>NC_056447.1:9880086-10204849 GCF_018296145.1 Oncorhynchus tshawytscha | reverse complement strand
TGTGTTTATGGTGGGAGGAAAGTTAAAGTAAAAAACAAGTTAACCGTGTAGAAAGTTGAAAAAAACAGGAGTATTAGGTACTCCAGACTATGATTGTATTTGAAAATTGGAAAATGAAAAAGGTGTAAGGTAAATGATTTTGTTGATTTTGTTGACATTGTAGATTCAGTTGAATCCTTTTACAGAAATCTTTATAAAAAGAATGATGTAGATAAAGTGTGTGTGGAAAAAGTGTTGGAGAAAATCAGTGCCAAAGTATCTCAGACAGATAGAAGGATGTGTGATGAAGAGATTTCAATTATAGAAATCAAGGAAGCAATTGAGAATACTCAAGGAAATAAAAGTCCAGGTTTGGATGGTTTAACAAATGAATTCTATAAAGTTTTTGTGGATATTTTGGCACCCATTTTATTGAAGGTTTTTCAGTATATGGAAGAGAATAAGGAAATCCCTGAGTCTATGTCAATTTGTATGTTAACCATCTTATTTAAAAATAGAGGCAGTAGATTAAGGTTAGAAAATTATAGGCCTATTAGTCTGCTAAATTCAGATTATAAAATACTGACTAAAGTTTTAGCTAATAGGATGAAAAAGGTGATTGGAAGTATTATTACATCAACACAAGCCTACGGAATACCTGGAAGAGATGTTGCAGATATAATTTGTACAATTAGAGATGTTGTTAATCATATGAAAAGTGAAGGTGGTATAGTTTTAAGTTTAGATTTTAAGAAAGCTTTTGATAAAGTGGAACATAGTTTTCTGCTACAGACTTTGGAGAGGTTTGGTTTTGGGCCAAAATTTGTATCTTGGATTAACTTGTTGTATAGTGGAGCAAAAAGTTGTGTTAAATGTAACGGAGTGTTAACAGATACATTCCCTATAGAGAGGTCAGTAAGGCAGGGTTGTCCTTTGTCAGCTCTATTGTACAGTGTTTCTACGGAACCTTTAGCTGTTTTAATACTTGGAGACAAAGAGGTGAGGGGTGTTGGAATCCCAGGTGGTGATGTCAGTGTTATACATCAGTATGCTGATGACACTACTGTTACTGTGAAGGATGTAGGTAGCATTGAAAGCATTATGAAAATCATAGATATCTACTGTAAGGCATCAGGGGCTGAAGTTAATATAGAGAAGACGGAAATTATGTTTTTTGGGGATATTAATGCAAATATGTGTGAGATTCCATTTAAGGTAGCTAAGGATTTTATGAAGGTGCTGGGAGTAAATATTGGTGTAAAGGAGAAAGAGGCAAGGGATATAACTTGGACGGGGATTCTCAATAAAATCAAGCTAACTTTGAATTTCTGGAAAAATAGAAAATTAAAGTTAAAAGGTAAAGTAATTGTTGTAAATGCTTTGGTATCATCTAAACTTGTGTATATTTTGGGAGTTCTAGACATGCCAGAGTGGGTTATAAATGAATTGAATAATGTGGTGTCTAATTTTATATGGGATGGTAAAGGTGTTAGAATTGCGCAGAAAACATTGATAGCAGACTATGATGATGGAGGTTTAAAACTAGTAGATTTTGACATTAAAAGGAAAGCTATTAGGATAAAAACAGTAAAGAAATATTTGTATGACAGTTTAGATTATGGCTGGAAACAATTTTTCAAAGTTTATTTAGATGAGAGTGGTGGATGTGAAGATAATGGTTTGTTGATGGGTCTTAAAAGTAAAATGTGTGAAAAGATACCAGATTTTTATAAAGAAGTGCTAAATGCATGGGCTGAGTTGTTGCCTAATGTGTATTATGAGTGTGGGCATATTGACCTAATTATGAATCATCCTGTTTTTCTGAATGAAAAAATTAAGTACAAAGAAAAGGTGTTATATAGTGAAGTATTCATGAGTGCAGGTCTTAGACAGATAAAAGACTACACATATGAGGTAATTCCAGGTTTTTTTCCTGAAGAAGCAATTTTTGACACCATCCAGGAATGGGATGTAGAGGTGGGTAGGGGAACAGTGAAGAATATGTACGAGAAGATAAAAGAAAGTATACCAAACACATGGGTGGATTTAATAAATAGTGAAGTTGTTAGAGAAGATTTATTTGTCTTTCCTAATTTATTTATCGGTAACAGTAAGGAGAAGGCTCATTTATCTAGTATCCCGGTGAAAAGATTCTATAAAATAATGGTAGAGAAAAATGTGAAAAGGCCAGCTGCGGAGAAAGTTTGGAAAGGAATTTTTCCAACTTTGGACGTAAAAAAGATATGGAAAACTTTAAATGTAAAATATAATAGTATGGAATGTGAAAGTAACGATTTTAAAATAAGGCATAATCGTATTTATACCAAGGTGGTGTTACATCAAATCAATAGGGAAATAAAAAGAGAATGTGATCTATGTGGTGAGTTACCGGAAGATTTAATACATTTGTTTGTGGAATGTGAGGAGTTAAAAGATTTCTTTTGTAAGGTAAAGGGTATGATACATAGAAACTGGAAGGGTGATATTTTGAAAAAATATGTGTGGAATGAATTGGTGTTATTTGGCGTGGCTGGTAAATGTGAGGGTGTTAATGTTGTTTTGTTGAATGTTGCTTTGAGTTTCGTGAGGTATGCTATTTTTTGTAGGAGGAATTATGTATTTTTTGAGGGGAAGAGGGTAAGGGTGTGGGATATTTTTGTAGTATTGTTTAAGAAGCATATAGATATGTTTCATTGTTATGGAAGGGAATGTTTTGATGAAGCTTTTGTGGAGGGGAGTGGGTTGATTTCAAGGGTGGATGGTGGAAGAATTACTTATAATTTTTGAAAGTATTGGTATGTTAATTTCCTTTTGGTTTTTATAGTTGTTCGGTGAGTTGATTTCAACATGCATGTTTTGTGAGATTAGAATTTACAGTTATGTTTTTATTAGTTTTTGTTATATTTTAGTTATTTGAGTTCTCTGATTTGATAGGGGGTGAATTGTTCACCTGCCTATGTTAGTCTGGGTTTTTTGTGTATTGTACATTTTATAAAATATTGTAATTGAAACTTTTTTTTTTAAAAAAAAAAAAAAAAAAAAAAAAGTACGCCTGATCTCGTCTGATCTCGGAAGCTAAGCAGGGTCGGGCCTGGTTAGTACTTGGATGGGAGACTGCCTGGGAATACCAGGTGCTGTAAGCTTTTTGTCAACTCTTTGTCCGTTTTTTCCCACAAGGCTGAAATATGTGCCCTTGCTTTGAAATAAGTAAGCAAGGTTAGTTTGTATTTCATCCAACAATCTGTGCTACAAATTATGGCTGCAGTATATGCAATTTCTTCCACTTTTTGAGTGACACAAAGATGCTTATCTAAATGGTGAAAATGCAACAGCTGTTAATCAGACTCACTTTCACTTTACATAGTGCACCAAGAAATAGTTTCTCGCTTACGACCACACCGGCCTGAGTACGCCTGATCTCGTCTGATCTCGGAAGCTAAGCAGGGTCGGGCCTGGTTAGTACTTGGATGGGAGACCACCTGGGAATACCAAATCATCGACGGACACTAATTAGCATAACTTCAACTTTTTAAACATTACTAGAAAATATTATCTAAATGGTGAAAATCACAAGCTGAAATTAATCAGACACAGTTTCACTTTTGTTAATCACCCTGTCATCTCGGATTTTCAAACCACATGCCTTACAGCCAAAGCAAGACAAGCATTTGTGTAAGTTTATGGGAGAGCCTAGGAATACCAGGTGCAGCTAGCAGCAGGTCAACTCTTTGTCCGAAACTCAGAAAGGCTGAAATAAATGTGCCCTTGCTTTGAAATGAAGCAAGTTTGTTTTCATCCAACAATCTGTGCTACAAATTATGGCTGCAGTATATGCAATTTCTTTTTTTCCACAAAAATATTATTTAGCTCCGTTTGTTCTTGGTGAAAAATGCAACGTAGAAAAATATTCCAAATTAGCTCCATAATATCGACAGAAACATGGCAAATGTTGTTTATAATCAATCTTCAAGGTGTTTTTCAAACATCTATTCGATAATATATCCCCCGGGACAATTGGTTTTTCAGTAGGACCGATTGGAAAAATGGCTACCTCTGTATTTTACACGAGAATCACTCTGGAGAGCCATCAGGTGACCACTTATACAATGTAGCCGCTTACGGGTATTCTTCAACATAAAGGCGTAAAACTACGTCACAATGCTGTAGACACCTTGGGGAATACGCAGAAAAAGTAATCTGGTTGATAGCCCATTCACTATTGGGCATAGGGACGCATTGGAACGCAGAGCTTTCAAAACTCTTTGAGGCACTTCCCACAAGGATTGAATTTTTGTGGCTTGCTTTGAAATAATCAGTTCTTTTATTTCATCCAACAATCTGTTTTACAAATTTTGGAAACTTTATGCAATTTCTTTTTTGATGACACAAAGATGCTATCTAAATTGAATATGCATATTAATCAGCATCTTTCACTTTACAAAGTATCCTGTTTACTTTGGGAACGCCTTATTTTTCTCGGAAAAATGAAAATACTGGGAGACCCCCTGGGAGTACCAGGTGCTGTAAGCTTTTTGTCACTGCCTTGTGGAAGATTAAACTCTTTGTCCGTTTTTTTCCCACAAGGCTGAAAAGGCCCTTGCTTTGAAATAAGTAAGCAAGGTTAGTTTGTATTTCATCCAACAATCTGTGCTACAAATTATGGCTGCAGTATATGCAATTTCTTCCACTTTTTGAGTGACAAAAGATACTTATCTAAATGGTGAAAATGCAAAAGGAAACATGGATAATGGCGCAACAACAAGACAGACGCAAAAGTATGAAAATAATTTAACAGTGGCTGTGGAAATTATGGGAGAGGAGAAAATTACAATGATGGAGTTATTGAGAGGGATTAAAGAAGTTTGTGGACTGGTCTGCGGATGTCGGGTTAAAGATGAAAAAATGATATGAAGTGACGCTGTCAAGTGCGAGAGGGAAGGAAAAACTGATGGATGGATTTAAAATCTGGAGCTGTCGAATCATGGCAAAGGACCTATCGCTTGATGAGATGGTTGTATCCTTCTTAAGCCTCCCAGTATACATTACAGACGAGGCCATCACAGAACGGCTAAGAGCATGGGGTGTGTCTGCTATATCACCGGTGAAAAGGGTATACTGGCCGGGGACGGACGTTGCAGATGGGACACGCTTCTGCAAAGTAAAGTTCACAGACACTGTGCGCCCGCTGCCATATTCGGCCAAATTTGAAACTCGTCAGGTCAAGGTCTGTAGGCTGTGTATCCAGCCAGGGCACGTGTTACGTGAGTGCCCTGATTTCGCATGTCATAAGTGTGGTGAGCAGGGGCATTATGCACGAGAGTGCATTGGGAGAAGAGAGCGCGGTTGTGTTGGTTGCGCAGTGCTCCTGTTCCCATGGTGAAGGTGCTCATGACTTGGCATCACAGGTCTTCAGCGGAAATAGTGTCGTGGAGGAGAGCGAGGTGGAGGGAACTGGGGAGGAGATCGGCATGAGCGAGCAGTCCCAGGGAGAGATGGAGGGCGAAGAAGACCAGAGGCAGTCGGAGGATGAAGTAGAGACGGGGCCTTTTCCTGTAGGAAAGGAGGCATCCAAGGATGGAGAGAAAAGTTACAGCCTAGACGATGTGGAGGTGGAGGGCGTTCCTTGTGGAGAGGAGGGGGGTTAGAGTGGTTTGAAGAAGAAGCACATGGAGAGGCATTGGCTACGGATTCTGGCGGTGAACTGGAGATCCCGACTGTGTCTGAAGTCCAGGGAGGCTCCTCTAGGGTGGTAGATCCTGCAAGGGATGACTCTTACAAACGTACAGGGTCTGAAGAAGAGCTGACGGAGGAAGAGATGGAGTACATACAATCTCTGCGGAGGGATAGTAAAAGGAACATGATAATCAAGAAGAAAAAGGTAAAAGATCAATCATGATGGACTGTATTCATCCTCTCTTTATATTCATAATGGTGAGAGTTGTATCTATCAATACCAATGGACTTCGTAGCAAAGAAAAGCTAGCGCTGGTGTTGGAAGCCTTCTCTGCGGACATATTATGTCTACAGGAGACTCATTGGACTGAGCCGTATATGGATAATGTAAGGCAGAGATGGAATGGACAAATGTATGTGAGTAATGGGACTGCGGGCATGTGGGGTAGCTATTTTGGTGAAACATAATGTTGTCTAATTTAAGTTTATGTGCTGACACTGTGGATCGAATGGTGAGAGTAAGTTTCACTTTTCAGAGCCAAAATGTGCGCTACTTGAGGCATCAAGCCTATCCATCCATATATTAAAATCCCCAACAAGCCGACAGTTCTTCCCACATAATCCCCCCATAGACATAAACATAACCCTTCTCTCAATTTCATTATTAGGAGCATACACATTGTACAACAAGTACTCTACGTCTGCTTGTTGGGGATTTTAATGTATGGATGGATAGGCTTGATGCCTCAAGTAGCGCACATTTTGGCTCTGACTCATCTTGGGGTGCGCTATTAAGGATAATGCGGGATGAGGATGTGGTGGATATATGGAGGGAGAGGAATCCAGATAAGCGGGTGTTCTCTCAAAGACAAGTGGTGAGGGGTGAGCTCAAGCAGTCACGTATAGATTTGTGTCTCGCTCATAGAGAGGTTGCGCACTTGGTTGCGGGGGTAGAGTATTCACACACATTTTTTAGTGACCATGATGCTCTGCTTTTCCAGCTGGGTGTATCAGGGGAGGGGAGGGGGGGTGGTTTGTGGTGTCTTAATGCCAGTCTGCTGAAGGATGAGGGGTTTAAGGCAGCAGTGAAAGAGTGTGTGAATGACGTCGTGTCAGATCCTCTATTTGAGTCTGATGTGAGTGTGTGGTGGGAAGGATTAAAAGGGTAGTTCAAGTGGCTGGCAATATCTAGTGCAAGACAGGCAAATGTGTTAAGGAGGAGGGAGGAGGGGATTCTTAAATCCCGCCTGTTATTGGAGTTAGCCTGGACAGTTTTCTACCTTTTCTATGATGTTAGAGTACCTGAGGGTGAGGGAGGCACAGGTGTATGGGGGCAGTGGTGAGGAGTAGAGCACAGTATGTGGTGGAGGGGGAGAGGAATACTGCTTTTTTCCTGGGGTTAGAAAGGCGGAAGCAGGAAAGGAGTTTTCTAACTGAGCTGTTAAATGAGAGGGGGGAGAGAGAGGGTGACAGATCTGAAAGGTATTTTGAATACAGTGCATTCTTTTTATAAAGGCTTATCTACGTCGGGCGGGGTAGATGAAGTGTGTATGAGAAGAGTGCTAGACGCAGTGGAGGCTAGGGTGTCGACTGAGGATGTAGAGATGTGTGATGCTGATTTTACATTGGCAGAGGTTAAAGCTGCTATCTTGGGCCTGAACTTGAATAAGAGCCCGGGTTCAGATGGTCTTACTGCAGAGTTTTACCGTGAGTTTAGTGACATACTGGCCCCACTGATGCTGCGTGTGTATATGTGTATGGAGGAGAAGAGGGTAGTCCCTGAATCTTTAGCTATGGGTGTGTTGACTGCTATACAAAGGGAAGGGGAGCAGACTGAAATTAGAGAACTACAGACCAATAACCCTTTTGAACTCAGACAATAAGGTGCTAGCTAAGATAATGGCCAATAGGTTGAATAAGGTGATGGGAAGCATCATAGCACCTACTCAGGCCTATGGAGTTCCGGGGCGGGATGTAGTGGACACCCTCTGCACTATCCGGGATGTAGTGAAGCAGATGGGGGAAGTGGGTAGGGCGGTGCTCTGTCTAGATCTGAATAAAGCCTTTGATCGGGTGGAGCATCGGTTCCTGTTAGAGGCCTTGGCAAGATTTGTGTTCGGGCCTCGTCTTAAAGAATGGGTGAAGCTTTTGTATGGGTCAGCTTGCAGTGTAGTTAAATGTAATGCTGTGCTAACTGATCCCTTTCCCCTGGGCAGGTCTGTTAGGCAGGGTTGTCCATTGTCTGCATTGCTATACAGCATCTCAGTAGAGGCGTTTGTAAAGCGTGATGGAGGAGTGCATGGAGTGGACCTCCCGGGGGGAGGCGTCAGTGTACTGCATCATTATGCTGATGATACCACCTGTACTGTGCGGGATGGAGGGAGTGTGAATTGTCTGAAGTGTTTTGATGTGTATGGGAGAGCTTCTGGGGCTAAGGTGAATGTAGAAAAGTCTCAAATGTTATGTGCTGATGATACTGTTATGTCTACATGTAACATTCCTTTTAAGACTGTTAAGGGGCATGTGAGAATTTTGGGTGTGAATATTGGGGTAGATGAGCGGGAGGCGAGGGACTTAACTTGGACAGGGGTGATTAATAAAATAAAGACAACTTTGAATTACTGGAAACAAAGGAAATTAAAATTGAGGGGGAAAGTGGTGGTGGTGAATGCATTGTTGATGTCAAAATGTGTGTATACCTTAGGGGTTATGGACATGCCTGTATGGATTCTGAAGGGAATTAATAATTTAGTGTCTGATTTCCTGTGGGGTGGGAAGGGGGTGAAGATTGCTCATGATGTGATGATAGCAGATTATGATAGGGGTGGGTTGAGATTAATAGATCTGGAGGTGAAGTTAAAAGCCATGGGTTAAGAGAGTGCAACGGTTTTTGTATGGGGAGGAGGGTCAGGGGTGGAAGGAGTTTTTCAGGCATTGGTTGCATAGGAATGGAGGTTGTGGAGATTATGGGTTCTTAATGTGTTTTAAGCCTAGCATGTATGCAGAGGTGCCTGAGTTTTACCAGGAGGTGTTCAGAGCCTGGGCGGAGTTCTTACCGCAGGTAAGTAATGAGTGTGACTCTATTGGGGTGATTTTGAATATACAGGTTTTTCTGAACACAGTGCTGAAATCTGAGGGAGAGATGCTGGAGAGTAAGGTGATAATGAAGGCGGGTATGATAAGACTGAGGGACTTTAGGTATGAGGTGGTGCCGGGGTTCCTGCCTGATCAGGCGATCTTAGTTACTGTCTGGGGTGTCGATGAGGATGTCAGGAAAGGGACGGTGTTGAGAATGTATGAGAGGATAAAGGAGTGTGTTCCAGGGGAGTGGGTGAGGCTGCTGGACAATCATTTAAGTAATGGAGTCTTAGAGACCTTGCCTGAGGTGCAGGTGAAAAGTGGGGAGTCTATGCAAGCCTTATCCTCTACCCAGGTGAGGGCCTTATACTGGGCTCTTATTACCAGGAAGGTCAGGGCGCCTGCTTCGGAGAAAGTGTGGGGGGCAAGTTTTGCCAGGGATGGAAGTTGAGCTGTTGTGGGAAAACATGGTAGTGAGGCTCAACAGTCTTGAATGTACCCATTTTGATTTTATGTTGAGGCACAACCGTGTTTTTACCAAGGTGGTGTTACATCAGGTAGACGGGTCAGTGTCTCGTGTGTGTGTGTGTGTGTGTGTGTGTGTGTGTGTGTGATGTATGTAGAGATAAGGATGAAAATCTGATGCACATGATGTTTGAATGTGTTGATGTAGCTGGGTTCTATGTGAGGTTGAGAGAAAGGTACTGGGGAGAAGAGTTAATAGGCGGGGTTGATTGGAGGTGTTTGGTATTGTTTGGAGTGGGTCAGCATGTGAGGGGGGTGAATATTGTATTATTGAATTTCATGCTGTCACATGCAAGGTATGCGGTATATACAAGGAGGAACTTGGCAAGGTTTGAGGGAAAGAGGGTGACAGTGTGGAAGGTGTTTGAAGGTTTGGTAAGGAAGGATGTAGGATTGATGTATAGGTCTAAGCAGGAGGATTTTGAGAGGGTGTTTATGAAGGATTGTGGATTTATTACTGTGGGGGAGGATGGTGGTTTGGTGTATGGGTTTTGATGTGTGAAGTTTGAGATCAGTAAACATTTTGAAAGAATTGTTTTGAGAATGTCTTAGTTTTTATTTGATAAGGAGGTGCTTTTAAACTCTCTACTTTGGTGGAAATTGTTTTAACAAAGTCTTGTATGCAATGGTTGTATAATTTTGGTTTTTGTATTTTAATTTCTTTGTTTTGATTTGATAGGGGGTGAATTGTTTACCTGCCAATGTTTAGTATTGTGTTGATTTAAAAGGGTTTTTGCATATTGAATTTGTATATAATGTTAAAAAAATATATATAAAAAAATCAATTTAAAAAAAGTATGCCTGATCTTGACAGATCTCGGAAGCTTAGCAGGGTCGGGCCTGGTTAGTACTTGGATGGGAGACTTCCTTGAAATACCAGATGCTATAAGCTTTTTGTCCACCAAGGGGTGCTATTGCATCATTTCATCAGCATCACCGCCTTGTGGAATTTAAACTCGTTGTCTGTTTTTTCCCACAAGGCTGAAATATGTGCCCTAGCTTTGAAATAAGTAAGCAAGGTTAGTTTGTATTTCATCCAACGATCTGTGCTACAAAGTGATGGCTACAGTATATGCAATTTCTTCTACTTTTTGAGTGACACAAAGATGCTTATCTAAATGGTGAAAATGCAACATCTGTTAATCAGACTCACTTTGACTTTATATAGTGCACCAATAAATAGTTTCTCCCTTACGACCATACCGGCCTGAGTACTCCTGATCTTGTCAGATGTCGGAAGCTTAGCAGGGTCGGGCCTGGTAAGTACTTGGATGGGAGACCGCCTGGGAATACCAGGTGTTGTAAGCTTTTTGTCCACGAGGGGGTGCTCTTGCATCATTTCATCAGCATCACTGCCTTGTGGAATTTAAACTCTTTGTCCGTTTTTTCCCACAAGGCCCTCACTTTGAAATAAGTAAGCAAGGTTAGTTTGTATTTCACCCAACGATCTATGCTACAAAGTGATGGCTACAGTATATGCAATTTCTTCCACTTTTTGAGTGACAAAAAGATGCTTATCTAAATGGTGAAAATGCAACATCTATTAAACATGATTTAGACCTTGTTTATGGAAAAGTGGTTATTTCTGTATTTCAAATGTAGCAACTTGCTGAAAATTGTCCACAGTGTTTATATCATCTCGAATAAACATATATATATATATATTTTACATCCAGAGTGCATCAAACATGATTTAGACCTTGTTTATGGAAAAGTGCTTATTTCTGTATTTCAATGTTGCAACTTGCTGAAAATTGCCCACAGTGTTTTTCATCTCGAACCAATTGTTTTTTACATCCAGAGTGCATCAAACATGATTTAGACCTTGTTTATGTAAGCATGTCCTTAAATCTCAAAATCAAAAAGGTGCCCATCGTTACCCACAGACATATCTTTCCAAAGCTCAGTGAGAAGGAATGGTGAAGCTCACCCGTGAAGCGTCAGCAACACATGGCCACAGCTGTAGACTTCTGTTATTTGCCATTTAAATACAAGCTTAGTGGTAAAACACCATGTGTATTATATGAATTCAATATTATTTGCAGTTTTGCATATAACAGTACGTTAGGATGCAACATTGTAACTACATCGGAAAAAACTAAACACATTTTTTTTTTTAATGTTTTTTTTTTACACTTCTATGACATGAGGGCCTTTTATTTTGAAATGCTAAAATGTGTTACCCAGAAGTGACTTGTTAGTGTTGCTATCAATACACTGAGCTAGCTAATTTTCAATCTCACCTATGATGTTCAAATTCACAACAATCCATAACCATCCTTGTCTTTCTAGCCTTTAAAATGTCATGATTTGAGCATGTACGTGTTAAATTTTACTTTTATCGGAGATAGAAATAATTAATCGACTGTATGTTCAGATTAGCCGGAGGGAGAAAGGGAGAGACGACCTTGGAAAGATGTGTTAAGATATTGTTTTCTTCCGATATGATAATAATAATACTTGCACTTGAGCCTTTTACTTTCGGATTTTGTCCACCAGCTTCAAACAGCTGTTAAAATGCTATTTTCTGTTATTGAGAAGATATTTAGATGGCATATTGATTCCCTGCACTATTCAGTTCTTGTTTTCACACATACATTTAAATTGAGCGAACAGTGTAGGAATTTTGCAACCAGGAAATGACAGAGCAATATCCACTAGATAACACGGCCACAAAGTCAGAACAGCTTTCCCATTTTGACAACCGGTGACGCTCTGGCGGGGGAAATCAATAGGCAAATATCTCAGTCATCACAACACTGGCGGGTAAGTAATGCTGTGAAACACTATCATTCCACTATTACTGCAGATATATTATGGATATTTTCTGAAATGGACAATGCAAAAATCCAAAATAAATCCTGTGTGTAGCACCTTTAGACAGTGACAAATGTAATGGCTGGCGTTAGGCTATATAACAATGTGCATACATTAGATATTCTCAAGTTAAGTCGTTTTTTTTTGCTAGTACTTGATAATAATTTAAGGTGAGTACTCAGTGAAATAATAAATGTCCTAGGAAGCATCTTACATGCCTAGGGACCATTTGCATAACTGTAAATGATAGACAACAGTGACTACAGTCAATTATTTGACATTGACCATTGTTTTCAGTATAGTCTAGCAAGACTACTACCAGTATACTGTGACTGTCCCTCGTCTGCCCATACAAATGAATCCTGTTTTATATCAATGCAGCTCCCTATCAAGCAGTGGATTCAATCTATTTTTGATTTCCAGCAAGGGAAAACATTTTTTTTTTCTCATTAATCCACGGGGGGGCCAGGGGGGACATGTTTACTGTATCATTTTATGAGGATGATATGTTTACTGTTGCCTCCTGAACTTGAAATATTATTAATTATCAGGTATCCTATGGAAATGAGGGCCGTAATCTACACCATAAGTTAATGGTTTTCTGTAGGAGGAATGTATATGGTGGAGGCAATTAAGCTTGGAATGTACTGAGTAACAGAAAGGCAATCACATGGTTGCAGTCACTGATAAGGGGGTAGAGATTTGGATTAGTGAGGAATGGGGGCCGAGGTCAGGGCAGGTCACATTATGGGAGAAGGAACAGTTTATTGCCCACACCACTTAACTTCCTGCATAGCAATAAAGACAATGTTTAGAGGAAAGGAGGATACTTCACCCAAATTGTGGTGTATATATATATATATATATATATATATATACACTACACACTTGTGCTGGTGGAAACATGTCCGTTGAGCTGTCTGACACTTTGGGTGAATAAACTTGGTGTTTATTTAAACTGTGTTTATTTTCAAACTTAACATGTGTAAATATTTGTATGAACATAAGATTCAACAATAGACATAAACTGAACAAGTTCCACAGACATGTGACTAACAGAAATGGAATAATGTGTCCCTGAACAAAGGGTGGGGTCAAAATCAAAAGTAATAGTCCGTATCTGTTGTGGCCATCAGTTGCAATATGTTCTGCAGTGCATCTCCTCCACATGGACAGATTTGCCAGTTCTTGCTGTGAGACGTTACCCCACTCTTCAACCAAGGCACCTGCAAGTTCCTGGACATTTCTGGGGGGAATGGCTCTAGCCCTCACCCTGTAATCCAACAGGTCCCAGACGTGCACAATGGGATTGAGATCCGGGCTTCACTGGCCATGGCAGAACACTGACATTCCTGTCTTGCAGGAAATCACGCAAAGAATGAGCAGGATGGCTGGTGGCATTGTAATGCTGGAGGGGCATGTCAGGATGAGCCTGCAGGAAGGTACCACGTGAGGGAGGAGGATGTCTTCCCTGTAATGCACAGCGTTGAGATAGCCTGCAATGACACAAGCTCAATCCCATGATGCAGTGACACACCGCCCCAGACCATGGACTCAACAACTCCAAATCGATTGGAACACCTCAAAACGCGAATCTGACCATCACCCCTGGTGAGACAAAACCGCGACTTGTCAGAGAAGAGCACTTTTTGCCAGTCCTGTCTGGTCCAGCGACGGTATGTTTATGCCCTTAGGCGACATTGTTGCCAGTGATGTCTGGTGAGGACCTGCCTTACAACAGGCCTACAAGCCCTCGGTCCAGCCTCTCTCAGCATATTGCAGACAATCTGAACACTGATGGAGGGATTGTGCGTTCCTGGTGTAACTCGGGTAGTTGTTGTTGCCAGCCTTTACCTGTCCCGCAGGTGTGATGTTCGGATGTACCGACCCTGTGCAGGTGTTACACGTGGTCTGCCACTGCGAGGACGATCAGCTGTCCGTCCTGTCTCCCTGTAGCGCTGTCTTGGGCCTCTCACAGTACGGACATTAGAATTTATTGCCTTGGCCCCATCTGCAGTCCTCATGCCTCCTTGCAGCATGCATAATGCACGTTCACGCAGATGAGCAGGGACCCTGGGCATCTTTCTTTTGGTGTTTTTCAGAGTCAGTAGAAAGGCCTCTTTAGTGTCCTACGTTTTCATAACTGACCTTAATTGCCAACCGTCTGTAAGCTGTTAGTGTCTTAACGACCAATTCACAGTTGCATGTTCATGAATTGTTTAAGGTTCATTGAACAAGCATTGGAAACAGTGTTTAAACCCTTTACAATGAAGATCTGTGAAGTTATTTGGATTTTTATGAATTCACTTTGAAAGACAGGGTCCTGAAAAAGGGACTTTACTTTTTTTGCTGAGTCAAATCAAATTGTATTGGTCACATACAAATGGTTAGCAGATGTTAGTGCGAGTGTAGTGAAATGTTTGTGCTTCTAGTTCCGACCATGCAGCAATATCTAACAAGTAATCTAACAATTTCACAACAACTACCTTATACACACATGTGTAAAGGAATGAATAGGAATATGTACATATAAATATATGGATGAGCGATGGCCGAACAGCATAGGCAAGATGCAGTAGATGACAGAGTACAGTATATACATATGAGATGAGTAATGTAGGGTATGTAAACATTTAATACAGTGGCATTGTTTAAAGTGACTAGTGATACATTTATTACATCCAATTTTTAATTATTAAAGTGGCTAGAGATTTGAGTCAGTATGTTGGCAGCAGCCACTCAATGTTAGTGATGGCTGGTAAAACAGTCTGATGGCCTTGAGATAGAAGCTGTTTTTCAGTCTCTCGGTCCCAGGTTTGATGCTCCTGCACTGACCTCGCCTTCTGGATGATAGCGGGGTGAACAGTCAGTGGTGAACATCTTCCTGTGACATCGGGTGGTGTAGGTGTCTTGGAGGCCAGGTAGTTTGCCTTCGGTGATGCGTTGTGCAGACCTCACTACCCTTTCGAGAGCCTTGCGGTTGTGGGGGGAGCAGTTGCCGTACCAGGCGGTGATACAGCCCGACAGGATGCTCTCGATTGTGCATCTGTAAAAGTTGGAGTGTTTTTGGTGACAAGCCAAATTTCTTCAGCCTCCTGAGTTTGAAGAGGTGCTGTTGCGCCTTCTTCACCACGCTGTCTGTGTGGGTGGACCATTTCAGGTTGTCCGTGATGTGTACCCCGAGGAACTTAACTTTCCACCTTCTCCACTACTGTCCCGTCGATGTGGATAGGGGGCTGCTCCCTCTGCTGTTTCCTGAAGTCCATGATCATCTCCTTTGTTTTGTTGACGTTGAGTGTGAGGTTGTTTTCCTGACACCACACTCAGAGGGCCCTCACCTCCTCTCTGTAGGCCATCTCGTCGTTGTTGGTAATCAAGTCTACCACTGTAGTGTTGTCTGCAAACTTGATGATTGAGTTGGAGGCGTGCATGGCCACGCAGTCATGGGTGAACAGGGAGTACAGGAGAGGGCTGAGAACCCACCCTTGTGGGGCCCTAGTGTTGAGGATCAGTGGGGTGGTGATGTTGTTGCATACCCTCACCACCTGGGGGCAACCCGTCAGAAAGTCCAGGACCCAGTTGTACAGGGCGGTGTTGAGACCTGGGGTCTCGAGCTTAAATGACGAGTTTGAAGGGTACTATGGTGTGAAATGCTGATCTGTAATCGATGAACAGCATTCTTACATAGGTATTCCTCTTGTCCAGATGTGTTAGGGCAGTGTGCAGTGTGATTGTGATTGCGTCGTCTGTGGACCTATTGGGGCTGTAAGCAAATCGGAGTGGGTCTAGGGTGTCAGGTAGGGTGGCGGTGATATGATCCTTGACTAGTCTCTCAAAGCACTTCATGATGACGGAAGTGAGTGCAAACGGTGATAGTCATTTAGCTCAGTTACCTTAGCTTTCTTGGGAACAGGAACAATGTTGGCCCTCTTGAAGCATGTGGGAACTGCAGACTGGGATAGGGAGTGATTGAATATGCCCATAAAGACGGACGTTTAGTTGTCCGTCAGTTTTTACACTGTTATTTAGAACCTAACACGTGAACCTCCCTGACTTCTGTAACACTTGGCACTATTAGAAGGGGCTCTGTAGTGGCTCGCGGGAGGGTCGACAAAGGCTACACAAATTCCGGTAACACTTTATTTGACACTCAGACATGGTCATAACCATGTCATAACATCTGCCAACTTATCATAACACTGTCATGACCAGTTGCGTTATTTTTGTGGCTTGTTATGACCCCTACATAAGAGTGTAAAAACCCACAAAACCTACCATGGTAGTTACTTTATGGGTGGTTATGACACCTGCACGTGTCAAAACCCACAACCTACCACACAAGGCAAAACAATCCATTAAATAGCATTCGTATCAACAGTATGTTTATTTTTTTATGACCATGTTAAATTATCATTGTAATTGCGTGCACATTGATGTCAGATCCCATTACTCTGTTGCTGATGACTGGGATGAATGCAGGCGCAGAATCAAGGAGGACGGATAAGAGCATGTAGGTGATAGGCCTATCTGGCTTATATGATTATAACGCTTTTTGACAGTGTCATAAAATATATTTTCTTAGTCCAAGTAAAGTGACACAGGATGGTCATAATGCATCTTGACCATGTGTTATGTTCCCCACCAAAAATGTCGCTCAAACAGAAGGGGGAACTTACAAAGAGTCACTGACCAACGCTGGGGTTTTGAAAGACACTCATGGGGGTGTCCTCTGAAAGTTAGCTAGCAATAACAAGTGGAACCTAAGACACCCACATTAGTGCCCACTAAATCTGCCCAAGATGCAAATAAAATTAAAACCCACACCAAACTTAGACAGGAAGCAAACCAGAAAGGTGAAGCAAAACAGACCAAGGATTGTTTGTTTAGAAATCAAAATAGGGTGTGCCAACTAAAGGTGTTAACCCTCCGCCTCTATCAAGACAACTGGAGCACTGGGCCAGCCACTGTTAAATAGAACCTGGGCCAGTACAGGTGAAACACCTTCCCACTAATGAGATGGCAGCCAGCACAGGTGTAACACATATTGACTAACGAGGTGACACCAGTTGTGCTCCCAAGCTTTTCGTGCCAAAGTCCAACCTCAAAACATAAGTTGAAAAACCAAAGCCTGTAACAATTGTCATGAAGTGTATTTTCTTAGTAAAGTGACACAGGAGGGTCATAATGGTTCATGACTGTCATAAAGTGTATTTTCTACAAGTTATTTAAAATATGATGAAAAATAATTAATTAGAGAATTCATTATAACAAAAACAAAGGATTTAAGAGACACATTTTAACGAAAGGAAACTTCTTGGCAGGGGTAATACTAATTTCATACTCTTATGTAGGTGTCATAACCATCCATAAAATAACAATATATATCACAACAGGTGTACATATGGGTCATGAAAAGTTATGTCAGATGTTATGACATTGTGAATTGGTTATTATTGTGTCATGACGTGTCATAATGTGTTATGACACTGGGTGTCAAGTAAAGTGTTACCCAAATGTCTTACTCCTTTCTTTATCCCCCTCTTTCTATCTCTCTTTTTCTATCACTCACTCCCACTTACTGTATTTCTTTCTCCCTATATACCCCTCCATTTCTCTGTCTCTTATGACCATGTATTTATTATGCTTTCAGTCTTCTGTTACCTTTAAATTCATACCTCCAATAAACTCTTTATGGTACATCATGTTATATTACCTCTGGAAGAATCCAAAACAACTCTCTCTCTGTCTCTCCTTCTCCCTCTTTCTGCCTCGCTCTCTCCTTCTCCCTGCCTGTCTCTCTCTTTCTCTCTCCCTCGGCCAACTCAGACCGCCTCGGTGTGTCTCGCCTGCATGTCGGCATTGAGTGGTCGCCTGGGCAAGGATGGCTGGAGACAGGATTTAATTAGCTAGTCAGGCGACAAATTACCGCCGCAATTAAAAGGCAGCTCTTCTATTTGTTTATGCCCAGGGAAACTAAACAAACTCAGCGGCGTCCAGGCAGGCATGACAGTTTACTGATGCATGCACAAGAATTTATGGTGGCCAAGGGGCTTCCTAAACTGAGGTAAATAGTAAATACTGTTGCAGCCTCCCTCTGAGTAGACAAGCTCCATTTCCCCTTGTCTTAGGGAATGGCCGAGTTTATTTCCCTTTACAGAGCCCTGGCTCTGGCCCTCGCCCAACAAGCATCAACAAACACATGGCCAGCTTCAAAAACCCACACATGGCGCACCCAGCCCCAAACCAATCCTTATGCCCTAAATCCTAGTCCCTGTTGATTCTCTGTAGCCAATCTTGAAGGATTGGATAGGTATCATAAGAAATAAAGCTCCATAGTCGTTCTGAAAGCTAGGTGGAGTTTCCACCATTTTGCTTAGACCTATCCAGTATTTAACAATATGCAAGGGGGGTGGGGGAGCTTGCTGTACCACTGCCAAAACCCTTTGTGTTGAATGAGCTAAAGCCGCCAAGGAATCTGGGCCATATAGCATATCTTTTCTGCACTTCATTCTGCAGCCAGGTGCTGTCTCCAAAATGTTTGTTTGCTGAGGATGTGCATTTTATATGACAATATAACTTTACTGTATTTCATCAAATGTTTGACCTGGAGGGGGTGACATCACCTCATTGCAAAATCCTCACACTATACAGTAGTCAAACTCCCTAATTTTCACACGACACGTCCCAGAAAAAAACAATTGATTTATTGTTATTGAGGAATAATGAGCAGTGGAATAAATTCTCACTGAACGGGGGCTGCATGATTAGGACAAATGGCATTTAGAAAGTGTGGCCATTGTTAGACCCACCAAGGAGTGGGGATGGATGGAGGAGAGCGATGAGGGAAAATGGGCCAGCCTTTGAGAAATTAGTCGAGGTAATCCATCAGATGCCAGTCCTCATTATGGCTGTGGTTACACCATGACAAGGGTCCTTTATCCGGGCTTCCTCTTCCTATTAGCGCCACTCAGCTGAGGGATAGAGGCAGCAGCCCTCTCCTGCTGGGACACCATTTATCGCACTGCCTGTGTGTGCCAGCTACTCAGACCAGGCCTGCAAATGGGAATGGAGGTTAGGTGACTAAAGACGTGGTAGCAGCTAACTTGGTCAAACCCTTCCATGCCCAACATCTCCAGCCAACTTGACACAACTGCGGGAAGCATTGGAGTCAACATGGCCCAGCATTCATGTGGAACACTTCTGACACCTTGTAGTCCATGCCTGACGATTTGACGTTGTTCTGAGGGCAAAAGGGGATGCAACTCAATATTAGGAAGGTGTTACTACTGTTTTGGAAACTCTGTGTATATTAATTTCAAGAGCCAAGGAGAAATGCAAACCAGCGGCACTTAAGCCCTTGCTGACTGAAATCATGCACTGCTTTTTAAATGTCATTAACCTCTCTAGGGTATGTGGGACGCTAGCGTCCAAACTGGCCAACATCCAGTGAGATTGGAGAGCGCCAAATTCAAATACAGAAATACTCATTATAAAAATTCAGAAAAGATACAACTATTTTACATAAGATTAACTTCTTGTAAATCCAACCACGTGTCAGATTTAAAAAATGCTTTACGGCGAAAGCGGACCTTACAATTATTTGAGAACATAGCCCAGCAGACAAATCATTTCAATCAGTAACCAGCCAAGTAGAAGAGTTGCTCAAGTCAGACATAGAGATGAAATTAATCACTTACCTTTGATGATCTTCATATGTTTGCACTCAGAATACATTCATTTATTCAGTAAATGTTCCTTTTGTTCAATAAAGTCTCTCTTTATGTCCAAAAACGCACGAACAAAACAGAGGTTTTCTTCAGTAAATCCACAGGCTCAAATGTAGTCACAACAGGCAGACAAAAAAATCCAAATTGTATCCGTAAAGTTCATAGAAACATGTCAAACGATGTTTATATTCAATCCTCAGGTTGTTTTTAGCCTAAATAATCGATAATATTTCAATTGGACAATAACGTCATCAATATAAAAGGTAAACAAGAAAGGCATTCTCTCGGTCGCGCGCATGAAAAAGCTCTGTGACACGGCAGGGTTCACTCATTCAGACTGCTCTTACTCCCTTATTTTTCAGAATACAAGCCTGAAACCATTTTTAAAGACTGTTGACATCTAGTGGAAGGCATAAGAACTGCAATTTGAGTCCTAAGTCAATGGATACTGTAATGGCATTGAATAGAAAACTGCAAAAGAAAAATCCTACTTCCTGAATGGATTTTTCTCAGGTTTTATCCTGCAGTTCTGTTATACTCACAGACATTAGTTTAACAGTTTTGGAAACGTTAGAGTGTTTTCTATCCAAATCTAGTAATTATATGCATATCTTATCTTCTGGACCTGAGCAGAAGGCAGTTTAATTTGGGCATGCTTTTCATCCAAAATTCCAAATGCTGCCCCCTACCCTAGAGAAGTTAACTGCTCTGCGCACGGAACCCGCTAGCGGGCTGAAATTCCACAACATACGTGATCACTACATAAATAGTCATATTAAACATTCATGAAAATACAAGTGTCTCACATGTATCGAAAGCCTAGAACCCTGCTAATTGTCATATATATATATATGTAAACATTCATACACATAGCTCATATATTATACAGCGCCAAGCCAAACCGCCTGACTCAAGTCATCTTACTTACCCCTGCTAAAACAGGAACCAGCTCACTCACCCAGCAATAAAACTACCCCCCTAATACTATCCCCTCAGCTTTGTTGTCTCCCGACCCCAGGAAACAAAGACATTCCATCGCATGAACACATACACCCAGCCATAAAAACTGCCCCTCTACCTCACGAACCCCTGACACAAACATCTCCTAGTATAAACACACATCTCACCCCCTCTACTGGTCGGGAGCTCAGAGAACAAGACTCTGTTCTGTACCAATGGGGCTCATGCTCTGGATTAGAGCAGGTCCGCCTCCAACCCTTTGGGACCAGTCAGAAGATCAACACGACAAGACTCCACCTACATATTCCATGTATAAAATCTGCTGTGACCAATGTCTAGGTCTCTTTTTCACCTGACTCCTTACCGAGTTAAATGAACTAGATCCGTGCACGTAAAACTGCAGGACAAGATATCTTTGACTCATTAAAACTGTCTTTTGTTACAACTGAAATCCACTCTGTCCAGCGTCCGTGATTTGGTCTCAACTCTCCAGTATTTGAACACCAACATAATCCAACTGCGCTGTCAGATTTAAAAAAGGATTTACTGCGAAAGAATACGATGCGATTATCTGAGCATCGAGCCCCATAAAAAAACAACTATTTTAACCAGCACAGGCGTAATATAATCCCAAACTGCATTAAAATAAATCGTTTACCTTTGACGATCTTCGTCTGTTTGCAATTCCAATGCTCATTGTTACACAATGAATGATCTTTTGTTTGATAAAATCCGTTTTTATAGCCTAACACAAAACATTTTGTGAACCGCTTGTGTCGTGAATTCCGTCTTATTCCATTTTCGACGACACATTCCAGGTAAATAACCCACACAGAACGTGACTTTTCCAGTCATGTTTGGTTTCACTGCAATCAACTGGTTTGTTTGTAATACAATCAAACGTGATGGGCCATTTCGCGGGACGTATTGACTGAAAGAAACCGATTTGAAGACAACAAGTCATGACATCATTGTGCACCAATGATTTGCCCGCTGTTTCGTTGATTGACTGTCTTTTAACCCAATGACCACTGATCGTCTTGAAATCTAGCTGGGTAGATAGCCAATGAGCTGAGCTAAACGGCAATAGGCCATGTTTATGTGTTGCAAGACCAACCCATGTAGTAAGCTCCAGCGTAAAGTGAGTCATTCGCTATTGAAGTTTCATACCGGAAGGAGAAACATATATTACGCATTGCAATGTTTGGTAAACGCGCAGATTCAGCTGTTTATATATCAATCATTATGGAGACTAAGTCAAGGAAAAGCTAAATCTAAGTCTAGATATGCAGATGTACACACAATTTTAGAATAAATTGATTGGGAAGTGTTAGTGTTTATATATTGGAGAGTTGAGACCAAATCACGGACGCTGGACAGAGTGGATTTCAGCTGTAACAAAAGACAGTTTTAATGAGTCAAAGATATCTTGTCCCGCAGTTTTACGTGCACGGATCTAGTTCATATAACTCGGCAAGGAGTCAGGTGAAAAAGAGGCCTTATACAAAGGTTACATTCATTTTTATACATAGAATAAAGTAGGTGGAGTCTTGTCGTTTTGGTCTTCTGACTGGTCACAAAGGGTTGGAGGGGGGCCTTGCTCTAGCCAGAGCGGGCCCCATTGGTGCACAGCAGAGTCTTGTTCTCTGAGCTCCCTGACCAGTAGAGGGGGTGAGATGTGTGTTTAAACAAGGAGACATTTGTGTATCAGGAAATCTGACACAGGAGAGCAGAGGGGGTCAGTTTTATGGCTGGGTGTATGTGTTCTTGCGATGGAATGTCTTTGTTTCCTGGGGTCGGGAGACAACCAAGCTGAGGGGATAGTATTAGGGGGGTAGTTTTATTGCTGGCTGTGTGAGCTAGTTCCTGTTTTAGCAAGAGTACTTAAGATGACTTGAGTCAGGCGGTTTAGCTTAGCGCTGTATAATATATGAGCTATGTGTATGAATGTTTACATATATATATATATATATATATAACAGAAGGTGAGACAGAGATTGTTGTAGGACGATTCATTTAGCAATTGTGGAGGAATATTTTTTGAACGGGAGAGGACATCGTTTTGGACTGGTAAGTTCTTATCATGCTAATGTCCTTGTTTGAAATTAATAATATAAAATATTAATTGTGATTTTTTGTAAATTTTAGAAGCAATATATAAACATGTAATCTCATGAAATGTGAGATGCGTGTGTCTGCCGCCCCACCCCAATCCACATGAAATAGCCTATTTGAGGCTGTTGAGGGGAGGGCAGGCCCACACAACAATGGCCAAAGTGAAATGGAGACAGTAGATACAGCTGGTCTGTTGTAATATAATACAGACAGTAGATACAGCTGGTCTGTCATAATATAATAGAGACAGTAGATCTAGCTGAAATGTCATAATATAAAAGAGACAGTAGATCTAGCAGGTCATAATAATGTATTCAACCTTATGTTCCCTGTACTCTCTCTATATATATCTGTTTATTATACCTGTTGATACAGGGCACATATGTGAAACTATTCTATCTGAACATTTTCTTTCACAGTGACACTGAGTCCGAATGGGAGTCTTATCCGGTGTGCTCTCTCTAATTCTTTCTTTCTCTCTCTCTCGGAGGACCTGAGCCCTAGGACCATGCATCAGGACTACCTGGCATGATGACTCCTTGCTGTCCCCAGTCCACATGGCCTTGCCGCTGTTCCAGTTTCAACTGTTCTGCCTGCGGCTATGGAACCCTAAACTGTTCATTTTTACTCTTGAGGTGCTGTCCTCTTGCACCCTCTACAACCACTGTGATCTCCACCCGGCACAGCCAGAAGAGGACTGGCCACCCCTCATAGCCTGGTTCCTCCCTAGGTTTCTTCCTAGGTTTTTGCCTTTCTAGTCCAATAGGAGTTTTTCCTAGCCACACTGTCAGCTTCTACACCTGCATTGCTTGCTGTTTGGGTTTTTAGGCTAGGGCTATATAAATAGATTTGATTTGATAGAGGACTGAGGGTCTTCCAAATATTGAAAGTGTGTAAATAGTTACCCATGTTATTTTGTAAATGTATATATATATTTCATATATTTTTTAATCAATAATGATTTTTTTCCCCAGTTTTCTTTTGTTCATTAATTTTTCAAAAAAAAAAATGTTTTTTTTGGGGGTGTTAGATGTAGTTATTTATTTCAAAATGTATACTTTCACCAATTTGGCCACTTGGGTACATTTGGGCTACTTTTGTGGGACACCTGGGTGACTTCATGATAAATGTCATGTAGCACACTCATTTTGAAAGTTATCATTCTGAAACTTTGCACACGTACTGTTGCCCTCTTGTATTTTACACTGAAATTGTCCCCATCATCCTATCTGAATGTTTGTTTTATCTTGTTTATTTTAAAGATGATGATACAAAAATAAAAAACGTATGTTTTTTTTCATTGTTTTATCTAAACCAGATCTATTGTGTTATATTCTCATACATTCAATTCACATTTCCACAAACTTCAGTGTTTTCTTTCAAATGGTACCAATAATATGCATATCCTTGGTTCTGTGCCTGAGCTACAGGCTGTTAGATTTGGGTATGTCTTCAGGTGGAAATTGCACAAAGTAGGGGGGAGCTCTAAGATCAAACTAATGACAAGACTGTTTTGTCTCATAATGGTTGGATTTACAAGGGATTCTGTCAGCCTTCACCCCATCCTCTTAACTGACAAAGCTACGCTTTTTATTCTTTCTTCAGTTAAAACTTGTTCACGCTACCACGTTCCCCTAGGGCACCCCCCACGCTCAACTCAAAAGTGGCGCACAGAATGCAAAAATATTCTTAGAAATATTTAACCTCCACACATTAACAAGTCCAATAGCTCAAATGAAAGATAAACACCTTGTTCATCTACCCAGCGAGTCAGATTTCTAAAATGTTTTACGGTGAAAACATAGCACATATTTATGTCAAACCACCACCAAAGACACAGCCAATATATAGCCATTTTGTCGAACAAAAGATGCAATCACAAACGCAGGATTAAAAGAAAAATAATTCACTAACCTTTTGAAAATCTTCATCAGATGACAGTAATAGGACATGTTACACAGTACATTTATGTTTTTTTCAATAATATGCAATTTATATCCATAAATATCTGTTTACATTGACGCCATGTTCAAAAAATGCTACAAAAATGTCCTGAGAATTTTCGATAACTCTGCCAGATAACAGCAATACACATCATAAACTTTGACTAAATATACATGTTCTACATATAGTTAGAAAGATACACTGCTTCTTAATGCAATCGCTTTGCCACGTTTATTTTTAACGTTACAGAAATCGTTCATTTTTCAATAATCTGAGATGGCGCTCAGACATAAGCAATATTTCTCCGCTATGTTGGAGTCAACAGAAACACAAAATTACAACATAAATATTCCCTTACCTTTGATGGTCTTCGATCAGAAGTTGTGGAAGGACTCATACTTACCCAAAACAGCGTTTGGTTTCAAGTCGTGTGTCTTTGTGTTATCAAACGCGACAAATTCTGGCTGAAATGCAGCCAAAATTCGAGGGGTTGCGCATCAAAACTTCAAAATTACATATTATATGTTGACTAAACTGGTCAAACTAAGTGCAGAATCAAGCTTTAGGATGTTCTAAACGTAGAAAACAATTCTCAACTCGAACAGACAAACTGACATCGTCTCGTGCTTCAAGGAACAAAGGACACTCCGAGCGCAACGCGCGCAGGACAGTGCATGTATTTTCTCGCGACACCAAGTATTTTGCTTGGCAAAGGGTCAAAGCCCGCGGGATTTTCACAATGAAACGCTCTATTGAAAGAAGACATCACGCCGAAGACCTAGAAACTGATCCCAGATCCATAGCTGGTTGGGAAGGGTGGGGGCGATGACGTCAAAGTTGCCCCAACTTTCCTGATGAGAGAAAAAGTTTGGAAGATTGGCTGCCCTGTGAGTTCTGCTATACTTACAGACATAATTGAAACGGTTTTAGAAGCTTTAGAGTGTTTTCTATCCAATAAATATAATATTATATGCATATATTAGCAATTTTGGACAGATTTTTTTTCAGTTTACTATGGGCATGCAATTCCTCCAAAGGGGGCAGTATTCTGCCTATCCCTAACAGGTTTTAAGTTATTATATGCTATAAATCAAATCAAAGTTTATTGGTTGCATACACAGATTTGCAGATCTTATCGCAGGTACAGCGAAATGATTGTGTTTCTAAATTCAACAGTGCAGTAACTCTTAGCAATGCAAAACAATACACACTTAATCCAAAAGGTAAAGAGTCAGTAAATATATATGCAAAAATGGTCAATACATGTTAGAATCACCTTTGGCAGCGATTGCAGCTGTGAGTCATTCTGGGGTAAGGCTCTAAAAGCTTTGCACCCCTGGATTGTACAATATTTGCACATTATTCTTTAAAAATTCTTCAAGCTCTGTCAATTTGGTTGATGATTATTGCTAGACAGCAATTTTCAAGTCTTAGATTTTCAAGCTGATTTCAGTCAAAACTTTCGCCGAAATGCCTTTTTGAAATTTGATGTTGGCTGGATTCATAACAAGTGTTGTTTTAATTTGCTGTCTTGCATGTGTGATTTAATGAAAGTTTGATTTTGATAGTAATTTATTTGAATTTGGCGCTCTGCATTTTCCCTGGCTTTTGGCCAGGTGGGACGCTAGCATCCCACATATCCCAGAGAGGATAGGGAGCTCATCACCCATTCCTTGTTCTTTACCGATCACTGCAATTTGGAGTACTTAAGAAGTGCTAAGAGGCTCAACCCCAGAAAGGCTTGCTGGGCACTCTTCTTTGCCCACTTCAACTTCACCGTCACCTATCTTCCCGGCAAGAAAACTGTGAAGGCTGTTTCCTTATCCCATCTATTTGACTCCACTTCCTCTAACCCAGCTCCTGAGCCCATCCTGCCTGCATCTTGTGTCGTGGGACCCATACAGTGGAAATCCAATCAGCCGTCCAAGAGGCTCTAAGCCACGACTTAGCACCTCCCGACACCCCTGCAGGCAAGACCTATGTTCCGGCGTCCGTCAGACCCCAACTAATGCCATGGTGCCATACCTCGCTGAGTTCTGGCAATCCTGGAATCACCCGGACCACGGAGCTACTGATACGCAAGTTCTGGTGGTCATCCCTAACAGCAGACGTCCGAGATTACTTTCTCTCCTGTCCTGTCTGTGCATGGGCAAAGAGCCCTTCGCCAACTACCTACCGGTAAGCTCGAGCCTTTACCTACACCACACAGACCATGGTCTTACATCGCCATATATTTCCTCACAGATCTGCCGGTCTCTTCGGGATTCACAACTATTTTAGTTGTAGTTGACCGGTTCTCCAAGATGTGCCGACTCATCCCCCTTCCGCATCATGGAAATGACCGAGTGCATGTTCCAAAAGGTGTTTTGCCTGTATGGGATGCCGGAAGACATCGTTTCAGATCAGGGACCTCAGTTCGTCTCCAGGGAGTGGTGAGCATTCTGTGACCGACTGGGGGTCTCCATCAGCCTATCCTCCGGATACCATCCCCAAACCAATGGGCAGACGGAACGTCTGAATCAGGAAATAGTACTTTCGGCAACACTGCACCCATCAACCACGGGAGTGGAGTCACTATCTAGCTTGGGCCAAATATGCACAGAATTCCCTGGTGGAGCCCCCCGTGTTCCCATGGGAGACTGAGCCCAGAACTGTGCCTGCCGTCGATGAGTGGTTTCGACGGAGTGAGCAGGTTTGGGAGACTGCACATTGAGACCTCCAGTATCCCTCTCCCAGAAATGGATCATTGACTGGCATTGCCGACCTACTCCTCTCTTCCACCCTGGGCAACATGTGTGGCTCTCTACCCGGAACATCCGGCTCCGTGACCCCTGCAAAAAGGTCAGTCCCCGGTTCATTGGTCCGTTCAAAATAACACACCGCATCAATCCTGTCACCTACCGTCTCCAGTTGCCCCGCAATTACCGGATCTCCTCATCCTACCATGTGTCCCTCCTCATGCCTGTGAGGTACAGCCCTCTCCATCCTCCTGTGGGGCACCTCAGCGCACCTCCCTGTTTGACATTGGCGGTGCACCGGCTTATTCCATCCAAGCCCTCCGTGACTCAAAGCGCCTGGGTGGTCGCATCCACTACTTGGTGGATTGGGCGGGGTACGGACCTGAAGAACGGTTCTGGGTTCCCGCTCAGGACATCCTCGACCCAGGCAAGATCTCGCCTTCCCACATAACCATTCTGACTGCCCATCTCCACGCCCCCGGGGGAGGTCCCCTGCTCAGCTTCCTAGGCCGTCAAGATCTGGGGGGTGTCCAGCTCACATTCCCAAACACTTATATCCCTGAAACGCAGCCCACTTTCCAGCTCATTCTCCAGATCCCAATCACCGGAATTCTAATCACCTGTTCACACACCTGCATGTCATCATCCCATACTATTTAGTTCAGTTTCTTGCACCCCATCACTGTGAGGTATTGTTTGTTTTGAAACACACTTTTTCCGAGCTCTGTTTTTTCCCGTCCTTCTCTCCTTCCGTGTATGATAGTTTTTGCCTGCCTCACTCACAACACCTTTAGCCTATTCCCTTCCTGTACTGTTGCCATTTTTGGACCTACCGTGTATGACCTTCTGCCTGCCCCTGGACCCAGCTACCTGCCTCCTCCTACCTGCTGCACTCAGCTCTCCGTCTCCCTCGTGTTCATTACACATCCAAAGTGTAATTAATAACTTCCCATGCTCAACAGGGATATTCAATGTCTGCTTTTTTAAAACCCATCTACCAATAGGTGCCCTTCTTTGCAAAGCATTGGAAAACCTCCCTAGTCTTCTTGGTTGAATCTGTGTTTGAAATTCACTTTTCAACTGAGGGATCTTACAGGTAATTGTATGTGTGAGGTACAGAGATGAGGTAGTCATTCAACAATCATGTTAACAACTGTTATTGCACACAGAGTGAGTCCATGCAACTTATTATATGACTTGTTAAGCATATTTTTTACTCCTGAATGTATTTAGGCTTGCCATAACTATGGGGTTGAATACTTATTGACTCAGGACAGTTCAGAGTTTTATTTTTTATTAATCTTTACAAATGTTTAAAAACATAATTCCACTTTGACATTGTGTGTAGGCAAGTGATAGAAAAATCGCATTTTAATACATTTTAAATGTGGAAATACTTTCTGAAGACACTGTACATATGAAGTGGGTAAAACAGTACGTAAACAGGATAAAAGTAACCAGTGTTAGGGCAGACGTCCCTAAGGAGTAGGATAGAGTGTCGTGTGGTAGCCGGCTAGGTACTAAGTTTCAGGGCAGGGTACTGGATGGGGGCTGGCTAGTGGTGACTGTTTAACATTCTGATGGCCTGGAGATAGAAGCTGTTTATCAGTCTCTCAGTCCCAGCTTCACACTGCCCTAAACCATAGGGACAAGAGGAATACCTATGTAAGAATGCTGTTCATCGATTACAGCTCAGCATTTAACACCATAGTACCCTCCAAACTCGTCATTAAGCTCGACCTTGGGTCTCAACCCCGCCCTGTGCAACTGGGTCCTGGACTTTCTGACGGGCCACCCCCAGGTGGTGAGGGTAGGAAACAACATCTCCACTCCGCTAATCCTCAACACTGGGGCCCCACAAGGGTGCGTTCTCAGCCCTCTCCTGTACTTCCTGTTCCCCAATGAGTGCATGTCGATGCATGCCTCCAACTCCAATCATCAAGTTTGCAGACGACACTACAGTGGTAGGCTTGATTACCAACAACGACGAGACGGCCTACAGGGAGGAGGTGAGGGCCCTCGGAGTGTGGTCAGGAAAACAAAGGAGATGATCGTGGACTTCAGGAAACAGCAGAGGAAGCACCCACCTATCCACATCGACGGGACAGTAGTGGAGAAGGTGGGTTAGCTTTATGTTCCTTGGCGTACACATCACAGACAAACTGAAATGGTCCACCCACACAGACAGCGTGGTGAAGAAGGCGCAACAGCACCTCTTCAACCTCAGGAGGCTGAAGAAATTTGTCTTGTCACCAAAAACACTCAAACTTTTACAGATGCACAATCGAGAGCATCCTGTCGGGCTATATCACCGCCTGGTATGGCAACTGCTCCGCCCACAACTATCATCCAGGAGGCGATGTCAGTACATGTGCATCAAACCTGGGACCGAGAGACTGAAAAACAGCTTCTATCTCAAGGAATCAGACTGAATACAAGACATCACTAACATTGAGTGGCTGCTGCCAAAATACTGACTCAAATCTCTAGCCACTTTAATAATAAAAAATTGGATGTAATAAATGTATCACTAGTCACTTTAAACAGTGCCACTGTATTAAATGTTTACATACCCTACATTCCTCATCTCACTTGTATATACTGTACTCTGTCATCTACTGCATCTTGCCTATGCCGTTCGGCCATCGCTCATCTATATACTTATATGTACATATTCTTAGTCATTCCTTTACACGTTTGTGTATAAGGTAGTTGCTGTGAAATTGTTAGATTACTTGTTAGCTATTACTGCATGGTCGGAACGAGAAGCACAAGCATTTCGCTACACTCACATTAAGGGCCAAGCAGTATTTCTTCAGCCTACTGAAGTTGCAGGGGCGCTGTTGCGCCTTCTTTCCCACACTGTAGGCACGGAGGGACCGTTTCCGGTGCCGAGTGATGTGCACGCCCAGGAACTTTTGACCCTCTCAACTGCGGCCAGGTCAATGTGGATGGGGGCACGCTCTCTCTGCTGTCTCCTGTAGTCCACGATCAGCTTCTTTTTTTGGAGGGACGTTGAGGGACAGGTTGTTTTACTGGAACCACTCCACCAGGACTGTCAAATTACTGCACACCAACATATAATGGTGGCATAAATGTTTGAAGTGGACGAAACTAGGAAGATGACAAAACCTCATTTAAAAAACCCATATATTCAAGTCATGTAAAACAAATGCAATTCAGCCCATCTCCAGCAGAGGGTGATGGTTGACAACTGTACATGTTGGCCTACAACATGAGCTGTTAGTCAAGCTGAAGATAGCAGAGGGAGATTCAGATGTAACTTTTCGACTAAAGTCAGAGCCCAGCGTGAGCAATTTATTAATAAGAGGCCTGCCACTTCGGCAAAATGAATAGCAGCAAATAGGACTGGACTTTGAATCGCAGAGAGTGATGCTTGAGATCATTGTGTAGCCTTTGACGTCTGTCTGTCACTCGTCGTGTCCTTGGCTTGTGTTCTTATCAGCGTGGCAGGACAGTTGATGCTTGCTGCTTGGATGGCTGTGCCACATATAAAACACCCTGTTCTCTGCTGTTGTCCACCAAAGGGCTGCTTACTGCCTCTGGCAGCCCATAGGAAGCCATTCTGTTTACCGCCACTGGAAGAAGTATAAAAAAGAGACCTTGAGACAATGATACAAGCATGTGAAAGGAGTGCAAAATCATCAGTCAGGAAACAGATTTAGTGTGTGTGTGTGCGTGTGGGACTGTACATAGCTGTGGGTTGTGTGTGGGACTGCCTGTCTTTGTATGCCTTTGTATTCCAACATAGCTTTTGGTGCCTGTGTTTGCATGCACCCCTGTGTTGGCTTGTCCTTGTGGATGTGTGCGCACACACACATACACACACACACACACACACACACACACACACATACACATACACACACACACACACATACACACACACACACACACACACACACACACACACACACACACATACACACACACACATACACACACACACACACACACACACACACACACACACACACACACACACACACACACACACACACACACACACACACACACACACACACACACGTGTGCATGTCTATGTGTGGGTGCATGCCATGCGTTCCTAGATAGTTTACAAAGGAGCTGATAGGCGAACAGGCTGCCGAGATCAAACACCAGAGACGGGGAAGCAAATGAGTTGACTTTTTCCCCTGACGAGAATGACTGATGATATTTGCTCAGAGCCCAAGCCCCCACAACACACACAAATACATACAAACACTAACACAATACCCTAAATGAACTGAAGTTCTACTTGGTTAGCTCCACATTTTTCTGAGTACAGTATACAGTACTGCCATCCACATCGTATAAGTCTATAGTGAATCCTATTCCCAAATCTTTAAAAATAGACTGCAGGAACATAAGCTTACTTTTGCATGTTTCATTGATTTCCTGAAAGCTTTTAATTTTGTAAACAGGAATATTTTAGGCTATAGTTTCATAAAGAGGGATTGATGGGAAATTGTAACACGCAATCGGGTCTCTCTGCAAAGCACCAACTACCTATGTGCGTGTTAATGAATATTGCGCAGATTGGTTTTCCACACCCTTGTGTGTAAAACAATGAGACACCTTATCACCTACTCTGTTTATGTTTATTAATGATTTGACAAAATAAATTAAACGGTTGAATATTGGAGTAAGATATGATGATGAAATGCTAAGTATCCTGTTATAGGCTGATGGTATTATTTTAATGGCCGAAACTGAACAAGACCTGCAGAAAATGTTATGCGCATTCAATTGGTGCACTCATGATAAATCAGAAAAAAAACAGATAATATATTTTAGAAAAACAGGTACTAAGAGTTTCCTTGCAGTTACAAATATTTGGGTCATTATGTTGTTGAAGATATGGCCTTTCTAAAAGGCACATACATCTGCCCTGGCCGACTCAGCAAGTAGAGCTCTTGGGGGAGTTACAGGAAGAAAAAAACCACTCAAAGATATTAGTTATGCCACAATATTCCAAACTGTATCAGACATGGGTTTGTGAAAGTCTGTTCGCGACATTTCTGGCTTGCTAGAGCTGCCCCAGTCAACTGTAAGTGCTGTTATTGTGAAGCAAAAATGTCTAGGAGCAACAACAGCTCAGCCACAAAGTGGTAGGCCATACCCGTTCTGTGAGCTAGAAGACCAAGTGCTGAAGCGCGCAGCGCCTAAAAATGGTCTTTCCTCGGTTGCAACACTCACTACCGAGTTCCAAACTGCTTCTGGAAGCAACGTCAGAATCTTGGTTTGGCGGATAGCAGGAGAACGCTACCTGCCCCAAAGCATAGTGCCAACTGTAAAGTTTGGTGGAGGAGGAATGATGTTCTGGGGCTATTTGTCATAGTTCGGACTGGGCCCCTAAGTTTCAGTGAAGGGAAATCTTAATGCTACAGCATACAATGACATTCTAGATGATTCTATGCTTCCAACGTTGTGACAAAAGTTTGGGGAAGACCCTTTCCTGTTTCAACATGACAATTCCCCCATGCACAAAGCGAGCTCCATACAGAAATGGTTTGTCACAATCAGTGTGGAAGAACTTGCCTGACCTGTACCCCATCGAACGTCTTTGGGATGAACTGGAATGCCGACTGCGAGCCGGGCCTAATTGCCCAACATCAGTGCCTTACCTCACTAATGCTCTTGTGGCTGAATGAAAGCAAGTCCCTGTAATATTCCAACATTTAGTGGAAAGCCTTCCCAGAAGAATGGAGGCTGTTACAACAGCAAAGCAGGGAACAACTCCATAGTAATGCCTATAATTTTGGAATGTCATGTTAGACAAGCAGGTGTCCACATACTTTTGGTCATGTAGTGTATTATATAGAACCTACCTAAAAGCAAGAGATGGCTATGTGCACAGGTAAGATCAGGGATATTGCCCCTGCGTATTGAAAAAGGTCGGTATTGTGTTGAAATGGAAGAGGAAAGTGTATGTAAGTATTGGGACCTCTAAGAGAGAGAGAGAATTCAATACATTTCATACTCTAAAAACACTCCTTAACTCAGGATACTTCAACTGGTGACTATCCGTGAGACTAAAAAAAAGAAGCACTCTGTTGCTAATTGATTTGATGGGACAAGCAAACAATAGGCTTATGTTTCAGCATGAATTGCCTTCATCAGAGCATTGCGGAGGATAGAAATGTGTGAGTTATCTACAGTACCAGTCAAACGTTTGGACACACCTACTTAAAGGGTTTTTCTTTATTTGTACTATTTTCTACGTTGTAGAATAATAGTGAAGACATCAAAACTATGAAATAACACATATGGAATCATGCAGTTACCAAAGAAGTGTTAAACAAATTAACATATATGTTATATTTGAGATTCTACAAAGTAGTCATCCTTCTCCTTGCCAAGAGTGTGCAAAGCTGTCATCAATCTCGTCACCAGCATCATGAGGAAGTCACCTGGAATGCATTTCAATTAACAGGTGTGCCTTGATAAAGGTTAATTTGTGGAATTCCTTTCCTTCTTAATGCGTTTGAGCCAATCAGTTGTATTGTGACAAGGTAGGGGTGATATACAGAACAAAGCCCTATTTGGTAAAATACCAAGTCTATGTTATGGCAAGAAGAGCTCAAATAAGCAAAGAGAAAAGACAGTACATCATTACGTTAAGACATGAATGTCATTCAATTTGGAAAATTTTAAGAACTTCAAGTGCAGTTGCAAAAACCAACAGGCGCTATGATGAAACTGGCTCTCATGAGGACCGTCAAAGGAAAGGAAATCCCAGAGTTTCATCTGCTGTAGAGGATCAGTTCATTTGAGTTACCAGCCTCAGAAATTGCAGCCCAAATAAATGCTTCGGAGTTCAGTAACAGACACATCTCAAAATCAACTGTTCAGAGGAGACTGTGTGAATCAGGCCTTCATGGTCGAATTGCTGCAAAGAAACCACTAGTGAAGGACAACAATAAGAATACGATACTTGCTTGGGCCAAGAAACCCGAGCAACGCAACGGACATTAGACCAGTGGAAATCTGTCCTTTGGTCTTATGAGTCCAAATTTGAGACTTTTGGTTCCAACCGCCGTGTCTTTGTGAGATGCAGAGTAGGTGTACGGATGATCTCTGTGTGTGTGGTTCCCACCATGAAGCATGGAGAAGGTGTGCTTTGGTAGTATTTTGTATCTATTATGGATCCCCATTAGCTGCTGCCAAAGCAGCAGCTACTCTTCCTGGGGTCCAGCAAAATAAAGGCCATTTATACAATTTTAAAACATTACAATACATTCACAGATTTCACAACACACTGCGTGTCCTCAAGCCCCTACTCCACCACTACCACATATCTACAGTACTAAATCCATGTGTATGTATAGTGCATATGTTATCGTGTGTGTGTGTGTGTGTGTGTATGTGTATGTGTATGCATGTTTCTGTGCCAATGTTTGTGTTGCTTCACAGTCCCTGTTGTTCCATGAGGTGTTTTTTAATCTGTTTTTTAAATAACATTTTATTGCTTGCGTCAGTTACTTGAAGTGGAATAGAGTTCCATGTAGTCATGGCTCTATGTAGTACTGTGTGCCTCCAATAGTATGTTCTGGACTTGGGGACTGTGAAGAGACCTCTTGTGGCATGTCTTGTGGGGTATGCATGGGTGTCCGAGCTGTGTGCCAGTAGTTTAGACAGACAGCTCAGTGCATTCAACATGCATTCAACACCTCTCAGAAATAAAAGGAGTGATGAAGTCAGTCTCTCCTCCACTTTCAGCCAGGAGACATTGGCATGCATATTATTAATATTAGCTCTCTGTGTACATCCAAGGGCCAGCTGTGCTACCCTGTTCTGAGCCAATTGAAATTTTTGTTGCACCTGACCACACAATGGAATTTTTCAAGGTGCGACAAAACTAGGGCCTGTAGGACCTGCCTTGTTGATAGTGTTGTTAAGAAGGCCGAGCATGGCTTTGTTATAGACAGACTTCTCCCCGTCTTAGCTACTACTGCATCAATATGTTTTGACCATGACAGTTTACAATCTAGTTTTACTCCAAGCAGTTTAGTCATCTCAACTTCCTCAATTTCCACAATAATTATTACAAGGTTTAGGATTTAGTGAGTGCTTTGTTCCAAATACAATGCTTTTAGTTTTAGAAATATTTAGGGCTAACTTATTCCTTGCCCCCCACTCTGAAACTAACTTCAGCTCTTTGTTGAGTATTGCAGTCATTTCAGTCGCTGTAGTAGCTGACATGTATAGTGTTGAGTCGTCCGCATAAATATAAACTCTGGCTTTACTCAAAGTCAGTGGCATATCATTAGTAAAAATGTATAAAATCAAGGGGCCTAAACAGCTACCCTGGGGAATTCCTGACTCTAACTAAATTATATTTGATAGGCTTCCATTAAATTGAAGATGTGGCATATAGGAGTGGCAATATTGTCTGCTATTATCCTCAGTAAAAACCATCTTGTCAGACCCTGATTGTCAGACCCTGGTGGCATGTCATTGTTGATAGACGACAATAGTTTTTTCCTCTTCCACACTGACTTTATGGAATTCAAAAGTATAATACTTATCTTTCATAATTTGGTCCGATATACTTGGATGTATAGTGTCAGCGTTTGTTGCTGGCATGGCAGCCCTAAGTGTGCTTATCTTGCCAATGAAAAAGTAATTAAAGTAGTTTACAACATCATTGGGCTTTGATGAATGAGCCATCTCATTCAATAAATGAGGGAGCCGAGTTGGCTTTTTTCCCAAAATGTCATTTAAGGTGCCCCAAAGCTTTTCACTATCATTCTTTATATAAATTATATTTGTTTCATAGTGTAGTTTCATGATTTCTTAGTTTGCAGGACATTTGCCAATCAGTTGGGCTGCCAGACTTAATTGCCATACCTTTTACCTCATCCCTCTCAACCATACCATTTTTCAATTCCTCATCAATCCAAGGGGATTTAACAGTTTTTACAGTCATTTAATGGGTGTGTGCTTATTAGTAACTGGAATAAGTAGTTTCATAAATGCGTCAAGTGCAGCGTCTGGTTGCTCCTCATTACACACCACAGACCAGCAAATATTCTTTACATCATCAACATATGAATCACTACAAAACATCTCTTATGACCTCTTATACACTATATTAGGCCCAGCCTTTGGAACTTTGGTTTTCCCAGATATGGCTATTATATTGTGATCACTACATCCTATGGATTTGGATACTGTTTTAATGGAAATATCTGCAGCGTTAGTAAAAATATGATCAGTACATGTTGATGATTTAATTCCTGTGCTGTTTGTAACTACCCTGGTAGGTTGACTGATAACCTGATCCAGGTTGCAGGCACTAGTTACAGTTTGAAGTGTTGTCCTGATTGGACAGCTTGATGATAGCCAGCCAATATTTAAACCACCCAGAAAATATACTTCTCTGTTGATATCACATACATTATCAAGAATTTCACACATATTGTCCAGATACTGACTGTTAGCACTTGGTGGTCTATAGCAGCTTCCCACAAGAATGGGCTTTAGGTGAGGCAGATGAACCTGTAGCCATATTACTTCAACAGTATTTAACATTAGATAGTCTCTACGCTTTACAGGAATGTGGTTCTGAATATAGACTGCAACACCGCCTCCATGAAGTTATTGACTTGCTGTTTCTGGTCTGTCAGTTCCGGGCTCAACATCTCCATGGTGACCCCCATTGCCAGAGGATGCCTTCTTCGACTTCCACGGCGAGTGACATACCTCCATGGCTGTTTGGTTGGGTCAAGATCAGCTCCGTTCTCCAGGGGTGTGGGAGACCCCTTTCGGAGATGGAACCCTGCCTAGCACCGGCCAGTCGGCTGTGGAGAGCCGACACGGCGGTGAAAAAAATTAAGTAGGTGGGCGTGGGTTCCCCAGTAGCTTATGTAGGTTTGCAACTTGCATGCTAAGAGTAGTTACTCCGTTCCTGTAGTCCTCCGCATGCATGCAGGTACAACATTGAAAATCAACGCGGTCCACAATGTTCCGGAACAAAGCAAAGTAAACGCAGCTCCTGCTACGTTGGAAACGTTCAATAGCGGCCTCCATTTGAGACCGCCGAGCCAGTTAGGCTTTAGCGTCTCTCCCCCTATACGGAATCTAGCAGGATCCCAGGACAGATAGCAGCGCTCAAAGCAATTTAGCCCAGCAGAGTCGCAGGATTCAAAATAAAATAAAAGTATATAAAAACACTGTCAGCTTTTAAACCAAGGTCTTTAATTCAGGTTTCAGCCGTCGACAGGTTTCAGTTTCGGCGTTCGACAGCGTTCAAAAACAACAAACATACGTCACGCTCTGGTGACACTGTCTGTGATTTTTTTAGAATTCAAGGCTCACTTTACCAGCATGGCTACTACAGCATTGTGCAGTGATACGCCATCCCATCTGGTTTGCACTTAGTCCCACTATCATTTGTTTTTCAACAGGACAATGACACAACACACCTCCAGGCTGTGGTAAGAGCTATCAGATGACCTGGCCTCCACAATCACCCGACCTCAACCCAATTGAGATGGTTTGGGATGAGTTGGACTGCAGAGTGAAGGAAAAGCAGCTAACATGTGCTCAGTATATGTGGGAACACCTTCAAGACTGTTGGAAAAGCATTCCAGCTGAATCTGGTTGAGAGAATGCCAAGAGTGTGCAAAGCTTACATCAAGGCATAGGATGGCTACTTTGCAGAATCTCAAATCTCAAATATATTTACATTGGTTTTAACACTTTCTTTGGTTACTACATGATTCCATATGTGTGATTTCATCGTTTCAATGTTTTCACTATTCTACAATGTAGAAAATAGTCAAAATGTATAAAAAACCTTGAATGAGTAGGTGTGTCCAAACTTTTGACTGGTACTGTCTATACACTCTCAGGGGAGTGTCCCACTCATCATGTCAATCAAACATGTCAATAATATCAGTCATTCTAGTAGTAGTAGAAACTACACAGGTTATTCAAGCAATAGTATGATCACCATTCAAGATTCCTACAGATACATTCCAATTGAATAGCAAAATACAGAACATATTTACAAAAAATATGAGCAAGAGAGCTGTTCATTCAGACCCTTTTGCTCGACACAATCTAAGCAGTCGATACAAAGTGCCTCTCTCTGTAGTAATTTCCTCACTATATTGCCACCTCTGGAGGAAACAATCTCAATTAGCCAGAATTTCAAGGTAGAGACTGAGTCAGGATTCACGTAATGCTAAGTGATCGCGCAAAGTCCATATTTTTGGTGCGGTTAGCAGTTTGGTGTTCAGCTATTATTAATTTGAGCGCACGTTTAGTCTGACCAATGTAAACAAGCCCACATGGGCATTTGAGCATATAAACAACATGTGTTGTACTACAATTGATTAAGTTTTACCCGAAAGTGGGTAATAGAATACTTTTGTGTTACATAAGTTGGAACAATGTGTACGACGACTGCAAAGGTAGAAAACATTATGGGGACCTGTGAGCCAGGTAAACGGCGCAGGTGCAGGATTTGGCATAGGAGGGGTCGCAACATCAGAGACAGCGTTGTGCAGTATAACAGAACTCATATGGCAGGCAACATCCTGAGAAAAAAATCCATCCAGGAAGTGGCAAATCTGTGGTTGGTCGATTTTCAACTCAGCCCTATTGAAGTGTGGGATATTGGTCATCTTGCACTTCCTAAGGCTTCCACTAGATGTCAACCATCTTTAGAAACTTGTTTGAGGCTTCTACTATGAAGGGGTTGAATGAGAGGGGAATTAGTCAGATGTCTGCCAGCAGTCACGCGCTGGTCACACGCATTCAGATGAGAGGTAGCTCCCGTTCCATTTGCTTTTCTGAAGACAATGGAATTCTCCGGTTGGAACATTATTGAAATGTTATTGTTTTAAAAACATCCTAAAGATTGATTCTATACATCGTTGAGAAGTTTCTACGGACTGTAACGGAACTTTTGACATTTCATCTGCAACTAGTGAACCCGCTTCGTGAGTTTTGATTTGTTTACCAAACGCGCTAACAAAAGTAGCTATTTGGACATAAATTATTAACTTTATCGAACAAATCAAACATTTATTGTGGAACTGGGATTCCTGGGAGTGTATTCTGATGAAGATCATCAAAGGTAAGTGAATATTTATAATGTTATTTCTGACTTCTGTTGACTCCAACATGGCAGATATATGTATTTGTTGTCGCCGTACTCAGATTATTGCATGTTTTGCTTTTTCTGTAAAGCTTTTTTGAAATCTGACACAGCTGTTGCATTAAGGAGAAGTATATATTTAATTCCATCCATAACACTTGTATTTTCATGAACATTTATCATGAGTATTTCTGTAAATTGATGTGGCTCTCTGCAAAATCACCAGATGTTTTTGGAACTACTGAACATAACACGCCAATGTAAATTGAGATTTTTTTATATAAATATGAACTTTATCGAACAAAACATACATGTATTGTGTAACATGAAGTCCTATGAGTGTCATCTGATGAAGATCATCAAAGGTTAGTGATTCATTTTATCCCTATTTCTGATTTCTGTGACTCCACTCTTTGACTGTAAAAATGGCTGTGTTTTTCTGTGAATTGTTGCTGACCTAACACAATCATTTGTGGTGCTTTCGCTGTAAAGCCTATTTGAAATCGGACACTGTGGTGGGATTAATAACAAGGTTACCTTTAAAAATGCTATAAGATACTTGTATGTTTGGGGAATTTTAATTATGAGATTTCTGTTGTTTTGAATTTGGCGCCCTGCACTTTCACTGGCTGTTGTCATATCGATCCTAAGAAGTGTTTAAAGCACCTTTGGCAGCGATTACAGTATTGAGTCTTCTTGAGTATAACGCTACAAGCTTAGCACACCTGTATTTGGGGAGTTTCTCCTATTTTTCTCTGCAGACCCTCTCAAGCTCTGTCAGGTTGGATGTGGAGTGTCGTTGCACAGCTATCAAGTCCAGGCTCTGGCTGGGCCACTCAAGGACATTCAGAGACTTGTCCCGAAGCCACTCCTGCATTGTCTTGGCTGTATGCTTAGGGTCGTTGTCCTGTTGGAAGGTGAACCTTTACTCCTGTCTGAAGTCATGAGTGCTCTGGAGCAGGTTTTCATCAAGGATCTCTCTCCGTTCATCTTTGCCTCGATCCTGACGAGTCTCCCAGTCCCTGCCTCTGAAAAATAATTTGTTCTTAAAACCTGTTTGGAAAATGCGTGCCGCTAGCGGGACACCTTGACAACATCCTGTGAAATTGCAGAGCACCAAATTCTAATTAAATTACTATAAATATTTAACTTTCATGAAATCACATCAAAATAAAGCTTAACTGCTTGTTGATGCAGCCGCCATGTCAGATTTCAAAAAGGCTTTACGGCGAAAGCAAACCATGAAATTATCTGAGGACAGCACCCTGCAAACAAACACATGAAAAACATATTTCAACCAGGCATGTGCGACACAAAATCAGAAATAGCAATGTAAAAAATGCCTTACCTTTGATGATCTTATTCTGTTGGCACTCCAAAAGGTCCCAGTTACATCACAAATGGTCCTTTTGTTCGATAATGTCCTTTATATCCACAAAAACTCAGTTTAGCTGGCGCTCTTCAGTCAATAATCCATCCAGTTTCCCTTCATCAAAATGCATACAAAATTAATCCCAAACGTTACTAATAAACTTTATCCAAACAAGTCAAACAGCATTTATAATCAAACCTTAATACGCAAATAAATGATACAATTTAAGATGGAGAATAGTATGTTCATTACCGGAGATAAATAAGAAAGAACGTGCTTTCATCCACGCGCTTGGAAACATTGATGGGAGCCACCTAGAAAAATTACAATTTCTGGAAGTACTAGCCATTGAAAATAGTGGTAAGCCAATTATTTTGAATGGTGTGTCCTTGGGGTTTTGCCTGCTATATTAGTTCTGTTATACTCACAGACATTATTTTAACAGTTTTAGAAACTGTAGAGTGTTTTCTATCCAGCTCTACCAATTATATGCATACCCTAGCTTCTGGGCCTGAGTAACAGGCAGTTTACTTTGGGCACGATTTTCATCCAGATGTCAAAATACTGCCCCCTATCCCAAAGAAGTTATTACGTGACCTGTCTAGTTAAATAACATTTAAAATTAAAAATACATCCCAACAGCATAATGCTGGGTTCCTCCAGATGTGATGTTTGGCATTCAGGGCAAAGAGTTCAAACTTGGTTTCATCAGACCAGAACATCGTGTTTCTCATGGTCTGAGAGTCCTTTAGGTGCCTTTTGGCAAACTCCAAGCTGGCTGTCGTGCTTTTTACTGATTGTTTTCCATCTGGCCACTCTACCATAAAGGCCTGATTGTTGGAGCGCTGCGTAGATGGTTGTCCTTCTGGAAGGTTCTCCCATCTCCACAGAGGAACTCTAGAGCTATGAGCTCCATTTTAGAATAAGGCTGTAACACAAAAAAAGTCAAGGGGTCTGAATACTTTCCGTATGGACTGCATGTACAGTATATAGATTGTGTGTAGGCCTGTCTCACACTTGAATCTTCTCTTTGTGCCAGACTGGTTTAAATAATAATTAGTCTTTATTAAACCAGGTAGGCCAGTTGAGGACAAGTTCTCATTTACAACTGTGAGCTGGCCAAGATAAAGCAAAGCAGCGCGACACAAACAACAACACAGAGTTACACATGAAATAAACAAATGTACAGTCAATAACACGATAGAAATAAACTATTTACTCTGTGTGCAAATGAGGTAAGGCAATAAATAGGCCGTTGGCAAAGTAATTACAATTTAGCATTTTCAACACCTTCCATAAAAATTTCTGTATGTATTTATTCGTATTGTTTTTACTGCTCTAGGGTTATTATTATTGCTTGGATAACCTTATTTACTATTATATATGGATTTACTTTAAAAAATGAATTAAGAATTATCACTGAATTGTCACTGCGATTTATTATATCTGTTTTTGTGTCAATTAATCCCATAAGGGATGGGTTGCCAACTGGCGATTTGCCAAGAAATAAAAAATGACATTCGTTCACAGGAAACACCGACACCGTTCATATCGTCCACCGCACATCCCACTAATTGAGGCCCTGATGAAGTAACGCACACCCAGCATATCTCAAGATGAGAGAAGTCAAAAGGGTGGCTGTGGATATTGCTTGCAACCTTCAAACTACGACAGAAGAAAGTTATCTCCATACACAAATAAGCCCCACAGATACAGTCTCGCTACATCCCCCATTCCACACCTCCAAAGGAGACTCTACTCCTCCACCCACATATTGTCTTCAGGCACCTATACAACACGAAGGGGGCCTAATTAAGGGTCCTCTCCATAGGGACCGAGGTAGACTGGCTGCATGGACAGCATAGTCCATATTTCTCATATTTTTATATGCCTGAAGCATACTCTAGCCCCAATTCAGTTTCTCTGACTTAAGTGGGGTGGACAGAGGGCAGTATAAACATCCAGGAAACCTTTCAAACCATCTGATGGCTGGAGGTGGAGCTTTTAGGCTTTTGGTCGTGTAGTCTAAGTGTAACAAGTCATTTACCTTAGTAGTCGTTTACCTTCACACTGAATGATATATTTAGTTTAAACACTTGATCGATGTATATATCACAGAAGAGTGTATTTGTTTTTAGGCCAGCTGTATTTAGTCAAGATGTTTGTGTTTTTAATGTAATTGTTGCACTGTATGTGTGTTTATAGTTTTGTTTAACGTTGCGTTAATGTATGTAAGTTGTTTTGTCTGAAACGTTGTTCCCCCTGCTGCTATTGGACCAGATCTCTCTTGGAAAATAGATATTATCTCAATGAGAAAAAACCTGTATAAATAAAAGGTAAAATAAAAATAAATATATATATAAAATCCTAAGTAAGAGAAAATAACAGCACAAAGATCATTTTAGTGTCTCCAACGGGGCTGCATCACTTCTACCCGATTTATGAACAATACCCTCTTGTTATTTACAAAGGAGAACAGCACCTAAAATACAAAAGAATGAAAAGATAAATAAGGGGTAAGAATAAGACTTTCAGCATAAGTAGACCTATAAATAAATGTTTAATTTCTGCTCCCATCTGGAAATAACAATACATTTGGGGCCAATGTGGGACCACTACTTGTTAAGATGAATACAAAACCTACCTTTTGGAGCTCAATCTTCTCAGTTGGTAAAGTGAGAAGGGAAAGAGTAAATTCAGCCACTCTTGGAGGACAGTGGAAGTTGATAGTTGAATGAGTTTTGGCACTTGGCCTTCATCTTGTCTTTACTTTTAACAATACAGAAGCTATTTTATCAACTTCCACTGTCCTCCAAGAGTCGATGAATTTCTTCTTCACTTCTTTCCCCAATTCATGCATCTTTGTTGGAGAGTGAGGGAGTGGCAGTGTTCCCTTCCTTTTACTTAAGAAAAGCATTAGGCCTTATCAAGAACTAGCTTTGACAATGACAATTACCATTATGATGCATCCTCTTTGTTACTACCCATCACGGAAGGTTGGTGGCATTTTAAAACTTCTTGTGGCTTGGGGGCAGTATTGAGTAGCTTGGATGAATAAGGTGCCCACAGCAAACTGCCTGCTACTCAGGCCCGGAAGCTAAGATATGCATACTATTAGTATATTTGGATAGAGAACACTCTGAAGTTTCTAAAACTGTTTGAATGATGTCTGTGAGTATAACAGAACTCATATGGTAGGCAAACACCTGAGAAAAAAATCCAACCAGCAAGTGGGAAATCTGAGGTTTGTAGTTTTTCAACTCTTTGCCTATCCACGATAAAGTGTCAATTTGGTCCGATTGCCCTCCCTGAGGCTTCCACTAGATGACAACAGTCTTTAGAACCTTGTTTGAGGCTTATACTGTGAAGGACGAGAGAATGAGACCTGATTGAGTAAGAGGTCTGGTAGAGTGCCATTAGCTCAATCAGGCACGCTCCCGTGAGAGGTAGCTGCTTTCTATTGCTTTTCTAAAGACAAAGGAATTCTCCGGTTGAAACATTGAAGATTTATGTTAAAAACACCCGTAAGATTGATTCTATACATCGTTTGACATGTTTCTACGAACTGTAATGGGATTTTTTTACTTTTCGTCTGGCCTGCGCGTCGTGAATTTGGATTTGTTAATTAACCTCTTGAAGCTAGGGGGCACTATTTTTATTTTTTGAAAAATAACGTTCCCAAAGTAAACTGCCTATTTCTCAGGACCAGATGCTAGAATATGCATATAATTGACAGCTTAGGATAGAAAACACTCTAAAGTTTCCAAAACTGTAAAAATATTGTCTGTAAGTATAACAGAACTCATATTGCAGGCGAAATCCTAAGAAAAATCCAATCAGGAAGTGACTCTTATTTTGAAACCCCTGTCTTTCTATGCATCCCTATTGCCCATTGAAAGGGATATTTCACTTGTGATTTCATGAATATTAATATTTTCTAGTAAGATTATTTGACCGTTGCGCTATGCTATTTAGCGTAGGTGATGACAATTATCCCGGATCCAGGGGGAGTGGTTCCAAGAGGTTAATGCAACCGCTGTGTCAGATTTCGAAAAAAGCACACCATGCTATAATCTGAGTACAGCGCTCAGAGACCAAAACGAGCCATACAGATATCCACCATGTTGTGGAGTCAACAGAAGTCAGAAATAGCATTATAAATATTCACTTACCTTTGATGATCTTCCTCAGATTGCACTCCCAGGAATCACACTTCCACAATAAATGTTTGTTTTGTTTGATAAAGTCCATAATTTATGTCCAAATACCTCCTTTTTGTTTGAGCCTTTAGTTAAGGAGAAGTTTATCTAAAGTTCCATGCGTAACTCTTGTATCTTTTGTCAATGTTTTTATGAGTATTTCTGTAAATTGATGTGGCTCTCTGCAAAATCACCGGATGTTTTGGAAGCAAAACATTACTGAACATAACACGCCAATGTAAACTGAGATTTTTGGATATAAATATGAACTTTATTGAAAAAAACATACATGTATTGTGTAACATGAAGTCCTATGAGTGTCATCTGATGAAGATCATCAAAGGTTAGTGATTCATTTTATCTATATTTCTGCTTTTTGTGACTCCTCTCTTTGGCTGGAAAAAAGTTTTTTTCTGTGACTAGGTACTGACCTAACATAATCAGATGGTGTGCTTTCGTAGTAAAGCCTTTATGAAATCGGACACTGTGGTGGGATTAACGTAAATAATCAATAAAATTGAAGACGCGATGATCTTTGTTCAATACAGGAGGAAAACAAACTGTAGCTAGCTTTCTGGTCACGTGCCTCTAACAGTACACTTGAAGTGACCCTCGTTCTGAACAGGGCTACTTCTTCATTCCACAAAGGAAAAACCTCAACCAATTTCTAAAGACTGGTGACATCCAGTGGAAGCGGTAGGAACTGCAAGAAGGTCCCTTCCTTAGAAAGCTGGATTCCCAATGAAAACCCATTGAAAAGTGAGTGACCTCAACAACAACAAAAAATCGGAATGGTTTGTCCTCGGGGTTTCGCCTGCTAAATAATTGCTGTTATACACATAGACATGATTCAAACAGTTTTAGAAACTTCAGTGTTTTCTATCCAAATCTACTAATATGCATATCTTATCTTCTGGGGATGAGTAACATGAAGTTGAATTTGGCCATGCATTTCATCCGGATGTGAAAATACTGCCCCCTGTCACCAAGAAGTTAACAACAAGATTACCTTTAAAATGGTGTAAAATACTTGTATGTTTGAGGAATTTTAATTATGAGATTTCTGTTGTTTGAATTTGGCACCCTGCACTTTCACTGGCTGTTGTCATATCGATCCCGTTAACAAGATCTTAGCCGTAAGAAGTTAATTGGGGTGGAAGGAATTGTGGTAACGGCTGGAGCGGAATTAATAGAATGGTATCAAATACATCAAACACATGGTTTCCATGTGTTTGATGCCATTACATTTTCTCCGTTCCAGACCATTATTATGAGGCAGCCTCCACTGCTACCCACACTGCACCAGAGATTAACCTGACTCAACACATCCTCAAATGAACAAATGTAAAAAAAGACATTTAAAAAAGGTACACCGTCTGGAGGGAAAAAAATCCATGATCTTTTAAGTGTGGCATCAACTGTTGAGGGAATAAGAGGCAAACAGAATTTCCAGCCTTGCATTCTCCCCATACTCAATTATTATAAACACAAAGCTAATATGGATCAGGGTTGACAGAGGGCTAGTGCATGAGTTTGCATTTACATAAGCCAGTGTATGGGCATTGTGATGATAATAGGCGTTTGATCTCCAGTGTCAAACAGCGTACTAACGAAACATTCCATCCATTAAAATAGGCATGTCACCCGGCGTATTAGCTTAATCTGTAATTGGCCACAGAGGTCACCTCCCAAAGCCAAGAGGCGTCATTTACTCTGGCACTAGAATTTGTTGTGCTCGGTCATTCCACACTAACAGACAAAAGTGCCTGTTGACATGTGACACTTTGGCCACTCTGTGCCAGCCATGGCTGCCCAGTCTGGTCATATTCTTACATAAGATACCTTTCATCTGTTCATAAACACTGTCCGTTTTCACCCATAATAACTCTCTGTTCCCTTCTCTTAATTAATGGGTTTACTATTCCCTTCACTTTATTTGTTATTTTTGTGCTCCTTGGAAAATCACCACCTCAAAGTTCTTAGAACACAACAACTTAACATTGACCTAAGCATTCTGAGAACCACAATGTAACAAGCTGTCTTTCATCCTAGTCCTTAAGGGTGTGCGGTGGCTACTACTTTATTTATTAATCAAAGCCATTGATTGGCCAGAGTCCATGCACCTGTTGACAATGTATGTAAGTCCCAGTCCTAGATGTGAGAACCAAAGACAAGTAGAGCAGGGTTCTCCAACTCCAGTTCTGGAGGGTTACAGCCTATTTAGGATTTTGTTCCAGCACATCCCACAGACAGTTGATTATTGACTAATCAAGTTTTAAGACTGACTGCCACGATGATTTGAAACAGGTGTGTTAGTGCTGGGCTGGAACAAAAGCCTTCCTAGGTCTCTCTTGGAAATCTCCCTGGTTGAAATAATTGAGAGACTAGCATTAAGCCACTCCACTATGTCTCCCTGTCATGGCTTTTGCACCATCAGTACAGATACCAACACATCTTGACCACTAAAGTCCATTTGATGTCACAAAACTGTTCAGCACTTAAAAATATCCTCTCCTGTTGTCCTGGTTTCCAGTGGTTTGACCGCCCATAAACGTAACGGACATATACCAGGAGCTGTACCAGGCCCGCCATGTCTGTTGACTCATCTAGCTGTAACGCATAGAATTCACTGGCTTGTATGCAAAGCCGTAATTGTTTCAAAACATCTCCTGCCATGTCACTGATACATTGTGAAATGGTGTTGTTTGATGGAGACATTGTAACGGCTCTCGTTGGTGGTAGAAAGAGTAGACCAAAGCGCAGCGTGGAAAGTGTTAATGATTTTAATTAATAAACAATCAAACAAAATAATGAAAACGAAAGCGCACAGTTCTTTCATGCAACAGTAACTAAACAGAAAACAAGATCCCACAAATTCAGCTGGAAAACAGGCTGCCTAAGTATGATTCCCAATCAGAGACAACGATAGACTCTGATTTGGAACCACACTCGGTCATAGAATTTCCCACCCGAGTCACACCCTGATCTAACAAAACAGAGAATAATAAGGATCTCTAAGGTCAGGGCGTGACAGACATTGTCTGTATAGTTTTTCCCCCCAGCATTGTCCCAGCCATATCCGCGGCAGCAGGAATAATTAAGTCCTCCAGAAAAGTATAGAGCTTGCCTGTCCTAGCCACTCTGTAGCTCAGCCATATAGCCCCTTCTTATTAATGGTATCTGTTGCTTTTTTACATGTCGTCTTATTTTTCAAATTGGCATGTTTTGTTTCTAAATATCTGCGCAAGAGTGAAGGCAGTACTTTTGCACATATAACACATTGGCTGAGGAAAGGCACTACTCCCAATATAATTGAATCCCAAATCAATGTAGATCACATCATATTTGCACCTCTTCCATGGTCCAACGTCCCTATCTGTTGTTCGGTGCTTTCCCTGGTAAGGGGGCAGTAGCTCTTCGGTTGCATCAGATTCACAATTGTCAGTGTCCATGCTAGCTGGGCTAATAACAAATGTAGAATTACTGATGCTAGCATTGGATGTGCTCGTGGAAGCAGAACAACTTGTGTTGTCGACAGGTGCAGGTGTAGTACTGCTGGTAGTAGTAGTACTACCAGTAGAGCTGGTGTGTGAGTCTATGAACTTACTTTTTTTAACCATTTATACATTTTTGAGAAAACGGAATGAGCAGCAGCTACGTTTGTCTACATTAGTTGAATTTCCGCGAGCGAGTAACGGTTAATGTGATTGGATGTTAATTATTTGACTAGGCAGACTGTATTGACATTGTATTGTTATTTCTGTGAAACGAAGCTACTCAGGCGAGGAAAAAAAACTATAGCCCTGTTGGAAAATCGAAATGTACTGTTTGTTTGAAATGTGCATTTTTTAAATGTATTTTTTATCATTTATGATTTTTTAAAATGTGAATCACATTTTTAATTGGCGTACCCCCTGACGGCATTGCACGTACCCCTGGGGGTTTGGGAATACTTGGTGTAGAGAATTTACTGAAGTAAATTGCCAAAACCTGTCAAGCAGGAGCTATGGTCACACAAGTGTAGCTTTCCAAGTCTTTCCAGTGGTGTTATAAGCCTGAGAAATGAAGCTCTCCTCACCACATGATCTTTAAATTAAATCGAGGAGTGCGCCAATTTCTTTCATGTTTCAGATTCTTTGTTGACATAATTTGCCCCCTGATGGGAAATCATGACTTGTGGTTTGTGATCTTGCCTTCATATCTGCCCCAGGGCACTTCATGGGCACTTCATGTGAATTAGGAGGACGATTCATGAATGGGAAGGTAAGATAGTGAAACCATTGTATCTGCAAATAAGAAATCACTGGATTCGCTCTTCACAAATTATTCTCACGTTTTCTCAACCACAGAATTACTGCAGTGCACTTGATCCAAGTCTCACCTGAGTTTCATCTAAAGTCATATACTTTATATTGCAGAGTACTGCAAACAAAGCACAGCGCTACACGCAAACACACACACACACATTGGTAGCACCTTCTATCCACATAATACAATCAACGGCTACATATAACCCAATTATCCGGTGTCTGAGGCGTCTAAAGCGAACACTAGCTTCTAACCTGGCACATAAAGCAATGCAATAACAGAGGCTTTTTGAAGCCGCTCTGCACGCTGCTATGGTGATGAATTTCATGAGGAACAAATTAAATGACTTTCACCTTAAAAGGAAACTTAACCGCTAGACATTATTTGAGGTGTTTTTCTAGTCTTCCTACATAATTATGAGTGATGAGAGGTATTTCAGACATAAATTATGCACCATAGCAGTATGTTAGAATTTTCGCACTGGGAGAGTTCAACCATTGACATCATCGGTTGATTTAGCCTGCTGTCTGATCCAAAAACGAAAGTGCCATGTTTTCTATCAATATTGTGGCCTTTGTGTTTCGGCTAATTGCACGATCATGCTAGCAGCGAGTAAATATGGCTATCCTTGTTCAATAGAGACATTGGACTTGTCTCAATGTTCCAATCTGTCACAACATTGCAAGATATTTAGGTTGACTAATTTGACTTTGTAGAGACTACAGCCTGACAGGAGCCATATTTCCTTGTCCATTTGTGTTCCCACCCTCGAAGGCGGGCTATTTAAACGGGGGTGGCTGTAACGTATACGCTTGGAGTCAGGAAGCAGGTGCAGAAGGTAACATGAATGATGATAGAAGGAGGAGGCTTAATCAAGTTAGCAGTCTTGATTACATCCTAGTGCATTCTTGCTGGCATTAAAAGTTTAAAAACGTATAACCACCTCCTAATTGGCCTCCATATAACTCTTACAGAATTTTCATGTGGATGGGGATATTGGAAATTTAATCAAAGCCTATTGGATGACAATTTGTGTTAACCAAGACAAAATAACAGCTGGCGGGTTTTACACTGTATCGGCAGGACAGAACAGCAGCCACTGGTAAGACTGTCCTCGTGCTCCTAGACCTTAGTGCTGCTTTTGATACCATCGATCACCACATTCTTTTGGAGAGATTGGAATCGCAAATTGGTCTACACTGACAAGTTCTGGCCTGATTTAGATCTTATCTATCGGAAAGACATCAGTTTGTCTCTGTGGATGGTTTGTCCTCTGACAAATCAACTGTAAATTTCGGTGTTCCTCAAGGTTCTGTTTTAGGACCACTATTGTTTTCACGATATATTTTCTCTCTTGGCAATGTCATTCGAAAACATAATGTTAACTATCACTGCTATGCGGATGACACACAGCTGTACATTTCAATGAAACATGGTGAAGCCATGAACCTCGGCGTTACGCTGGACCCTGATCTCTCTTTTGACGAACATATCAAGTCTGTTTCAAGGACAGTTTTTTCCGTCTACGTAACATTGCAAAAATGATGCAGAAAAATGAATTCATGCTTTTGTTTCTTTAGGTTAGGCTACTGCAATGCTCTACTTTCCGGCTACCCAGATAAAGCACTAAATAAAACTTCAGTTAGTGCTAAATATGGCTACTAGAATCCTGACCAGAACCAAAAAATATTATTATATTACTCCAGTGCTAGCCTCCCTACACTGGCTTCCTGTTAAGGCAAGGGCTGATTTCAAGGTTTTATTGCTAACCTACAAAGCATTACATGGGCTTGCTCCTACCTATCTTTCCGATTTGGTCCTGCCGTACATACCTACACATAGGCAACGGACACAATACGCAGGCCTCCTAATTGTACCTAGAATTTCTAAGCAAACAGCTGGAGGCAGGGCTTTCTCCGACAGAGCTCAATTTCTATGGAAGTGTCTACCTACCCATGTGAGCGACGCAGACTCGGTCTCAATCTTTAAGTCTTTATTGAAGACTCATCTCTTCAGTAAGTCCTATGATTGAGTGTAGTCTGGCCCAGGAGTGTGAAGGTGAATGGAAAGGCACTGGAGCAACAAACCGCCCTTGCTCTCTCTGCCTGGCCGGTTCCCCTCTCTCCAATGGGATTATCTGCCTCTAATCCTATTACAGGGGATGAGTCACTGGTTTACTGGTGCTCTTCCTTGCCGTCCCTAGGAGGGGTGCGTTACTTGAGTGGGTTGAGTCACTGATGTGGTCTTCCTGTCTGGGTTGGCACCCCCCTTGGGTTGTGCCGTGGCGGAGATCTTTGTGGGTTAAACTTTGCATTGTCTCAGGATGGTAAGTTGGTGGTTGAAGATATCCCTCTAGTGGTGTGGGGGCTGTGCTTTGGCAAAGTGGGTGGGGTTATATCCTTCCTGTTTGGCCCTGTACGGGGGTATCTTTGGGTGGGGCCACAGTATCTCCTGGCCCCTCCTGTCTCAGCCTCCAGTATTTATGCTGCAGTAGTTTGTGTCGGGGGGCTAAGGTCAGTCTGTTATCTCTGGAGTATTTCTCCTGTCTTATCCGGTGTCCTGTGTGAATTTAAGTATGCCCTCTCTCTTTCTTTCTTTCTTTCTTTCTCTCTCTCGGAGGACCTGAGCCCTAGGACCATGCCTCAGGACTACCTGGCATGATGACTCCTTGCTGTCCCCAGTACACCTGAACGTGCTGATACTCGAGTTTCATCTGTTCTGCCTGCGGCTATGGAACCCTGACCTGTTCACCGGACGTGCTACCTGTCCCAGAACTGCTGTTTTCAACTCTCTAGAGACAGCAGGAGCAATAGAGATACTCTCAATGATCGGCTATGAAAAGCCAACTGACATTTACTCCTGAGGTGCTGACCTGTTGCACCCTCGACAACTACTGTGATTATTATTATTTGACCATGCTGGTCATTTATGAACATTTGAACATCTTGGCCATGTTCTGTTATAATCTCCACCCGACACAGCCAGAAGAAGACTGGCCACCCCTCATAGCCTGGTTCCTCTCTAAGTTTCTTCCTAGGTTCTGGCCTTTCGAGGGAGTTTTTCCCTCAAAAGCCACCGTGCTTCTACACCTGCATTGCTTGCTGTTTGAGGGTTTTAGGCTGGGTTTCTGTACTGCACTTTGATATGTCAGCTGATGTAAGAAGGGCTATATAACTACATTTGATTTGGCGGTCTATGTATATTTCTAAACAGCTTGTGCACGATATCTAAGGAAGTCTCGAGGTTTTGCTCGCCTGAGGTAGAGTATCTCGTGATAATCTGTAGACCACACTATCTACCTAGAGTTTATCTGTATTTTCTTGTAACTGTCTACGTACCGCCACAGACCGATGCTGGCACTAAGACCACACTCAACGAGCTGTATACGGCCATAAGCAACGTGTGAATGCTATTCATTGACTACAGCTCAGCGTTCAACACCATAGTGCCCTCAAAGCTCATCACTAAGCTAAGGACCCTGGGACTAAACTCCTCCCTCTGCAACTGGATCCTGGACTTCCTGACGGGCCACCCACAGGTAGTAAGGGTAGGTAACAACACATCCACCATGCTGATCCTCAACACCGGGGCCCCTCGGGTGCGTGCTCAATTCCCCCCTAAACTCCCTGTTCACTCATGACTGCACGGCCAGGTACGACTCCAACACCATCATTAAGTTTGCAGATAACACAACAGTGGTAGGCCTTTTTCTTCTGCTGCTTCCATAATTTGTGAGGCAGTATTGTGTAACGTATACTCATGCAGTCCGGAATTAGGTGCAGAAGGTGTAATAAATGATGAGAGAATGCAGATAAAAAAAACAGGAGCTTAACCAAAATCAACTCTGCCTGATGACTGAGGCTACTGAGGGCTAAATAAAGGAAGAGTAATCAAGGTGATGAGTTCCAGCTGTACGTAATGATGGGGAGCAGGTGCATGTAATGATGATGCCAGGACCGGTGGTTAGTAGACCGGCGACGTTGAGCATTGGAGAGGGGGAGCAGGAGTAGGCGTGACAGCATCAGTAGTTTCTACAGGTTCACGGGACCTATGATACCATGCACTGTCTATGCGAGATTGCTAAATAAATACAATGGCTACTTCTAATGATTTCTCTTTCCAAGAAGATTTGGAGACAACATTTTTTTATGTTGTTTTATTTGGTGACATAGAGCCCTATTTATTTGAGCTTGAATACACTGAAGATTAGTTGAGACAGTGAGAACAAGAATTGTGAGACCGGCAAGCAGCGGCCACTACAGCTGCCGCCACAGGATAAGGAGCGGTGGCGGCAGCTGTAGTGGCCGCTGCTTGCTGGTCTCACAATTCTTCAGCAAGGCTGGAATTGGGCAGCTTTGTCTTTGTAAAGGATGCATGAATCAAGCCACGTACAAGGTGCCACCAACGCTCCATATCCTGTGGAGGCATGGTCAGACTCTGACTGGTGGTACCTAATGCAGGTGCTGTCCAGCCATGCCAACAGAAGAGGAATTGCTGTGCTGCAACAAATTAGATCGCAGTCAGTACTTACAGAAGATGCATAGGTACCACCAGTCAGAGTCTGACCGTGCCTCCACAGGAAATGGAGTGGTGGCGGCACCAGTTCTTACTGGAGATGCAGACCCCATGTGACAGTGTGTCATTAAAAGTTTCAATGCACATATGGATAGAGGGTTGCTGGAGACGTTCTGCAGAACCTCCAAGATCAACTGGCGGTGGCAGCCTAGGCCAGCTGGACCAGGAGGGCAAATGACTAAGGAGCAAGTGGTTTCGCTGTGAGTAGCTATCTAGCAATTTAAGCTCTCTATTTACATGAGGCGGTGTTGTTCAGTACAATTTCATGATCGATTTGGCCATAATGAGCCTTGCTAGTACCACTACAAGTTAAGCTAGCTTGCTATAACCAACATTAACCAAGCCTAATGTCAGTGCATCTCATTAGGAGCAAAACTGGAGAAATGTTTTGAGGATGATAATGAAAAGTAAAGGAATGACTTTGGCTTTATGACTCATATTACTGAATGAATTACTTTTTATTTTCGTGTCAAATCGCCAATTGGCAATTCATCTCTTATGGGATTAGTTGACACATAAACAAGCATTACAATAATTCACTATGGTAAATAAATGATAATTATTCTTCCGGTGTTCTCTGCATTGCGCATTACATAGATAGTAAGAAAAAAAATCAACCAAAAAAATCTATACATAATAGTAAATAAGGTTATCCAAACAATAATTAATTATGCAGCTCTGGAAAAAATGAAGAGATCACTGCAAAATGATCCGTTTCTCTGGTTTTACTATTTATAGGTATGTGTTTGGGTAAAATGTATTTTTTTGTTTCATTCTATAAACTACTGACAACATTTCTCCCAAATAAATACATTCCAAATAAAAATATCACTTAGAGCATTTATTTTGACAACTGGTCAAAACAATAAAAAAAGATGCAGTGTTGTCAGACCTCGAATAATGCAAAGAAAACAAGTTCCTATTCATTTTTAAACAACACAATACTAATGTTTTAACCTCTCTGGGATATGTGGGATGCTAGCGTCTCTCCTCGCCAACAGCCAGTGCAATTGCAGGGCGCCAAATTCAAAACAACAGAAATCTCATAATTAAAATTCCTCAAACATACAAGTATTACACAATTTTAAAGATACACTTCTCGTTAATCCATCCACAGTGTCTGATTCAAAAAGGCTTAACGGCGAAAGCACACCTTGCGATTATGTTAGGTCAGTGCCAAGCCACAGAAAAACATACAGCCATTTTCTAACCGAGGAGAGGTGTCACAAAACTCAGAAATAGCGTTATAAATATTAATTGACCTTTTCCGATGAAGATCATCATGCACTCCCGTAGAATCCCAGTTCCACAATACATGTTTGTTTTGTTCAATAAAGTCCATCATTTATGTCCAAATACGTCCTTTCTGTTCGCACGTTTAGCCCAGTAATCCAAATGCACAATGCACAAGCAATTAGTTCAGACGAAAAGTGAAAAGCATTATATTACAGTTTGTAATAACATGTCAAACGATGTATAGAACCAAACTACAAACCTCATATTTCCCACTTCCTGGTTGGATTTTTTCTCATTTTTTTGCCTGCCATATGAGTTCTGTTATACTCACAGACATCATTCAAACAGTTCTAGAACCTTCAGGGTGTTTTCTATCCAAATCTACTAATTATGCATATTCTATCTTTTGGGCCTGAGTAGCAGGCAGTTTACTCTGGCACCTTATTCATCCAAGCTACTCAATACTGCCCCCCAGTTTAACGTAAGAAGAGTTCAGAAATCATATTGTTGGAATAACCCTGATTTTTCAGTCACAGCTTTCATGCGTCTTGGCATGCTCTCCTCCAGTCTTTCAAATTGATGTTGGGTGACTTTATGCCACTCCTGGTGCAAAAATTCAAGCAGCACGTATTTGTTTGATGGCTTGCAACCATCCATCTTACTCTTGATCACATTCCATAGGTTTTCAATGGGGTTCAGGTCTGGAGATTGAGCTGGCCATGGTCCTCCATCCACATCTTGATTGACTTGGCTGTGTGTCATGGAGCATTGTCCTGCTGGACAAAACAATCCTCAGAGTTGGGGAACATTGTCAGAGCAGAGGGAAGCAAGTTTTCTTCCAGAACAAACTTGAACGTGGCTTGATTCATGCGTCCTTCACAAAGACAAATCTGCCCATTTCCAGCCTTGCTGAAGCACCCCCAGATCATCACCGACCATCCACCAAATTTCACAGTGGGTGCGAGACCTGGAGAGGCCTACAAGCCACAGCGCAGGGTCGGATTCCACAATGACTTGTCGTCCATATATGTACTTATGGAAACGTTTACATCCGAACAGAAAGGCGTAGAGCTCCTTTTCGATTTGAGCGTAGTTGATTTCACAGCCTGTGAGAGATTTGGAAGCTTAACCGATGGGCTTTCCTTCTTGCAGTAGCACTGCACCTAGTCCATACTTCAACGTGTTTACTTGGAGTCTGAGCTCTTTGTTGGGGTCGTAGTAGGCAAGGATTGGTCCTGGTTCTCTCGTGATCAAGTCTTTCACATTCTGGAAACCAATGTCGTGTTGCTTGTCCCAGAGAAACTCACTGGACTGCTTTAGCAGTTGGAAGTAGTTGACCATGCCAAGCACTGTTTCCAGCTCTATACGGTTATTTGTGTGAGAAGATGTCCGAAGTAGCTGACCTCTGTAGTGCCGACTGTGTTCTTCTCGGGGTTGAGCCGGACTCCTCTCTCGCGGGACCTTTGCAGCATTGCGCGGAGGTTTCGGTCGTGCTCCTCTTTGGTTCGACCATAGACAAGGATATCGTCCACAATTGCCACAACTTCGTCGAGGCCTTCGTACACATCTTTCTCTTAAACTCGTCTTGGAATGAGATAATCCCAAAAGGCAGGCGATAGCCCAGTAGCCTGATCTAGCGTCCATGACACTGAATGTTGTGAGCTTAGATGACTCTTCTGTGAGCATGATAGCCCAGTAGCCTGATCTAGCGTCCATGACACTGAAGTAGTGTGCTTCCGCTAGCTTGTGTGTGATGCTATCTAGAGTCGGTAAAGGATAGTTTGATAGCCTTGTTCAAGTCTCTTGGGTCGAGACATACTCGGAGCTTGCCTGTGTGTGGTTTCTCCACCACCACTAATGTGTTCACCCAGTCAGTCGGTTCTGTAACCTTGGTGACTATGTCAGATTGCTCCATGCTCTCCAACCCTTTTTACAGACAGGCACGGAGTGCAAGGGGAAACTTTCTCATGGGTAGACCACAGGGGTTGCGTCTGGGTCAAGGTGAATGGTACATTCTCATGGGAATAATCCTATTCCTGTAAAAACATCAGCAAACTCCTCCAGTACATTGTCTGTCTCTACTGGTGCTGTCACTGATACAACTAGCTTGATGAGGTCCATGTCTAAACATGCTTTAACCTCTTGAAGCTAGGGGGCTCTATTTTTATGTTTGGAAAAATAACGTTCCCAAAGTAAACGGCCTATTTCTCAGGACCAGATGCTAGAATATGCATATAATTGACTGCTTAGGATAGAAAACACTCTAAAGTTTCCAAAACTGTAAAAATATTGTCTGAGTATAACAGAACTGATATTGCAGGCGACAGCCTAAGAAAAATCCAATCAGGAAGTTACTCTTATTTTGAAACCCCTGTCTTTCTATGCATCCCCATTGCCCATTGAAAGGGATATCAACCAGATTCATTTTTCTATGGCTTCCCTAATGTGTCTACAGCCCCTAGACATAGTTTCAGGCTTTTATTGTGAAAAATGAGCGTGAACGACAACATTGTGTCAGTAGTCAGGTGGTGGCTCTCAGAGTGATTTGTGCGTAATAAGACAAAGGCGGCCATTGTTCCTCTCGCTCCTACTGAAAAGCCAATTGTCCCAGTTGATATATTATCAAATAGATATTTGATAAACACCTTGAGGATTGATTATTAAAAAAAAGAAAGTTTGCCATGTTTCTGTCGATATTATGGATCTAATTTTGAGTTTTTTTCGAGGGTTGTCGTGACCGCAATTTCCGGTGGATTTCTCAACAAAACGTGGACAAGAAACTGAGGTATTTTGGCTATAAAAATAATCTTTATGGAACAAAAGGAACATTTTCTGTCTAACTGGGAGTCTCGTGAGTGAAAACAAATGAAATCACCCTGTCATCTCAGATTTTCAAAATATGCTTTACAGCCAAAGCTAGACAAGCATTTGTGTAAGTTTATCGATAGCCTAGCATAGCATTATGCCTTGCTAGCAGCAGGCAACCTTGTCACGGAAATCAGAAAAGCAATCAAATTAAATAGTTTACCTTTGATGAACTTCCGATGTTTTCACTCACGAGACTCCCAAATAGATAGCCAAAGTTCATTTTTTTCCCAAAATATAATTTTTGTAGGCGAAATAGCTCCGTTTGTACTTCCGTCAGTACGTTTGACTGAGAAATCGCCCGGAAATTGCGGTCACCACAACGCCGAAAAATATTCCAAATTAGCTCCATAATATCGACAGAAACATGGCAAACATTGTTTATAATCAATCCTCAAGGTGGTTTTCTAATATCTATTCGATAATATATCCATCGGGACAATTAGTTTTTCAGTAGGACCGATTGGAGTAATGGCTACCTCTGTATTTTACGCGAGAATCTCTCTCGGAGCCACCATGTGACCACTTACGCAATGTGGCCGCCTACGTCTATTCTTCAACAGAAATGCGTAAAACTACGTCACAATGCTGTAGACACCTTGGAGAATACGTAGAAAGCGTAAGCTCGTTGATGGCACATTCACAGCTGACTAGGGACTCATTGGAACGCAGCGCTTTCAAAACCTGGGGCACTTCCGGATTGGATTTTTCTCAGGCTTTTGCCTGCAACATCAGTTCTGTTATACTCACAGGCGATATCTTTACAGTTTTGGAAACGTTAGAGTGTTTTCTATCCAAAGCTGTAAATTATATGCATATTCTAGCATCTTGTCCTGACAAAATATCCAGTTTCAAACAGGAACGGTTTTCTTTTTCAAAAATGTTCAAAAATGAAAATACTGCCCCCTAGTACCAACAGGCTAAGAAACATTGAGCGGCTGTGAACTTTTGGAAAACTTTCCAGGTGGAGAGTACTGTAAATCCTGCCACAGGTTTTGAAGATTACTTAGTTATTTTCATCCCAAACACGTCTTACACGGCTGCTGCCTTCCCCCTACTTAGACTTGATTAATTCACAGCTACATAATTAACAGAATACATTCCAGCTGAGGCATTATATTACCTGTAATTAGGCCACAGATTGAATGTTCTGATCTAGTTAATTGATTGTAATGTTCATTAATTTAAAACCAAATATTCTGATGTAATTCAACGGCTGATGTCAACTTGGAGAGAAAGCCATTCATTTTGTGATGTCTGATGTGGTATGTCCCGAATGTGAGCGCAGCCATGTCCATCACTGACTTCTTTGAGTACTGCAGAGACATACTGTATGCTGCAAAGGCCCTGGAAACCACAGTGCAAAAGTTAACTACGGAAAGATTGTTCCATCAAGGTAATTAAACAATTAGGTGTATTGTGTCTAATTAGGATTTGTCAGTAATTTGTCAGTAATCATACAAAACAAAGGCGGTAATTACTGACTCTGACGGTGTGTTGACGGATCAAAAGATAATTGACACAACCAATGGACATAAAAAACAGGTTTTACTGAAAGCCAAAAATGTCTGTTTGGGATTACTTTCTTGGGATCGTTGGGACGTCCCTACCCTAAACCCTAACCTTAAAGGAGCAATCTGCAGTACAGTGGTTCTTCCTTTAAAAGTGGCGTCACACTGCAGCACACCTTGCGGACTGCCGCAGAATTCTATGGCACATTATTTAATTGTCAGCCATTGTTACCATTAATGCTAGCTAGTGCTAGTTTGACCACCAGAGGGCATCTTTGAGAAGCATTTTATAGCCTTAAATATTGGCTGTACTAGATAATTTAAATACCTTTTTTGTAAAAACATAGTACAGTGCCTTGCAAAAGTATCCACCCCCTTGGCATTTTTCCTATTTTGTTGCATTACCACCTGTAATTTAAATTGATTTTTATTTGGAGTTCATGTAATGGACATACACAAAATAGTCCAAATTGCTGAAATGAAATGAAAAAAATTACTTGTAAAACTAATGTAATGTAAAACTGAAAAGTGGTGGGTGCATATGTATTCACCCCTTTGCTACGAAGCCCCTAAATAAGATCTGGTGCAACCAATTACCTTCAGAAGTCACATCATTTGTTAAATAAAGTCCAACTGTGTGCAATCTAAGTGTCACATGATCTGTCACATGATCTCAGTATATATATATACACCTGTTCTGAAAGGCCCCAGTCTGCAACACCACTAAGCAAGGGGCACCACCAAGGAGTACCACTATGAAGACCAAGGAGCTCTCCAAACAGGTCAGGAACAAAGTTGTGGAGAAATACAGATAAGGGTTGTGTTATTAAAAAATATCCGAAAATTTGAACATCCCACGGAGCACAATTATTTAAAAAATGGAATGAATATGGCACCACAACAAATCTGCCAAGAGAGGGTCGCCCACCAAAACTCACGGAACAGGCAAGGAGGGCATTAATCAGAGGGGCAACAAAGAGACCAAAGATAACCCTGAAGGAGCTGCAAAGCTCCACAGCGGAGATTGAAGTATCTGTCCATAGGACCACATTAAGCCATACACTCCACAGAGCTGGGCTTTACGGAAGAGTGTCCAGAAAAAAGCCATTGCTTCAAGTAAAAGAAGAAGCAAACATGTCTGGTGTTCGCCAAAATGCATGTGGGAGACTGCCCAAACATATCTAAGAAGGTACTCTGATCAGATTAGACAAAAATGTTGCTTTTTGGCCAACAAGTAAAACGCTATGTCTGGAGCAAACCCAACTCCTCTCATCACCCAGAGAATACCATACCCACAGTGAAGCATGGTGATGGCAGCATGCTGTGGGGATGTTTTTCATTGGCAGGTTCTGCGAAAAAGGTCAGAATTGAAGGAATGATGGATGGCGCTAAATACAGATTTTTGAGGGAAACCTGTTTCAGTCTTCCAGAGATTTGAGACGGGGACAGAGGTTCACCTACCAGCAGGACAATGATCCTGAACATACTGCTAAAGCAACACTCAAGTGGTTTATGGGGAAACATTTAAATGTATTGGAATGGCCTAGTCAAAGCCCAGACCTCAATCCAATTGATCATCTGTGGCATGACTTAAAGATTGTTGTACCCCAGTTGTACCGAGTTGTACCCATCCAAGGAGATGGAGCAGTTTTGCCTTGAAGAATGAGCAAAAATCCCAGTGGCTTGATGTGCCAAGCTTATAGATACATACCCCAAGAGACTTGCAGCTGTAATTGCTGCAAAAGGTGGCTCTACAAAGTATTTACTTTGGGGAGTGAATAGTTATGCACGCTCAAGTTTTCTGTTTTTTTGTCTTATTTCTTGTTTGTTTCACAAAAAATATTTAGCATCTTCAACGTGCTAGGCATGTTGTGTAAATCAAATGATACAAATATATTTTAATTCTAGGTTGTAAGGCAACAAAATAGGAAAAATTCCAAGGGGGTGAATACTTTCAGAAGCCGCTGTATATGGGATTGATTTAAAGAAATGCAGCTTAATTCATTTGATTAATATTATGGTGTTTCTATTCCAAGAATCATTTCAAACCAAACCATTAGAGTTTCCGTTCAGATGGAATATAAAATATGGTGCTATGCAACGTGATGGTCGGTAGTAGGCTGCAGAACTAAGAGCATAACATTTCCACACCCTAACTGAAGTCTAACCAATACCCAAATGGAGATTCAGTGAAAATTAAAAATCTTGTTGATTTATCAAGACCAGTACCCATGCTTGTCTCAGAGCAGTGTGAAACGGTGCTGAAATAGTTGACTACCGCGGGTAGGCTATTGCTTCAAATCCTATTGCTTCTACCTTCAATATGCTTTTTAAATAAATAAGACTTACCCCACATTAATCAGCACAACTTTTTTTGACTGCAGGGCAGCATTGAGTAGCTTGGCTGAAAAGGTGCCCATTGTAAACGGCCAGCTCCTCAGTCTTAGTTGCTAATATAGGCATATTACTATTAGTATTGGATAGAAAACACTCTGAAGTTTCTAAAACTGTTTTAATTATGTCTGTGAGTATAACAGAACTCATATAGCAGGCAAAAACCTGAGAAATTCCATTTCCTGTTTTTTTTTCTGGGGGTGGCAGATCTTCAACCAAGCTCTCATTGAAATTACAGCGGGACATGGATGAGTTTTCACTTCCTACGCCTTCCACTAGATGTCAACAGTCAATAGAACTTTGTCTGATGACTCAAATTTGAAGGGGGGTCGAATGACACAGGAAATAGTCACCACTGCCACGAGTTAACCATGCATTAACTATGCGCGTTTACAGGGGAAGCACCTGCGTTCCACCTCTCATATGAAGTCATTCTAATTCTCCGGTTGGAACGTTATTCAAGATATATGTAAACAACATTCTAAAGAATGTTTCTACTGACTGTTAAGGAACTTTTGGACATTTCGTCACGTTATAGTGACACGCTTTGTGACTTTGGAATTGTTTACCAAACGCGCTAACCAAAGTAGCTAATTGAACATAAATAACGGACATTTTCGAATAAATCAAGCATTTATTGTGGACCTGGGATTCCTAGGACTGCATTCTGATGAAGTTAATCAAAGGAAACATTTATCATGTATTTTCTGGTTTCTGGTGACTCCAATATGGCGGCTAATTTGGCTTCTGTTCTTAGCGGCGTCTCAGATTATTGCATGTGTTGCTTTTTCCATAAACCTTTTTTGAAATCTGACACAGCAGTTGCATTATTAACTTGTTATGGCTGCAATTCCAGTACCGGGATCGATATTTTCACTCACGAGACTCCCAGTTAGATAGCAAATGTTCCTTTTTTCCCATAAAGATTATTTTTGTAGCCGAAATAGCTCCGTTTGTTCTTCACGTTTGGTTGAGAAATCGACCGGAAATTGCGGTCACGACAACGCCGAAAAATATTCCAAATTAGATCCATAATATTGACAGAAACATGGAAAACGGTTTTTATAATCAAGCCTCAAGGTGTTTTTCAAATACCTATTCGATAATATATCAACCAGGTCAGTTGGCTTCTTAGTAGGAGCCAGAGAAACAATGGCTGCATTTGTCTATAACGCACATATCACTCTGAGAGCCACCAGCTGACCACTGACGCGATGTTGTCGCTCACGCTCATTTTTCAAAATAAAAGCCTGAAACTATGTCTTGTGACACTACACACATTAGGGAAGCCATAAAAAAGGAATCTGGTTGATATCCCTTTCACTGCTCAATAGGGACGCATAGGAATGCAGAGGTTTCTAAATAAGAGTTACTTCCTGATTGGATTTTTCTCAGGCTTTCGCCTGCAATATCAGTTCTGTTATACTCAAAGACAATATTGTTACAGTTTTGGAAACTTTAGAGTGTTTTCTATCCTAAGCTATCAATTATATGCATATTCTATCATCTGGTCCTGAAAAATAGCCCGTTTACTTTCCAAAAATGAAAATAGTGCCCCCTAGTTTCAAGAGGTTAACACTAGTGTGACTCATGTCGCCTAGGGTAGACCTACAGTGTTACAAAAAATAATATTTTTAATGACGTGACATTCAGCCAATAATTAGACTTATAGTATTGGAGGATTCTAAATTAACATCTAAAGGGCATTTTTTTGTTTGGGAAAATCTGATCTGTGAGAATATCTAAGGGGCTTTTACATAATTCAAAATGAAATAATAATAATAATCGCTTTGTTTAAAAAATTGTGATATTTTGGAGAATATTTAGTTTCAAATTACTGAAAGTGAGTGAGAAAAAGGCCATTTTTGAAAATGGGTAAGACATTCTTACTAATTTGTAAATAAAGCCAGTTTGTTATTTAGAATGATTTATTTCTGTTTTTAGAGAGAGAGAAACGACCATCTCCTCATGGGTCTCCAGGTGTGGGCTGGCACCGGTATTGAACCAGCATCTGTAACAACACAGTTTGCACTGCGATGCAGAGTCTTAGACTGCTGCACCACTCGGTAGACCCAATCCGCAAAGTTTTTAATGCTGATCAATTGCCTTGCACTAAGTATCTATTGTCCTGCTAATAGCCCATACGTGACTGGTCGAGAGTAGGCTACAGTACTACAGTAAGAGCAAAATAATCCTAACATTTCCACACCCTAATTATAGTCTAAATTTCTCTTAGAATAAAAACCTTAGTGTAAAAACAGCTTAGTAAGTAATACTGACGAGTAGTAACAAAACAGATTGTGTATTTTTCCGGATGTGCAAGTACAGGACAGAGGAATAGCAATTCTTACACTATTGTTCTAAATTCAATCACCTTCTGCATCCTCATCATTTAGTTAATTGAAATTACATTTTAAAGTTGTGCACAATTATCAGTTTCTATTTGGTTTATGTCGCCCGCTCATTGTCAGTTAGAGACACAGTAGTGCCTTGGGACCCTAAAGCATAATCAGTGCTCTAACTCCCCCTTGCACTGGTCTGGAGCAATGAAGTTGTGATGCAGGGTATTGTACTAAACCACAAAGTCAAGCAGCATAATCGCAAAACTTTTAGTTGAGCAACCACTGTAGCTACATTTGTTTTTGGACTTAAATAAATGAATGATATGTACCCATTGAGTCTTGAAGAATATAATTTATAAATGCCTCCTGAGCATAGTTAAACTGTCCTACCCCATCAGATCCCCAAATATAAGCTTGTTTTACTCCAATGTTTGTAAAACAAAGTAAATGTAACAAACATTTTCACCTCAAAACATGGTTGAAACTATAGTGTTAATATCATCGGTGTTCAGTCCTTGTGTAGCCATAGCTCTGTCTATGAATTTGATAGTGAATACATATCTCCAGCCCCATCCCTCAGCTTTCTAGCAAAACTGTGGCGGGCAGTATGCATTGTTATTGTTTCAACTGTTGTTGGCCTCTTTAACCCATACCCTTAACCTAACCTTAACCATAACCCTTCCCTAACCTCAACCCTAACCATTTAAAATTTCCCTAACCTTAACCCTGACCATTTAACATTTCTCCTTCAATGGGATATGGATGTCCCAAGGATCCCACATCAAATCATATCAAAGTTTATTTGTCACGTGCGCCGAATAAAACAGGTGAAATGCTTACTTACAGGCTCTAACCAATAGTGCAAAAAATGTATTAGGTGAACAATGGGTAAGTAAAGAAATAAAACAACAGTAAAAAGACAGGCTATATAGAGTAGCGCGGCTACATACAGACACCGGTTAGTCAGGCTGATTGAGGTAATATGTACATGTAGATATGGTTAAAGTGACTATGCATATATGACGAACAGAGAGTAGCAGTAGCATAAAAGAGGGGTTGGTGGGTGGCGGGGCACAATGCAGATAGCCCAGACAGCCAATGTGTGGGAGCACTGGTTGGTCGGCCCAATTGAGGTACTATGTACATGAATGTATAGTTAAAGTGACTATGCATATATGATAAACAGAGAATAGCGGCAGTGTAAAAGAGGGGTTGGGGGGGTACACAATGCAAATAGTCCGGGTAGCCATTTGATTACCTGTTCAGGAGTCTTATGGCTTGGGGGTAAAAACTGTTGAGAAGCCTTTTTATTCTAGACTTGGCACTCCGTGTGATGTGTTGCTACCTACCCTGAGCACCTGGGGGCGGCTCGTCAGGAAGTCCAGGATCCAGTTGCAGAGGAAGGTGTTTAGTCCCAGGATCCTTAGTTTAGTGATGAGCTTTGAGGGTACTATGGTGTTGAACGCTAAGCTGTAGTCAATGAATAGCATTCTCACATAAGTGTTCCTTTTGTCCAGGTGGGAAAGGGCAGTGTGGAGTGCAATAGAGATTGCATCATCTGTGGATCTCTTTGGATGGTATGCAAATTGGAGTGGGTCTAGGGTTTCTGGGATAATGGTGTTGATGTGAGCCATTACCAACCTTTCAAAGCACTTCATGGCTACGGACGTGAGTGCTACGGGTTGGTAGTCATTTAAGCAGGTTGCCTTTGTTCTTGGGCACAGAGACTATGGTGGTCTTCTTGAAACATGTTGGTATGGTATTACAGACTCAGTCAGGGACATGTTGAAAATGTCAGTGAAGACACCTGCCAGTTGGTCAGCACATGCCCGGAGCACACGTCCTGGTAATCAGTCTGGCCCCGCAGCCTTGTGTATGTTGACCTGTTTAATAAAGGTCTTACTCACATCGACTACGGAGAGCGTGATCACACAGCACAGACTGTAACATGTGGTTAGAGATCATTTCCAAGCCATACAAATGAGGATCTTAATTTGATCACCCTGTTGCATGAGAACTTTCCTGCATTGCAGGAAATTAGAATCTTGTATTTTTTTTAGGTTTAAAAAGGCTTCTGAAGTTTGTAATTTCCACTTTCAAATGTCTGACTTCATTTTCCCTCATAAAAATGTCCACTAATTATTATAATCTCCATAATAATTCACATTTCCTTTTTCCTGCAGGATTATTTATCATGTATCATGTACATTATTCATTTTCCTGATTTGCAATGCCATTTTTTTGGGTTGTCAATGGATAGGCCTACCAGTGAGGTGTCTTGACTAATGAGGAGTCAAACACATTTGGGAACTTCCTACAGTTACTTAAAGTGTACAGTATGTCTGTAGTAGGTCTGTGTTTTTGTATTGGTGTTACAACAGAACAATGGAGAGCTGAGGACAAAAGAAAATGGAGGGACACTCTAGCACCTTGTTCCACAACGTTACTATTACGGAATGTATTCTCCTTGTGCTCTCCATCACTGCTGTTGCCCTATGACGTCAAGCGGATAAATGTTTAAAGACAACCATGAAATATCCATTCCTTTCTTCGTTCTTCGCCTTTTGTCTTTTGCTCATTTCTGTCACAGATATTGGCCCATGATGAGGTGTCATGAAGTTGTGAGTGGTCCAATTTAGAATAAAAAAACACCATGATGGGAACCGTTCCCTGAACCGAACATTGAATATTGAGACTTTGGTGCACTTTGAGTCTCTGTTACTCCCACACAGCTGATTGGAACGCTCAAAAATAAACCTTAGACGTTTCCGCCACAACACATGGGCGACGGCTTGGTTTCAATGTCACTACAGTTGAAAGGAGAGGGGGTGCAGGCAGAGAATGTGTGTGATATAACGGCCACACTCTTATTCAGTATACCAAGTACATTCAAATAAATAAGATATTCCAGCTGGAAAGAAATTACATGGTTGAAACATTGAATGGAATGGAAGCTTGAGCTCTCTCTCGCTCACAGTCCATCAGTCTCTAGCTCTCTCTCTCTCTCTCTCTCTCACACACTCATATACACACATTCCATTTCTCTATATCTCTCTCATATACCATATTTCACTGGCTAGTCTTTCCACCAATGCCTCAGGAAGCTTAAATTGAAATCCGTCTGTACTCCCACCTTGCAGCATTTACCCTAAATCTCACCCCAAATCCCAGCTAGGATAATCTCATCCATCCACTCAGATGTACTCCCATTCATCTCGGCCTTGCAGTACTGCCAGCTCAGTCCTGTGTTATGAAAAGTAAGGGGATTTCCTCCTTGCTCCAACACTTCAGTAGGGATGTAAGTCTGTGTCACTGCAGAGACCCAGGGAAGCTGCTCACTGTCACCCAGAGCCAGAGGCCTCTGAGGACTCAATGGGCTCTGTGCGCATGTGACAGTGCACGTGATAGTCGGTTACAGTCCAGTGCAGCCATGCTTCTGTTAGACCAGGGATGTATAATTCGAATAATTTCAGTCCACCAGAGCCACAGTCCAACTGTTCAGTCTCCCTGACACGTAATTGATCAATTACTGTCGCTGATTGATTACCCACATCTTGATTCCCCGAAATAAATCAGTTATTGATTAAATGGGACAGGAGGAATGAAGACAACTAGACACTGCATACCATCCTGCATACCACTGCTGGCTTGCTTCTGATGCTAAGCAGGGTCGATTCTGGTCGGTCCATGGATGGGACACCAAATGATGCTGGAGGTGGTGTTGGTGAACCACTAGGGACACTATTCCCTCTGGTCTCAAGGCATTTTCACACATAGTTCTGAGCTATAGTTCGAATTTTATCATTTGATTATTTGATTATTTTATATATTGTATTTTTGGGATTTGGTCCGGTTGGTTTCACATTGCAAAATGTCAAATGAACTAAAATACCTAAACAAAACCAAGTCGTTTGTTTGTTGGAGAAAAATGCTCATGTTAAATTCACCTATGATTATCAAGAAGCATAAAGGGACATTTCTCCCCTTTGTACCAAACTTCATTTACTTTCATTTTGGTCTAACAACAACATGCGGGAGGAAACACTGCTACGTGAATAGGCTATATTCAGTATCTTATATCCCTGGTACAGCCCTCTTCTCCCCTAATCTGCATCAGATTAGATCATAAATGCTCTTCTAATCACAGAATGTTTCAGAGATTCAAAGTTATGGTACTGCGTGCATTATCAAATGTTCGAAATCAAACAACCAATAATACTCTGTGTTTCCTGTGTTTGGTCCAGACTGTGTTCTCACCAGCAGCGAACCCCATCGCGTTACGAATGAGACCACCGCTTTTGAGCAAACCCCGTAAGGATATCCCAATGCTCCAGGGCAGGGATAGGGACATTGGGATGATGTCTTTCAGATGGAACCTTAATCAGGTGCCCTGTCTTTCAGATGGGATGTTAAAATGCGCGTCCTGACAAATTATAATTATTCAAACGCACCCTAAGAGCTCTATTTAAGCAATAAGGCATGAGGGGGTGTGGTATATCGCCAATATACCATGGCTAAAAGGGCTGTTCTTAGCACATTATACAATTGGTGGTTCTAATACTGGATACTGATTGGTTAATCCTTAAGAGTCTATTGATGCCCTGTGTGTCAATATAATTATTATAATACAAACATTTCCATCAAAATCCGTCACTTATCTGAGATATCGATTTTTTGGAAGGGGCTGTGTCTCAATCCACCAATGTTGGCCTTCCAAAACTGTGGTTGAAAGTAGCAGAGCTACAGTAAGGTTTTATATAATTTTAAAATTTTGGGGTGTTAGATCAGCTTTAATATTGCAGATAGATTGTAGCTTCCATCAATGTAATAGTCTGCATCATTTCCAATCCCCATATGTTATTTTGTAAATATACAGTACCAGTCAAAAGTTTGGACACACCTGCTCATTCAAGGGTTTTCTTTATTTTACTATTTTTATTTTACAGATATGGAATCATGTATTAACCAAAAAAGTGTTAAACAAATCAAAATATTTTATATATTTGAGATTCTTCAAAGTAGCCATGCATGATGACAGCTTTGCACACTCTTGGCATTCTCTCAACCAGCTTCATGAGGAATACTTTTCCAACTGTCTTGAAGGAGTTCCCACATATGCTGAGCACTTGTTGGCCTCTTTTCCTTCATGCTGCAGTCCAACTCATTCCAAACCATTTCAATTGGGTTGAGGTCGGTTGATTGTGGAGGCCAGGTCATCTGATGCAGCACTCCATCCCTCTCCTCAGTCAAATAGCCTTTACACAGCCTGGTGGTGTGTTCTGGGTCATTGTCCTGTGAAAACCAAACCTTATTTTTGACTGTCTTTTTTGCTATTCATGAAGGCCAAATTCAATACTTTATCAAATAATTTTAACCTATATTTTTTTTAATCATACAGGGGTCCTACAATTCAAATTAAAATAGCAAAATGATCCATGGTATGACCAACCTTTAAACAATATTTTGTGGAAGGATGAAATAATATGAAGACATTCATAAAAATTACATTTTTCTATTCTTCCTTGAGGTAACCAAACTTTAATTCCGGCAACAGTAAAAGTGTAAAACATTTGTTTTTATGTTTGATTAAATATAGTCCTATTGAAGCCCACTAGCTTCAAGTACAGGAAAGTGCACAGTAAACAGTGTTTTGCCTGTTGTAATACTCTATATGACCTATACATTAACACAACCTGCTGAGGGAAAATCAAACAGTGTTTTGCCCTATAGTCATAATACTCTATATGACCTATGCACTAACAACACCTGCCGGGGGAATCAAAACATTGGCAGCCATGTGACACACATGCAGACATCTCATTCTCACAAGGCACCTTCTGGTAGAATGTGCAAAGACATACTACAGAACAAGGGAGCGAGGATAGAACTGCATTGGGTCGTATTTGGGCCATGGCATGTGGAAGGCCAATGTCATTGCAATATTTCAAGAGGGCAGGTTTTCTCTGTTGTCTGTGTGTTGTTTTTGTTTATTGGGATTGGCCTATAATGTATTTTGTTGCTTACTTTCATGACAGGGCTTGTAAGTAGAACTAGAATCCTAGCCTATAAATCTACTTATGCCTAATAAATAAAAATAAATAAAAAGATTGAGGAAGGATAGAGATTCCGTGTTCCAGCACTTGCTGTGTGGCATGCGATTATGGATAGTGGAGGACAGATTTTCACAGTTGTCTTTATGTATCTTCTTTGGGTTGTATTGTGATTAAGTTATATTGTGATTTGTACACTCTATATAGATTTCCTTCCTGACTTTCTTGCCAGGTCTCCAGTTCTACTCTATTGTAAATCGTGGTCATTGATTTCTTTCACATTTCCATGATATGAAATATATCTGACACACTTACTTTTTTCTTACAAGGACACCCATTGTTAGAGATGCCAGACATTCAACAGATCATTAGATGGAATACCTACTGTAGCTATAGGGATCGGTAACAGATATAGGCATAACAGAAAACACTGTGACAAACAAGCACCTCATCAGAGGGTTGTAAGAAGCATATGGGTGAATTCCTTCTGCAATCAGTGCCGCACAGCATCATTTATTAATTACCATTTGGCATGATCTCTGAGTCGGGTGTATACATGGAGGCTGGTTGATTAACTTACCCCTGCAAGGCGAAAGGCAAGAGACACCGCATTTTCTTGCTTACACGAAGCAGTGTGAATTTATATGACTCAACAGCGCCTTTAAGAACGCATTTAAGCAACTTGGAGCCTGGCGTCTCTGCTTCGATACCTCTGTCATAGGGCCATAGCTACAGACTAAGACCAGACCTTGGTCATTTTTTTGTAGTTTTTACATTTTTTACTCAGTCGTGGTCTCAACTTACTGTTGATCGTTAGAATAGTAAAATACACAAGTTACATTTCTAAACTTTGTTGCAGCAGTTTTCCTCTTGTTATAAGTCACTCACTGACAGTCACTCAATTAGCTCATGTCAGTTAAAATATTTTATACAACGGGTGGGTCTAATCCTGAAAGCTGACTGGTTAAAACCGCATTCCAGCTAGAGTCTATTCCACAAGTTACCACCGTTTACATCTATGACATGAAAATGCTTATTTACTCTGTTCCATCTGACTGCGCAATCCACTGTCTCATCAGTCCAGCCAGGCAATTTATAAACTTGATCTCCACCATAAAAAAGCATCTAGACATTATCTTTTAGACTAACATTTCGTTTTCAACAGCGGAGATTTGTATAAATCTTGCTGTCTGTCTCTCTGACATTTGCAACATTGTTTCAATATTTTTATTGATATATACAAATAAATATCATCATAAACTGGGTGGATCGAGCCCAAAATGCTGATTGGTTGACAACACAGAGCGAGATAGAGAGGTGGAGACAGAGAAGACATTGTATGATGCATCTGCTGCCCTGAGTGTGCGGCTGGTGTATCCCTGGGCATGGTGTCCCCAGAGCTTCTGCCTCCGTGACGCACTAGGCCTCTGGGTCGACTCAAGCTCATATGGCTTCACAGCCATATGGAGGCCTATGATTTTTTGTGTGTGCTTGCGTGTTTATGTATGTGTTCTTGCGTGTATACGTGTGTGTGCTTATGTTTCTGTCTGTGTGCGTTTTTACATGCTTATGCGTACAAGTGTGTGGCATAATTTTGTGTGAAACATGGAAGGCTGCAGCCACAACATGTGTTTTAACCTCTTGAAGCTAGGGGGCACTATTTTTATGTTTGGAAAATTAACGTTCCCAAAGTAAACGGCCTATTTCTCAGGACCAGATGCTAGAATATGCATATAATTGACAGATTAGGATAGAAAACACTCTAAAGTTTCCAAAACTGTCAAAATATTGTCTGTGAGTATAACAGTACTGATATTGCAGGCGAAACCCTGAGAAAAATCAAACCAGGAAGTGGCTTCTATTTTGAAAACTCCATAGCCTCCCATTGCTCCATTTAAAGGGATATCAACCAGATTCATTTTCCTATCGCTTCCTCAAGGTGTCAACAGTCTTCAGACATAGTTTCAGGCTATTATTTTGAAGAATGAGCGTGAACAACCACATTGCATAAGTGGATAGGTGGGGGCTCTCAGAGTGAGTTGTGCGCAAAAGAGAAAGGCGGCCATTGTTATTCCTGGTCCTAGTGAAAAGCCAACTGTCCCGGTTGATATATTATCGAATAGATATTTGAAAAACACCCTGAGGATTGATTATAAAAAACATTTGACATGTTTATGTGGACATTATGGATATAATTTTGAATTTTTGTCTGCGTTGTCATGACCGCTCTTTCCGGTGGATTCCTGGGCATAACGCACCAAACTAACGGAGGTATTTTGATATAAAAAATATCTTTATGGAACAAAAGGAACATTTGTTGTCTAACTGGGAGTCTCGTGAGTGAAAACATCCGAAGATCATAAAAGGTAAACGATTAATTTGATTGATTTTCTGATTTTCGTGACCAAGTTGCCTGATGCTAAGTGTACTTATTGTTTTGTCGAGCGATCGATAAATGTACACAAGCGCTTGTATAATCTGAGACGACAGGTGGATTAACAAAAGGCTAAGCTGTGTTTTGCAATATTTCACTTGTGATTTCATGAATATGAATATTTTCTAGTGATATTTTTTGACTGTGGCGCTATGCTATTCAGCGTTGCTGATGACAATTATCCCGGATCCAGTATTGGTGGTTCAGAGAGGTTAAGAACACGTCCCTTGCTCAGATTTTGCATGTTGGGCAAGCTGTAGGAGTCATGTGAGATAATGGCTACGCTGGTGCAAGCAGGTGTCATGTAGCATTGCTAGCTACTCCTGTGGGGTGTGCTTTGGTAATTTTTGTGCCATGTGTCGGCAGCAACATGTACTTTACTCCATAGAGTGATCAGAAATGTAAGCTCACTTAAAGGTGCATTACACTTTCAAATGAAAGTTTGTCAGATTTTTAAAGTTGTCTACTGTCAAGAGGATACCACGTCTCATGACATTGGTTGTGTAGATCCACCTGTATACCTCCAACCCAAATGACTGAAAAAGATAAGCAGTGAATAAAACCAGAAGACACAGGAAATTAGACGGTACTTATCTTTTCCATTCATTTGGGATAGCTGGATCTACAGTACACAACTGATGACACAACCGTTGTCATGCTACATTGGTTTCATTATGAAATTACTATTTTTGATGTCTGAAAACATCTGACAAACTTTCATTTATGAGTAATTGTCACCTTTAGTCTCTGCCTTGGTTGTTGAAAGTAGTTCTGTCCGCTCTATAGCCCATTGATTGTTACGATTTTTCAATATGTTATGTAAGCTATTACTTTTTGCTATAACGTCTTATCTGCTCATACCTCACACTCTAGGGATATTACCAGTGTTTTGATTCATTTTGTTTTACCTAGCCTGTCATGGTTTTATTATTTTTAATATACGTCTCTATTGCTCACGGGTTCATTACTCAGAAAGTTTGCACTAGTTCCTTAAGGCAAAGAATGTTTGAGTCCCAAAGAGCACACTATTCCCTAGTGTACTACTTTTGACCAGAGCCCCAAATGTAGTGCACTATATATAGGGTACTATTTGGGATGCAGTAAGTAGAACTAGGTCAACAGCCTCTTGAAAGGGAGTTGGAATTTTCCACAGGTGAGAAAGTGCTCAATTACTCTGAAAATGTTCATGAAGCATTAATAATTCCAGAGGTTATAGTATTGAAGGGCAAGTAGAGGGTGTAATTAACATGTTAATTAGATATTGTTGTGTGTTTGGGTGAGTGTGTGTGCGTGTGGGCTGGGTGAGCTTGCGGGTATATATATGTGTGTGTGTGTGTGTGTGTGTGTGTGTGTGTTTATTTGTGTGTGTTTGGGTGTTTATTTGTGTGTGTTTGGGTGGGTGGATGTTTGGCTGGGTGGGTGAGAGGGTGTGTGCACGTGCATATACCTGTGTGTTCGTGTGTGTGTGTTCCTGTGTGTATGTGTGTGTGTTCGTGCAGTTGACACGATAGGCAAAGGAGATAGAGGCTACCTTGAGCCACTGTTTTCACAGACCTGTGTGTAATTGCAGGTATGAATAATTGATGGACCACTTGGGCTGCAAGATTCATGTGTAACTGCAGCTGTGCATCTCCATCATAATAAGCTATGTGGGTCTTTCCACCAATTCCGTGCCTTTTGAGTAATGTAACTTGGAGAAAAAAACATTGTATTTCACCAAATTGTAACATTTTGTTATAAAGAGCACATGTTAAACCTAACTTGTTTGGGCTAGAGTCCTTTTTTCTCAATTTCCGAACTGACTAATGTGCCCAAAGTAAACTGTCTGTTGCTCAGGTCCTGAAGCCAGGATATGCATATAATTGGTACCATTGGAAAGAAAACACTTTGACGTTTGTAGAAATGTTAAAATAATGTAGGAGACTATAACATAATAGATATGGTAGAAGAAAATCCAAAGAAAAACCAACCAAAATGTAAAATTTATTTGAGAGCCCATGCTCTTACAATGGAAAGTATAAGGACATAATGAAATCTAGCTTCCACAGGGTGTCGGCACTCTATGTTCAAGGTTTAAGGCTTGTTTCTTCCAAACGACAAAGTCTTGGTATTTCCTATTTGGGTACGCGATGAAGACAAGACGCACCTGCTAATACCGGTTTCCCATTGAATATACTTCTTTCCGTATTAAATATTATAGTTTAATTACATTTTAAGGTATCTGAGGAGTCAATATAAACGTATTTTGACTTGTTTTAACAAAGTTTAGTGATAGATTTTTAGATTCCTTTCTCTGCATGTTGAACGAGTGGATTAATCAAATCGATGGCACCAACTAAACTAACTTTTTGGGATATAAAGAAGTATTGTATCTAACAAAACAACACTACATGTTATAGCTGGGACCCTTTGGATGACAAATCAGAGGAAGATTCTCAAAAAGTAAGTGAATATTTCATCGCTATTTGTGAATTTATGAAACCTGTGCCGGTGGAAAAATATTTTGATGTGGGGTGCCGTCCTCAAACAATCGTATGGCATGCTTTCACTGTAATGGCTAGTGTAAATCGGACAGTGCAGTTAGATTAACAAAATGTAAGCTTTCAACCGATATAAGACACTTGTATCTACCTAAATGTTTAATATCCATAATTTAACTAATCGAAGCTTGTTTTGTGCAACAGGGATGGGCAATTGAATGCAAACGTATGGCTGTTACTGTGACCATATTACCACCACACCGGGAGTCACTACTCATGACCACAGCCAAATTCCATGGTAACGAGGCTTCTCCAAAACTTCTCTGATGCCGTTGATGGTCGTTAGCCTACAAAACCTTCTAATGGCTTGGCACTACTGGCCTGATACTCAGTGGACTATTGTCCCTCTATTTATTCTTGACATTAATGAAAATCAAATCAAACAATTCATGAGAGCCCTGGCATTCAGTGTTTGAGTGGAATAGGATCACCAGTTGCTCAGCTAAGAGCCAGCTTTTCATAGCTGGTTGATGCATGGAATGAAATAAGTGTTCCGATAAGCCCATGTTGCACAACATTTCTATATGCTATGCTATGTAATTGCATTAGAAAGTGTTTTGGCCGCCTCTATTAAAAATAGGAGGATCCCATTACCTTTCTATAGGCTAGGTCTACTGTATTTATTTCACAACTTTCCTAATATTAAGCACATTGCTTCGCTTTACAACCGGAGTAGCCTACCTGGCTGGCATGAACTTTAACCGTGGGAAAAGCCATTCGCTATTCAAGTGCATGCAGATTAAAACATTTTTCCCCTGCCCCTGTTCCAACAGATGCATGCTAATGGCTGATTCTAAATCAAAACTAATTTCTCACGTGCATTTTCTTCATATCATAATGTTTCTTTAGACCTGCCTAAAATACATTTTTGTGATGGTGTAGGCTATATTAAATGGATGTATTATAGTTTTTCAATTGTAAATGTTCCGAAGGTCTGCATCAGTGACTTGACGCCTGGAGATGCTAAACGTGTTTGTCAATTATCGTAAGACCGGCAGTTATTTGCAGGCCTGATGTGGCCTTTAAACCAGCAGATTCCTAATACCACTGTGTTAGGATATAACTAGGCCCTAGAAGAAAGGCCTTATGATATATGTAATGTATTGTCATAAATAAAACAATTTTAACTTATTTCGGGATCGGTGTCCATTCCATGGGACATTTGAGCTAACGTAGGCTAATGTGATTAGCACGAGGTTGTATGTAACAAGAACATTTCCCAGGACATAGACATATTTGATATTGGCAGAAAGCTTAAATTCTTGTTAATCTAACTGCACTGTCAATTTTACAGTAGCTATTACAGTGAAAGAATACCATGCTATTGTTTGAGGAGAGTGCACAATTTGAACATAAATGCAATGGTTCATTGAATCAGTCTAAATCTTTGCACATACACTGATGTCATCTAGTGGCCAACATTTAAATTGCACCTGGGCTGGAATAATACATTATGTCCTTTCTCTTACATTTCAAAGATGATAGTACAAAAAAATACAAAAGAATGGTTGTTTTTTTCTTTGTATTATCTTTTACCAGATCTATTGTGTTATATTCAACTACATTTCCATAAACTTCAAAGTGTTTCCTTTCAAATGGTACCAAGAATATGCATGTCCTGGCTTCAGGGACTGACCTACAGGCAGTTAGATTTGGGTATGTCATTTTAGGCGAAAATGTGAAAAAAAGGGGCTAATCCTTAAAATGCTAATCAGGCTCTGAAACTGTTTATAGAGGGTTCCAGGAAGAACCCTCCAAAGATAAAAGGGTTCTCGGTAGAACCCTTCATAGGCAGTTCTAGGAAGAACCGTTAGATGATAAAATGGATGTTGGTAGAACCCTTCATAGAGGGTTCTAGGTAGAAACATACACATGGGGTTCTTTGAAGAACCCAACATAGGGGGTTCAAGATAGAACCCTCTGCACCACAAAGGGTTCCCCTTTGGGGCCAAACCAAAGAACCCTGTACAGTTCTACTTAGCAACTTTTTTTAAATGAGAGTTCAGTTCACGTAACAGGTTAAAAAAAGGTTAAATAAAAAAATAGGGTTGACCTTAAAGACCCAATGCAGTCAAAATTCAGAGGTGTGTTCAATAAGGCTTCTGTTTGCGAACGCTCGCAGCAAACTATGATTGCTGTCAAGTGTTTGCTGAACGTTTTTATCACGAATGTTCCATTTCTGTTTGTTTCTTTTAGTTCTTGGCAAAACTGAAATGAATGCCGTAGGGAAAGCAGCTGTGCTTGCTGGAGCAATTGTGGATGATTTTATTTGTATTTTGGTCCCGATCCTATAGAAGCACTGATTTCCCTACTAGCAGTCGCAATTAATGAAGATGAGTCCGGAAGAATACCTTTTCAAACTTTTAGCTACCGTTAACAAATGTTCAAGGCCAACACGAAGCTGTATTGAATTGAGCTGATGAAACGAACACTGTCTAAGTGAGAAGAAAATGTATCAATATTAATTCCTGATAGTTGATGGTTGAAAATACAATCTACACAGGACTTTCTAATCAGCAGGTTTGCATGGGCGGGAGTTTCGGCTTTCCATGGTGACATCTACATGCGGTAAATTGGTTAAAAAACCAATAACAAAGTGACTTCCAAACTTCTCTGCCAATAACAGTTTGTTTTCAGTTTTCCCCTCCCAACTCAGACCAATCCCAGACAGTCCTAGCCCAATCCTAGACAGTCCTAGCAAAATCTTGCTTGAGAATTCATTTTTCTATTACAGTAAGTTACTTAATTGTTACCCAGAAATGATTGGATATTAAAATAGAAGCAGGTGCATTGGGCCTTTAAAATGAGGGACAGGGTTGTTGTTTTTTACCTTAACCACTTTACCTTTACCCCTAGACATGAAATAAATAATAATATTCATATATGACTTTGTCAAGGCAACAAAGTAACTAGGGATTACAATGCTAGCAACAATTTGGATACATTTTGGGGTTAAGTGGGTAAAAAACATCCTTAGAAGTCACAGAGGATGCACAGAGGGACATGTCAAAATGATTAATTCTGGCACTTTACCAAGTCTTTATTCATATATAATTAAATTATGTATTATAGGACCATTTAGATGTAGGATAACCAACAACAGAGTGGACGTGGTCTCAGTAAACAAAGCTTGTCTCAAATGATGAGATAACCTTGTCTTGGTTTGAAATGGGAACTCTATATCCTCATATCTTATTTTGACATCGAGTTATAAGCCATCAAACACACTCTGTCCACTTGTGACAATGAGCCATTGTGGGGTTGGTTGTCACAACGTTTTCTAAAAGCTTATTCATTTTGTAACAGGAAATGAAGCAATATAGCATACAGAGTCTTAGAAATAACCAAACCTTTTTGATTGAATGATATTCCTAACAAAATTCTGCATTTATGCCTTGATAATAACATATTACATTTCCAAAAATATGTGTGAGAGGTAGACAACGAAGGGAGCTCTTTATAGCACAAGTACAAAAGAGCTTGGGATGTATTGTATACCGGCAGTGGCAATGTCCCCAAACAATATGGTTACAATGGGTTGGATTATGACAAGGACATTTCCATGTGAATGGCCCCATGAGCACTAACATAGAAGCACATCAAACTTGGTGACAAATGAAAGCTAGGAGTCTACGCTATATGCTTGAGAAATTAAAGCATATATATCAAATCAAATCAAATGTATTTATATAGCCCTTCTTACATCAGCTGATATCTCAAAGTGCTGTACGGAAACCCAGCCTAAAACCCTAACCAGCAAGCAATGCAGGTGTAGAAGCACGGGGGCTAGGAAAAACTCCCCTAGAAAGGTCAAAACCTAGGAAGAAACCAAGAGCGGAACCAGGCTATGAGGGGTGGCCAGTCCTCTTCTGGCTGTGCCGGGTGGATATTATAACAGAACATGGCCAAGATGTTCAAATGTTCATAAATTACCAGCAAGGTCAAATAATAATAATCACAGTAGTTGTCGAGGGTGCAGCAAGTCAGTTGGCTTTTCATAGCCGATCATTAAGAGTATCTCTACCGCTCCTGCTGTCTCTAGAGAGTTGAAAACAGCAGGTCTGGAACAGGTAGCACGTCCGGTGAACAGGTCAGGTTTCCATAGCCGCAGGCAGAACAGTTGAAACTGGAGCAGCAGCACGGCTAGGTGGACTGTGGACAGCAAGGAGGCATCATGCCAGGTAGTCCTGAGGCATGGTCCTAGGTCTCAGGTCCTCCGAGAGAGAGAAAGAGAGAGAGCATACTTAAATTCACACAGGACACCGGATAGGACAGGAGAAGTACTCCAGATATAACAAACTGACCCTTGCCCCCCGACACATAAACTACTGCAGCATAAATACTGGAGATATACATTTTTTAACCATTTTCCAAAAATGTTGAATACACAAAGGCTTTGATTTCTGGTCAAACAGATGGAAGAGAAGTCTTAGAAAACAGTACAGAATAGTTCAGTACAGTATAATTTAGTACAGTAGAGCACAGTACAGTGAAATGTACTGTACTGTACTTTACTGTACTGAACTATACTGTACTGTGCTTTTCTGTATTCTACTGTACTGTAGTGAACTCTACTCTACTCTGCCGTGCTCTACTGTGCTGTACTGTGATGTCTAAACCTATGAAAAATAGTCGTCTTTGATTCGTACAGATTTAGTCCGGTCCAGGCCAACCAAATTTGGTCTTGTTTGTTGTTAGAATAATAGCCAGTATGTAGAATAATACCCATATGTGTACTTATTCAGGATACATCACCATGAAGAGAATGACATTCATAATTATGCATTTCTGTATAATAGTACAGATGAGGGACCAATGATGTCATTCTGTTACCATTGTTCTGCTACATCATTTGTGGAAATGCCCTAAAAAAATATATAATGGAGTTGTAAAAAATATGCTAGCTACCACATGGCTTGGCCTTGGCACTCAAAAATGGCTTTGACATATAGCTCTCCATCTCCTCTTTTCAACAAACATAATTTCTATTGATACTCCCAAAATTTAGAAAGAAAATACCAATATTTTTGTTTTTACTTTCACCTATGAAAAACACAAATTCCCCTCACTTCAATGATTTGTCATGCTGACATGAATGGACCTGGTGAATGAGTTCTTTCAAAGAACTCACACATTTTAACCCCTGACATTATTACACAGCGCCATTTAGAAGGGACTAATTAGCGCTCTGACAACCAAACCGAGTCAAAATACCCCTGTCTCCCCTAGATTAGTTGTTTACTGCTCCTAATTATAATTTGGGTTGTGTGCTTGCACCGGTTACAAGTTTGCACCATACAGGGCATTTGGAAAGTTTTCAGAACCGTTGGCTTTTTCCAGATTTTGTTACGTTACAGCCTTATCCTAAAATGGATTACATTTTTTAAAAAGCCTCATCAATCTACACACAAATGTATAAAACATGAAAAACACTATGAGCTATGAGACTCGAAATTGAGCTCGGGTGCATCCTGGTTCCATTGATCATCTTTGAGATGTTTCTACGACTTAAATTAAATTGATTGGACATGATATGGAAAGGTACACCCCTGTCTGTATAAGGTCCCACAGATGACAGTGCATGTCAGAGCCAAAACCAAGCCATGTTGAAGGAGTCCGTAGAGCTCCGAGGCAGGATTGTGTCGAGGCACACATCTGGAGAGGGGTACCAAAACATTTATGCAGCCTTGACGGTCCCCAAGAACACAGTGGCCTCCATCATTCTTAAATGGGTGGTGACCAAGTACCCAATGGTTTTCTGACAGACCTCCAGAGTTCCTCTACGGAGATGGGAGAACCTTCCAGAAGGTCAACCATCTCTGCAGCACTCCGACCAATCAGGCCTTTAGGGTAGGGTGGCCAGACGGAAGCCATTCCTCAGTAAAAGGCAGATGATAGCCCAATTGGAGTTTGCCAAAAGGCACCTAAAGGACTCTCAGACCATAAGAAACAAGATTCTCTGGTCTGATGAAGCCAATATTGAACCCATTGGCCTGAATGCCAAGCTTCACGACTGGAGGAAACCTGGCACCATCCCTACGGTGAAGTGTGCTGGCAGCATCAAGTTTTGGGGATATTTTTCAGTGGCAAGGACTGGGAGACTAGTCAGCATTGAGGGAAAGATGAACGGAGCAAAGTTCAGAGTGATCCTTGATGAAAACCTGCTCCAGAGCACTCGGGACCTCAGTCTGGGGCAAAGGTTCACCTTCCAACAGGACAATGACCCTAAGCACAAAGCCAAGATAATGCAAGAGTCTCAACGTCAACAGTGAAGAGGCGACTCTGGGATGCTGGCCACCTAGGCAGAGTTCCTCTGTCCAGTGTCTGCGTTCTTTTGCCCATCTTAATCTTTTATTGGCCAGTCTGAGATATGGCTTTTTCTTGGCAACTCTGCCTAGAAGGCCAGCATCCCGGAGTCACCACTTCACTGTTGACATTGGGACTTGTGCTTTGCGGGTACTATTTAATGAAGCTGCCAGTTGAGGACTTGTGAGGTGTCTGTTTCTCAAGGTAGGCACTCTAATGTACTTGTCCTCTTGCTCAGTTGTGCACCAGGGCCTCCCACTCCTCTTTCTATTCTGGTTAGGGCCAGTTTACGCTGTTCTGTGAAGGGAGGGTTGTACGAGATCTTCAGTTTCTTGGCTATCTTGGCTATAAGAAAGATATTTGTTTCTGGCTATTTTCAGCCTGTAATCGAACCCACAAATGCTGATGGTCCGGATACTCAACTAGTCTAAAGAAGGCAAGTTTTATTGCTTCTTTAATCAGGTCAACAGTTTTCAGCTCTGCTAACATAATTGCAAAAGGGTTTTCTAATGATCAATAAGCCTTTTAAAATGATAAACTTGGCTTAGCTAATGATGATGGGCCTCTGTATTCCTATATAGATATTCCATAAAATATCAGCCGTTTCCAGCTACAATAGTCATTTACAACATTAACAATGTCTACACTGTATTTCTGATCAATTGTATGTTATTTTAAATGGACAAAAAAAAACACAAAAAAAAAAGGACATTTCTAAGTGACCCCAAACTTTTGAACGGTAGTGTATATGCATATACATTTGAACAAAAAATAAGTTTTTACTTTGTTATTATGGGGTATGGTGTGAAGCTTGATGAGGGGGGAAAACCAATTTAATCTATTTTAGAATATTGCTGTGGAAAACGTCAACGTCTGAATTCTTTCCGAATGCACTGTAAGTGAAACCGAAACTTAAGTTCCCTTAATACTAGATGGTAAAAGGCACTCACGTTGACTCTAGTGGACAGTTGGAAATTGTCATGGAAAGTTTGGGCTGTGTTTCCAACGTCTGTGTAAACAAAATGTGTATAGCATTAAAATATTTGTAAAATGTTTACATTTAATCACAGGAAGTGTCAGTTCTTCCATCCTTAGTCAGCTCCATCTATGATTCCGAGAGTGGTTACATTCTCCAGCCCTCAGCAGGATGAGACACAGTTGGGGCCGCCAAACACTTTCCAGGCATCTCCACTGCTGAGAACTAAGACAACAACAGTGCTCTCAGAAAGTTCAATATTACATTTGATATTATAGTAGTCTTACCGTAATCAGCTTTTCTGGGTTTTCTCTTGGAATGACTACCTGTCTGCTAACTGGACATGAGTGAGAGTGGGTGATATTGAAAGCCTGTTGAGTCCCAGGGAACTGGGGATGTTAGACTTCACCAAAGCGAGGGGAAAGAAGGTGTCCTGGTGGGTTACTCTACTGTAGTAAACAGTAAACAGTAGTAAAAAGTAAAGTGTTGGTCAGGTACTGATCTGAGGGACTGACGCAGTGACACAGCACACACCAACAGCACTCATGTACACACATACACACAGTGGTGTAAATTACTTAAGTCGTTTTTTGGGGTGTCTGTAATTTACTTTACTATTTATATTATTGCAAACTTTTACTACAAACTTTTACAATACATGTTGATGAGCGTGCCCCTGGCTTTCCACAAATAACAAAGCCTGGTTAGCTTTATATAAAGAATTTTGATACTTAGGTATATTTTATCAATTACATTTACTTTTGATAATTAAATATATTCAAAATCAAATACTTTTAGACTTTTATTCAAGTAATATTTTACTGGTTGACTTTCACTTATACGTGAGTAATTTTCTATTAAGGTATCTTTACTTTTACTCAAGTATGACAATTGGATACTTTTTCCACCACTACGTACACAGACAATGAGGCTAAAGTAGAGGGGATCAAATGCCTCAATATCAATGACGACCTTAAATGGTCCCTTCAAACAGACAGTGTGGTGAAGAAGGCGCAGCAGCGTGTTCACCCCGCTATTATTTAAGGAGGAGACAGTAAAGGTGCATCAAAGCTTGGACCAAAAGGCTGATAAATAGCTTCTATCTCCAGGCCGTCAGACTGTTAAACAGTCAGCCTCCACCCAGTACCCTGCACTGAACCTTAATCACTGTTACTAGCCAGCTACCACCTAGTACTCTACCCTGCACCTTAGAGATTGCTTTGCCCTACATACATAGTCACTTAACACTGGTCTCTTTAATAATGTTTGCATACAGTTTTACCCACTGTATATGTACAGTGCCTTCGTAAGGTATTCAGACCCTTTGACCTTTTTTTCCACATTTTGTTAGGTTACAGCCTTATTCTAAAGTTGATTACATTGTTTTTCCCCTTCATCAATCTACACATAATACCCCATAACGACAAAGCAAAAACAGGTTCAATTTTTTTTGCTGATTTATAAAAATAATAAACTTACATATGACATTTACATAAGTATTCATATTACTCAGTTTGTTGAAGCACCTTTGACAGAGATTACAGCCTCGAGTCTTCTTGGGTATGACGCTACAAGCTTGGCTGTAATGCAAAAAAGGATGTAATCTGTCAACGTGCCCCTGAGCAGGGTGTTGACCCTGGATGCTTCTGTGTGTTGCTCTGAATGGGAGTCTGTTGGATGACTGGTGTAGTTGTTGAGTGGCTTCACTGCAAGTATATTGTATGTTTTGGATATTCAATAATCCAACAAAAAAAAAATTTTAAAACATAACAAAAATGTACCACACCCACATAAAGTACTAAACCATGTGTCTGGTATTTGTATTTATTTAGTTTTTTCATTATGGTAAATCAGGGCCCAGGTTCAAAGCAGGGATGCTGCTAAGGGTAAATTACCTTTTAATGGCATGAAAATTAAGGCAGTTTATACCATTTTAAAACATAACAAAACATTGTGCCCTCAGGCCCCTACTCTACCACACCCACATATCTACAGTACTAAACCATGTGTCTGTTGATAGTGTTGCCTCATCCCCTCTCAACCATACAATTTTTCAAGTCCTCATCAATCCAAGGGGATTTAACAGTTTTTACAGTCATTTTCTTAATGGGTTTCTTAATGGCCCTGCCGTACATACCTACACGTACGCTACGGTCACAAGACGCAGGCTCCTACCTATCTCTGATTTGGTCCTGATTTGTCACAAGACGAGGCCTAATTGTCCCTAGAATTTCTAAGCAAACAGCTGGAGGCAGGGCTTTCTCCTATAGAGCTCCATTTTTATGGAACGGTCTGCCTACCCATGTCAGAGACGCAAAGTCGGTCTCAACCTTTAAGTCCTTACTGAAGACTCATCTCTTCAGTGGGTAATATGATTGAGTGTAGTCTGGCCCAGGAGTGGGAAGGTGAACAGAAAGGCTCTGGAGCAATGAACCGCCCTTGCTGTCTCTGCCTGGCCGGTTCCCCTCTTTCCACTGGGATTCTCTGCCTCTAACCCTATTACAGGGGCTGAGTCACTGGCTTACTGGGGTTCTCTCATACCGTCCCTGGGAGGGGTGCGTCACCTGAGTGGGTTGAGTCACTGATGTGATCATCCTGTCTGGGTTGGCGCCGCCCCCTTGGGTTGTCCCGTGGCGGAGATCTTTGTGGGCTATACTCAGCCTTGTCTCAGGATGGTAAGTTGGTGGTTGAAGATATCCCTCTAGTGGTGTGGGGGCTGTGCTTTGGCAAAGTGGGTGGGGTTATATCCTTCCTGTTTGGCCCTGTCCGGGGATGTCCTCGGATGGGGCCACAGTGTCTCCTGACCCCTCCTGTCTCAACCTCCAGTATGTATGCTGCAGTAGTTTATGTGTCGGGGGGCTAGGGTCAGTTTGTTATATCTGGAGTACTTCTCCTGTCCTATTCGGTGTCCTGTGTGAATTTAAGTGTGCTCTCTCTAATTCTCTCTTTCTCTCTTTCTTTCTCTCTCTCTGAGGACCTGAGCCCTAGGACCATGCCTCAGGACTACCTGACATGATGACTCCTTGCTGTCCCCAGTCCACCTGGCTGTGCTGCTGCTCCAGTTTCAACTGTTCTGCCTTATTATTATTGGACCATGCTGGTCATTTATGAACATTTGAACATCTTGGCCATGTTCTGTTATAATCTCCACCCGGCACAGCCAGAAGAGGACTGGCCACCCCACATAGCCTGGTTCCTCTCTATGTTTATTCCTAGGTTTTGGCCTTTCTAGGAAGTTTTTCCTAGCCACCGTGCTTCTACACCTGCATTGCTTGCTGTTTGGGGTTTTAGGCTGGGTTTCTGTACAGCACTTTGAGATATCAGCTGATGTACGAAGGGCTATGTAAATACATTTGATTTGATTTGAAATTTAGGCTGAGGGCAAAAGGGACCCAACTCAATATTAGGAAGGTGTTCTTAATGTTTTGTACACTCAGTGTATATATTTATATTCCGCACTGATACAGTATTTCTTAATTTTTGGCTTTATGTGCGTACACACACACACAAAGGCACAGACAGAGACACACACACGGAGCTAGACCACATTAGGTGATATGTTGAGGCCATTTTATATTGATGCGTTGGGTTGTCGTGGGGTAAGTAGTGTGTGCGTTTGTTATTGTCTGCATGTGTCTGCGTTTGTGTGTGAGTGACAGCTGGCAGAACCGGCTGGCAGAGCTGTTTGCCGACTCCGGTGCCCGGACCTTCCCACAGCGTCCGGGCGGCAATGCTCGCCAACCAAAAAACGTTGCTTTTTGATCAGAGCTGCTCTGATCCCGGGGACAGAGAGAGAGATGGAGTGAGGAAAAGAATGAGTGAGCCAGGAGAGAACGAGTGCCAGCTCCGTCTCCAGCGTCCCAACACACATCCTCCTATCCCCTTCCCCCTCATCCTCCTCCAAAGGCCTACCAACAGCTGGTGAGGCTCCCCAAACCAGAGAAAGAAGCCAATGATTGGGTGGACTGAGGGTCCACAGTTTGCCCTGATGCCTGTGAAAGGCTTTCCTTCTTCTTTCTCTCCCAGCTGCCACTGGTGTCTCCGGTCTCATTTTTAGTTGAGTAAATAAATAAAGTCACTCAACCTGTTGAACGTTAAGTGGATGGCCGTATAAAACATATCTTCACGAGAGGGCCATAAACAGTACTTGGTAACGCCTAATGCTGTTAAAAATCTCTGCTTTTTCTATTTATTTAATATTCATCAATGATTTGTGTGAACATTTTGCAGTAGTATGCTGCACTGCGAGAGTAAATAGTGCATCCCCAGCTAGCACATTTTGTTCTTTGGAAGTTGTGGGAATGTACATTTTTGGTTTCCCATTAGTTCTGGGAATGAAGCCATAACTTTCCTGACCGATAAAACAGAAGGTTTTTCAAACGTTCTGAGAACAGAACAAAATTTCACCTGTTCTGGGAACGTTCTGTGAATTTTTAGGTTGCAGGGAGGTTCTGAGACCATTTTACTACGGCTCACTGAAAGTTTTCCTTGGAATTTTTCTTAACATTCTGAGAACGGAAACTATAGGTTATTTGAATGTAATTAAATAATTTTCTGGGAACATGTTTTAATACCACTGCTATCTTCGTGTGGGTTAACTGTTTTGAACTCCAAGCACAGATACAGTGACTTCAGAGAGTATTCACACCTCTTGACTTTTTCAAAATGTAACAACATTTTGTAACAACACAACAGTGTTACAGCCTGCATTTAAAATGGATTAAATTGAGATTGTGTGTCACTGATCGAAACACAAAACTCCATAATGTCAAAGTGGAGTTGTTTTTTGGGAATATTTAAAAATGAATGAAAAGTGTGAACTTGGAAGGTCTTGAATCAATAAGTATTCACACCTTTGGTTATGGCAAGCCTAAATAAGTTCAAGAATAAAAATGTGCTTAAGAAGTCACATAATAAGAGTGCAATAGTGTTAAGCATGATTTTTAAATGACTACCCTATCTATGTACCCCACACATACAATTATCTGTAAGTTCCTTAAGTCGAAAAGTGATTCAACCACAAAGACCATGGAGGTTTTGCCAAAGCAGCAGCTACTCTTCCTGGGGTTCAGCAAAATTAAGGCAGTTTATACAATTTTAAAACATTACAATACATTCACAGGTTTCACAACACACTATGTGCCCTCAGGCCCCTACTCCACCACTAACACATATCAACAGTACTAAATCCGTGTGTGTGTGGTGTGTGTGTGTGTGTGTGTGTGTGTGTGTGTGTGTGTGCGCGTGCGTGCGTATTTTTTTAATCTGTTTTCTTAATGACATTTTACTGCTTGCGTCAGTTACTTGATGTGGAATAGAGTTCCATGTAGTCATGGTTCCAAGTAGTACTGTGTGCCTCCATAGTCTGTTCTGGACTTGGGGACTGTGAAGAGACGTCTTGTGGGGTATGCATGGGTGTCCGAGCTGTGTGCCTGTAGTTTAGACAGACAGCTCGGTGCATTCAACATGCATTCAACACTTCTCATAAATAAAAGTAGTGATGAAGTGAATTTCTCCTCCACTTTCAGCCAGGAGAGATTGACATGCCTATTATTAATATTAGCTCTCTGTGTACAACCAAGGGCCAGCCGTGATGCCCTGTTCTGAGCCAATTGCAATTTTCAAAAAGCTAATTGCAAAATGTCATTTTTTGTTGCACCTGAATACACGACGGAACAGGAGTCAAGGTGAGACAAAACTAGGGCCTGTAGGACCTGCCTTGTTGATAGTGTTAAGAAGGCAGAGCATCGCTTAATTATATAGTCTTCTCCCCATCTTACCTACTACTGCATCAATATGTTTTGACCATGACAGTTTACAATCTTGTGTTACTCATAGCAGTTTAGTCATGCTCAGTTTCCACATGATTTATTACAAGATTTAGTTGAGGTTTAGGGATTAGTGAGTGTTTTGTTCCAAATACAATACTTTTAGTTTTAGAAATATTAAGTATTAAATATTTAATACTTATTCCTTGCCACCCACTCTGAAACTAACTGCAGCTCTTTGTTGAGTGTTGCAGTCATTTCAGTCGCTGTATTAGCTGATGTGTAATAGTGTTGAGTCATCTGCATACATAGACACTCTGGCTTTACTCAAAGTCAGTGGCATGTCGTTAATAAAAATTGAAAAAAGAAAGGGGGCTAAACAGCTACCCTGGGGAATTCCTGATTCTAAAAGGATTATATTTGATAGGCTTCCATTAAAGAACACCCTCTGCGTTCTGTTAGAAAAATAACTCTTAACTTCTTGCGACGAGCAAACCCGTATCCGGGAGCGTAATCATAGCCTCAAATGCATTAGCATAACGCAACGGACATAAATACCCCGAGAAACTTTTCCTATTCATGAAAATCGCATATGAAATGAAATAAATATATTCAAACACAAGCTTAGCCTTTTGTTAACAACACTGTCATCTCAGATTTTCAAAATATGCGTTACAGCCAATGCTAGACAAGCATTTGTGTAAGTTTATCATGGCATAATGCTATGCTAGGCTCTACTGGCAGCAGGCAACATTTTCACAAAAATAAGAAAAGCAACCAAATTAAATAATTTACCTTTGAAGAACTTTGGATGCTTTCACTCAGGAGACTCCCAGTTAGATAGCAAATGTTCCTTTTTTCCAAAAATATTATTTTTGTAGGCGGAAAAGCTCCCGTTTCTTCACCATGCTTGGCTGAGAAATCGACCGAAAAATGCTATAACTATAACGCCAAACTTTTTTCAAAATTAGCTACATAATATCGACAGAAACACGGCAAACGTTGTTTAGGATCCATCCTCAAGGTGTTTTTAACAAATAAATTCGATAATATATCCATTGAGGTTTTCTGCGGGAGACACCATGTGCCCACATGCCATATATGGTCCCTTACAGCCATTCTTCAAGGGAAATGCCTAAAAAGACGTCACAATGCTGTAGACACCTTGGGGAAAACGTGGAAAACGTAAGCTCATTCGTAGCTCATTCACAGCCATATAAGGAGACATTGGCATGAGGCGGTTTCAAAAAATGCGTCACTTCCTGGTTGTTTTTTTTATCTGGGTTTCGCCTGAAACATCAGTTATGTAGCACTTACAGACAATATCTTTCCAGTTTTGGAAATGTCAGAGTGTCTTCTTTCCAATGCATAGTCGAGCATCTTTTCGTGACAAAATATCTTGTTTAAAATGGGAACGTTTTTCATCCAAAAATTAAAATAGCGCCCCCTAAATCCATCTGGTTAATCTACATTATAGCAGGGGGTGTAAAGCCATAACACAAGTTTTTCCAGCAGCAGACTATGATCAATAATGTCAAAAGCTGCACTGAAGTCTAACAAGACAGCCCGCACAATCATTGTATCATCAATTTCTCTCAGCCATTCATCAGTCATTTGTGTAAGTGCTGTGCTTGTTGAGTGTCCTTCCCTGTAAGCATGCTGAAATTCTGTTGTCAATTTGTTTACTGTAAAATAGCATTGTATCTGGTCAAACACAATTTTTTCCAGAGGTTTACTAAGGGTTGGTAACAGGCTGATTGGTCGTCTATTTGAGCTGGTAAAGGGGACTTTACTATTCTTGGGTAGCGGAATGACTTTAGCTTCCCTACATAAGGGCATTACCCGTATGGTTGATGAGGATCTCCATATTGCAAATGTATAGTCCCTTACTAGATGTCCGCGAGTGTTTATAAAATAGGCCAACAGACTCAGGTCTTGCCCCAGGGCCGGATCTTCTGGGAAGTCATCAAATAAAGTATCTCGGACATTTGGTTTCCGTTTCATAAATGTTTGTTTTTTTATATAAGTTTTCCGCTGTTCTGGAAAATTCCACCAGATAGTGACTGGCTGCTTATTGCAAGTGGACAAAACATCACCAAAGTGACATGGCCATTTCTCCTAAATAGAAATTACTTCGAAGACGAAACTCATTGAGAACTGGTTTGGCCAATTGGGCGTTTAGCCCAGAAACAAGATGGCGTCGAGGACTAAACATTTTTTGAGTTAACCTCTTGATACTACCCATCCCGGGTCCGGGAGCGTAATCATCAACTGACACTGATTAGCATAACGAAACGGACATAAATATTACTAGAAAATATTCCTATTCATGAAATCACAAGTGAAATATATTGAAACACAGTTTAGCCTTTTGTTAATAATCCTGTAATCTCAGATTTTGAAAATATGCTTTACAGCCAAAGCAAGACAAGCATTTGTGTAAGATTATCGATAGCCCAAAGTATAGTATAGCATTATGACTAGCTAGCAGCAGGCAACCTGGTCACGAAAATCAGAAAAGCAATCAAATTAAATTGTTAACCTTTGATGAGCTTCGGATGTTTTCACTCACGAGACTCCCAGTTAGATAGCAAATGTTCCTTTTTTCCAAAATATTATTTTTGTAGGCGAAGTAGCTCCGTTTGTTCTTCGCGTTTGGCTGAGAAATCGACCGGAAATTGCGGTCACTACAACGCCGAAAATTATTCCAAATTAGCTCCATAATATCGACAGAAACATGGCAAACGTTTATAATCAAGCCTCAAGGTGTTTTTCAAATATCTCTTCGATAATATATCAACCGGAACTGGTGGCTTCTTCGTAGGATAGAAAGAAACAATGACCGCATTTGTCCTTTACGCACAAAACACTCTGAGAGCCACCAGCTGACCACTGACGCAATGTTGTTGCTCACGCTCATTTTTCAAAATAAAAGCCTGAAACTATGTATTGTGACACTAGACACAATAGGGAAGCCATAGAAAAAGGAATTTGGTTGATATCCCTTTCACTGCTCAATAGGGACGCATAGGAATGCAGAGGTTTCTAAATAAGAGTTACTTCCTGATTGGATTTTTCTCAGGCTTTCGCCTGCAATATCAGTTCTGTTATACTCACAGACAATATTTTTACAGTTTTGGAAACTTTAGAGTGTTTTCTATCCTAAGCTATCAATTATATGCATATTCTATTATCTGGTCCTGAAAAATAGCCTGTTTACTTGGGGAACGTCATTTTTCCAAAAATGAAAACAGTGCCTCCTAGTTTCAAGAGGTTTTAATGGGTGCGTGCTTATTAGTAACTGGAATAAGTAGTTTCATAAATGGGTCAAGTGCAGCGTCTGGTTGCTCCTCATTACACACCACAGACCAGCATATTCTTTACATCAACAGCATATGACTCACGACAAAACTTATTTTATGACCTCTTATACACTATATTAGGCCCAGCCTTTGGAATTTAGTTTTTCCTAGATATGGCTATTATATTGTGCTCACTATATCCTATGGATTTGGATACTGCTTTAAAAATATCTGCAGCATTTGTAAAAATGTGTTCAATACATGTTGATGATTAACTTATTTACGATCATTGGGATGCTAGCGTCCCACCTCGACAACATCCGGTGCAATTGCAGACAGAAAATTCCAAAATCAAAAGTAGTAATATTCATAAAAATACAAGTGTTATACACCATTCTTTAGCTTAGAATCGTGGTAATTGTCTGAGGACAGCGCATCACCCACTTCCTGCATTAACATGAATTCATAACCTGCACAGGTGTCACAACTCCAAAATAGCGATAAAATAAATCACTTACATTTGAAGATCTTCACCTTTTTGCAATCCAAAGGGAACCAGTTTCCCAATGAACGGACGTTTTGTTCGAAAAAGTCAGTCTAGTTGGCGCGCTTCATTCAATAATCTACCAGTTTCCCCTCGTTCAAAATGCGTACAAAATGAATCCCAATATACTTCGTCCAAACGAGTCAAACAACGTTCCTAATCAATCCTCAGGTACCTTAATATGTAAAAGAAATGATACAATTTAAGACGGAAAACAGTATGTTCATTCCCGGAGATAAATATCCAAGTGCGCGCCCTCACCGAAGCACACCACAAACATTTTTCAACCAAGCAGAGGCATAACAAAAGTCAGAAATAGCGATAAAATAAATGACTTACCTTTGAAGATCTTCATCTGTTTGCAATCCAAAGGGTCCCAGTTACACAATGAATTGTAATTTTGTTCAATAAAGTCCTTCTTTATATCCCAAAAATGTCAGTTTATATGGCGTGTTTGATTCAGAAATACACCTGTTCCAAATCGCCCAACATGCTTACAAAGGAATCTAAAAAGTCCAAACAATTCAAACAATGTTTCTAATCCAACCTACGGTACCCCAACATGTAAATAATCGATACAATTTAGAACGGAATAAACTTTGTTCAATACTGGATGAAAAAGAACAAGGAGCTCATACTCATTCACGAGCGCCAAAAGTCCTTCTGAGGGATGCTTCAAAAGAATACGAAACATTCTTAATTTTTCAAAAAACAACCATGAACCAATTCCTAAAGACTGTTGACATCTAGTGGAAGCCATAGGAACTGCAATCTGTGTCCAGTCTGGGTCCTATTAGACTTTCCCATAGAAAAGCATTGAAAAGTTAATGACCTCAAAACTTAATTTTCCTGGATGGATTGTTCTCTGGGTTTTGCCTGCCAATACTCACAGACATTATTTTAACAGTTTTAGAAACATTAGAGTGTTTTCTATACAAAACTAGGCCTGAGTAACAGGCAGTTTACTTTGGGCACCTCAGTTATTCAAACTTCTGAATACTGCCCCCTAGCCTTAAAGTTAATTCCTCTGTTATTTGGTAGGTTGACTGGCAACCTGATCCAGGTTGCAGGCACTGATTACAAGCACTGGTTACAGTTTGAAGTTTTTTTTCCTGAGTGGGCAGCTTGATGATAGCCAGTCAATACTTAAACACCCAGAAAATATACTTCTCTGTTGATATCACATACATTATCAAGCATTTCACACATATTGTCCAGATACTGACTGTTAGCACTTTGTGGTCTGTAGCAGCTTCCCACAAGAATGGTCTTTAGGTGAGGAAGATGAACCTGTAGCCATATTACTTCAACAGTATTTAACATTAGATCGTCTATAAGATTTACAGGAATGTGGTTCTGAATATATGAGTTTCAGAGATAGTCAGAATATGAAAGTCAGCTGTTACAAGCAAATTATTGACTTCATGGACCTTGTTTCTTAGGCTACATATGGTTAATATGGACTATTTGTTGCACTTTTCTACGTTGCTTGATTGTTTTTAATGCTTTACTGGGAAGCTTATCAGAAGTAGACTTACTCATATTATTTACATTGGAGCTGATAGTGCAGGGTGAGCTGCATAAAGTGGTCTTACTACTATTGCACACCGCCTCAATGCTAACAATGTAACTCTGCTTTATAGGCTCAATATTACTGCTTACAATAGCTGTAGGATAAACAGATATATTTGGTGCAATTAGGGGTACATAAATTAAATTACTGACATTGTGTTTGCCAATGTCCCTAAGATCATGTATATTTGATGCAGCATTATGATGACTCATTGTCACAATGGTAAGGATTAACTGAGCTGGTCGTGGATCATTTACCAGTCATTGTTTCAACGCAGTCTTGAAATGGGTGGACAGAGTCCAGAAGCCAAGATGATTTGGATGGACTCCATCATTCCTGTAGAGTATCTTCTGATTCCAGAAGGTGTCAAAGTCATCAATGAAAGTGACTCCAGCAGAGCTACAGTAGTCTTTAGGCTAGCTGGTCTTTTGCGTCTCTCCCCCTATACGGAATCTGTCAGGATCCCTGGACAGATGGCAGCACTCACAGCAATTTAGCCCAACAGAGCCGCAAGATTCAAAATTTTAAAAAGTAAATAAAAATACGGTCAGCTTTAAAACCAAGGTCTTTAGTTCAGGTTTCAGGTCCGTTTTTCAGGACCATGTCTTTCAAAGATAATTCGTAAAAATCTAAATAACTTCACAGATCTTCATTGTAAAGTGTTTAAACACTGTTTCCCATGCTTGAACATGCACCTTTGGAACGGTCGTTAAGATACTAAAAGATTACAGACGGTAGGCAAATAAGGTCACAGTTATGAAAACTTAGGACACTAAAGAGGCCTTTCTACTGACTCTGAAAAAACAAAATAAAGATGCCCAGGGTCCCTGCTCACCTGCGTGAATGTGCCTCAGGCATGCTGCAAGGAGGCATGAGAACTGCAGGTGTGGCCAGGGCAATAAATTGCCATGTCCGTACTTTGAGACACCGAAGACAGCGCTACAGGGAGACAGGATGGACAGCTGATCATCCTAGCAGTAACAGACCACGTGTAACAACACCTGCACAGGATCGGTACATCCGAACATCACACCTGCGGAACAGGTACAGAATGGCAACAACAACTGCCCGAGTTACACCAGGAATGCAAAATCCCTCCATCAGTGCTGTCCGCAATAGGCTGAGAGAGGCTGGACTGAGGGCTTGTAGGCCTGTTGTAAGGCAGGACCTCACCAGACATCACCGGCAACAACATCGCCTATGGGCACAAACCCACCATCGCTGGACCAGACAGGACTGGCAAAAAGTGCTCTTCACTGACGAGTCACGGTTTTGTCTCACCCGGGGTGATGGTCGGATTTACGTTTATCGTTCAAGGAATGAGCTTTCCCCCGAGGCCTGTACTCTGGAGCGGGATCGATATGGAGGTGGAGGGTCCATCATGGTCTGGGGCGGTACATCACAGCATCATCGGACTGAGCTTGTTGTCATTGCAGGCAATCTCAACCCTGTGAGTTACAGGGAAGACATCCTCCTCCCTCATGTGGTACCCTTCCTGCAGGCTCATCCTGACATGGTCCTCCAACATGACAATGCCACCAGCCATACTGCTCGTTCTGCGTGTGATTTCCTGCAAGACAGGAATGTTAGTGTTCCGTCATGGCAAGCGAAGACCCCGAATTTCAATCCCATTGTTGGATTGGAGGTTGAGGGCTAGGGCCATTCCCCACAGAAATGTCCGGGATCTTGCAAGTGCCTTACATCTCACAGCAAGACCTGGCAAATCTGGTAGAGTCCACGAGGAGGAGATTCACTGGAGTACTTAATGCAGCTGGACACCAGATACTGACTGTTACTTTTGATTTTCATCCCCCCTTTGTTCAGGGACACATTATTCCATTTCTGTTAGTCACATGCCTGTGGAGCTTATTCAGTTTGTCTCAGTTGTTGAATCTTGTTATGTTCATACAAATATTTACACATGTTAAGTTTGCTGAAAATAAACACAGTTTTAAACGCAGTGAGTGGACGTTTCTTTTTTGCTGAGTTTATAATTGAGTCAATATAGCCGCATACAAACATTCTCTTTTTTGTTTTCTTGAGTAGGGCCGCTCCAAAATGCAGTTATTTCAGCCTAGCGCAGTGATTTCTGTGGTGGTGGGGTAATAAGCCAGCAGAAAAAATGTAGCATTGCACCGTGTTTGGCTCAGTGTTCTGTCACTCAATTGGACACTACATCATCACATCACCGCAAAGGCTAAGGGTAGACTTGGAGAGAAGCTAAAGTCATTCCGCTACCCAAGAATAGTAAAGCCCCCTTTACCAGCTCAAATAGACGACCAATCAGCCTGTTACCAACCCTTAGTAAACGTCTGGGGAAAATTATGTTTGACCAGAAACAATGCTATTTTACAGTAAACAAATTGACAACAGAATATCAGCATGTTTATATGGAAGGACACTCAACAAGCACAGCACTTACACAAATTACTGATGATTGGCTGAGAGAAATTGATGTTAAAATGATTGTGGGGGCTGTCTTGTTAGACTTCAGTGCAGCTTTTGACATTATTGATCATAGTCTGCTGCTGGAAAAAACTTGTGTCATGGCTTTACACCCCCTGCTATAATGTGGATTAAGAGTTACTTGTCTAACAGAACACAGAGGGTGTTCTTTAATGGAAGCCTATCAAATATAATCCTGTTAGAATCTGGAATTCCCCAAGTTAGCTGTTTAGCCCCCTTGCTTTTTTCAGTTTTTACTAACGACATGCCAATGACTGAGTAAATCCAGTGTCTATGTCTGCGGATGACTCAACACTATTACATGTCAGCTTCTACAGCAACTGAAATGACTGCAACACTCAACAAAGAGCTGCAGTTAGTTTCAGAGTGGGTGGCAAGGAATAAGTTAGCCCTAAATATTTCTAAAACTAAAAGTTTGGTATTTGAAACAGAACACTCACTAAACTGACTGGAACTAATCACAAAAATCGCTGAAGCTGGAGACTTATATTTCCCTCACTAACTTTAAACATCAGTTATCTGAGCAGCTAACCGATCGCTGCAGCTGTACATAGCCCATCTGTAAAAAGCCCATTCAATCTACCTACCTCATCCCCATATTGTTTTTAATTGACTTTTCTGCCCACCAGTATTTCTACTTGCACATAACCATCTGCTCATCTATCACTCCAGTGATAATTTGCTGAATTGTAACTACTTCGCTACGACGACCTATTTATTGCCTTACCTCCTCATGCCTTTTGCACACACTGTATATAGACTTTCTTTTTTTCTATTGTGTTGTTGACTATACGCGTGTTTATTCCATATGTAACTCTGTGTTGTTGTTTGTGTCACACTGCTTTGCTTTATCTTGGCCAGGTCGCAGTTGTAAATGAGAACTTGTTCTCAACTAGCTTACCTGGTAAAATAAAGGTAAAATAAAAAATTAATTAATTTAAAAAAACTAAACCTCAACTAAATCTTGGAATAAATAATGTGGAAATTGGGCAAATTGAGATTACTAAACTGCGTGGAGTAACACTAGATTGTAAACTGTCATGGTCAAAACATATTTATGCAGTAGTAGCTAAGATGGGGAGAAGTCTGTCTACAATAAAGTGATGCTCTGCCTTCTTAACAACACTATCAACAAGGTAGGTCCTACAGGCCCTAGTTTATTCACAACAGATATATCAGCTATGTGGTCAGGTGCCACAAAAAAGGAAATTTGAAAGTGGAGGAGAGATTGATTTCACTACTTTTATTTATGAGAGGTATTGACATGTTGAATGCACTGAGCTGTCTGTCTAAACTACGGGCACACAGCTCGGACACCCATGCATACCACACAAGACATGCCATAAGAGGTCTCTTTACAGTCCCCAAGTCAAGAACAGACTATGAGAGGCATAGAGCCATGACTACATGGAACTCTATTTCACATCAAGTAACTGACGCAAGCAGTAAAATCAGATTTAAAAACCAGATTATAAAAACACCTTCTGGAACAGCTAGGACTGTGAAGCAACACAAACATTGGCACACACACACACACACACACACACACACACACACACACACACACACACACACACACACACACACACACACACACACACACACACACACACACACACTCTATACATACACATGGATTTAGTACTGTAGATATGTAGTAGTGGTGGAGTAGGGTTCTGAGGGCACACAGTGTGTTGTGAAATCTGTGCATGTATTGTAATGTTTTAAATTGTATAAACTGGCTTAATTTTGCTTCACCCCAAGAAGAGTAGCTGCTGCTTTGGCAGCTAATGAGGATCCATAATAAATACAAATACAAAAATGTCAAATCACGTTATACAATGCCTTGCAAAATAATTAATCCCCTGTCACGTTCGTTGTATGGAGGAGACCAAGGCGCAGCGTGAGATGAATACATATTTTTTCATGAAGAAGAAGAACACTTAACTATACAAAAACAACAAACCGAACGTGAAGCTATATAATACTAGTGCAGACACAGGCAACTAGACATAGACAATGACCCACGAAATAACCCAAGGAATATGGCTGCCTAAATATGGTTCCCAATCAGAGACAACAATAAACAGCTGCCTCTAATTGAGAACCAATCTAGGCAACCATAGACATATAAATACCTAGACTAGTAAAACCCATGATCAATACAAAAACACATATCACCCTTGTCACACCCTGACCTAACCAAAATAATAAAGAAAACAAAGCAAACTAAGGTTAGGGCGTGACAGTACCCCCCCCAAAGGTGCGGACTCCCGGCCGCAAACCTAAGCCTATATGGGAGGGTCTGGGTGGGCATAACTCCGCTGTGGCGGTTTTGGTGAGGGACGTGGACCCCGCTCGACTTCTGACTCGGCCCACTTACTTAATGTCTCTGGAGTGGGAACCCTCACCGCCGACACCGGACTAGAGGACGCCACTGGACTGATGGTCGAGTCTGGGGTGAGTGGCGCCTCTGGACTGGAGAGAGACTCTGGCGGATCCGGACTGGAGGGAGACTCTGGCGGATCCGGACTCGAGGGAGACTCTGGCGGATCCGGACTCGAGGGAGACTCTGGCGGATCCGGACTCGAGGGAGACTCTGGCGGATCCGGACTCGAGGGAGACTCTGGCGGATCCGGACTCGAGGGAGACTCTGGCGGATCCGGACTCGAGGAGACTCTGGCGGATCCGGACTCGGGAGACTCTGGCGGATCCGGACTCGAGGGAGACTCTGGCGGATCCGGACTCGAGGGAGACTCTGGCGGATCCGGACTCGAGGGAGACTCTGGCGGATCCGGACTCGAGGGAGACTCTGGCGGATCCGGACTCGAGGGAGACTCTGGCGATCCGGATCCGGACTCTGGCGGATCCGGGAGACTCTGGCGGATCCGGACTCGAGGGAGACTCTGGCGGATCCGGACTCGAGGGAGACTCTGGCGGATCCGGACTCGAGGGAGACTCTGGCGGATCCGGACTCGAGGGAGACTCTGGCGGATCCGGACTCGAGGGAGACTCTGGCGGATCCGGACTCGAGGGAGACTCTGGCGGATCCGGACTCGAGGGAGACTCTGGCGGATCCGGACTCGAGGGAGACTCTGGCGGATCCGGACTCGAAGGAGACTGGCGGATCCGGACTGCGACCCGTAGTGGTAGGTTCCGGACTGCGGCCCGTCATAGGAGGTTCCGGTCTGTGGACTGTCGCCGGACGCTCTGGACTGGGTACTGTCGCCGGACGCTCTGGACTGGGTCCTGTCGCCGGACGCTCTGGACTGGGTACTGTCGCCGGACGCTCTGGACTGGGTACTGTCGCCGGACGCTCTGGACTGGGTACTGTCGCCGGACGCTCTGAACTGGGTACTGTCCCTGGACGCTCTGGACTGGATACTGTCGCCGGACGCTCTGGACTGGCGAGGCGCACTGTAGGCCTGGTGCGTGGGTCCGGCACTGGTGGTACCGGGCTGGGAACACGCACCTCAGGGCGAGTGCGAGGAGCAGGAACAGGGAGTACTGGACACTGGAGACGCACTGGAGGCCTGGTGCGTGGTACTGGCACTGGTAGTACCGGGCTGAGGACACGCACCTCAGGGCGAGTGCGGGGAGGAGGAACAGGGCGGACAGGGCTGTGGAGGCGTACTGGAGGTCTGGAGTGTAGAGCTGACACACCCCGTCCTGGCTGGATGGTTATACTTGCCCTGCATTTGCAGGGTGCTGGCACAGGACGCACAGGGCTGTGCAGACTCACAGTACGCAGAGCCGGCGCAGGATATCCTGGTCCATGGAGGTACACTGGAGACCAGGAGCGCTGAGCCGGTACCCTCCTTCCTGGCTGGATGCTCATTCTAGCCCGGCCAATGCGAGGAGCTGGAAGAGAGCGCACCGGGCTAGAAATGTGCACTGGAGACACTGTGCGCATCTCTGCATAACACGGTACCTGACCAGTTACACGCTCCCCACGGTAAGCACGAGGAGTTGGCTTAGGTATCCGACCTGACTCAGCCAATCTCCTCATGTGCATCCCCCAAAAAAATCTTGGGGCTGCCTATCGGGCTTCCATGCTAGCCGCGTACCCTTATATCTTCACCGTTCTTCCTGTGCTAACTGCCTCCATGGTAGGGGATTCTCTCCTGCCAGTATCTACTCCCACATCCAGGATCTTTTACCTTCCAGTATTTCGTCCCAGGTCCATCTTTCCACCCCACGCATTGTTCCTCCCTTTCACGCTGCTTGGTCCTGGTTTGGTGGGTCATTCTGTCACGTTCGTTGTATGGAGGAGACCAAGGCGCAGCGTGAGACGAATACATATTTTTTAATGAAGATGAAGATCGCTTAACAAACTACATAAAAACAACAAACTGAACGTGAAGCTATATAGTACTAGTGCAGACACAGGCAACTAGACATAGACAATGACCCACGAAATAACCCAAGGAATATGGCTGCCTAAATATGGTTCCCAATCAGAGACAACGATAAACAGCTGCCTCTAATTGATAACTATTCTAGGCAACCATAGACATATAAATACCTAGACTAGTGAAAACCCATAGACTTAAAAAAAACACAGACAATTCAAAAACACATTTTTCACCCGTCACACCCTGACCTAACCAAAATAATAAAGAAAACAAAGCAAACTAAGGTCAGGGCGTGGCATCCCCCTTGCTGTTTTTACTATTTTGTTTCATTACAACCTGTAATTTAAATAGATTTTTATTTTAATATCATGCAATGGACATACACAAAATAGTCAACAACAAAAAATCACAAAATTGCAATCTGAAAAGTGGTGTGTGTACTGTATTCACCCCCTTTGCTTTAAGCCCCTAAATAAGATCTGGTGCTACCGATTACCTTCAGAAGTCACATAATTCATTAAATAAAGTCATCATGTGTGCAATCTAAGTGTCACATGACCTGTCACATGATCTCAGTATATACACCTGTTGTGAAAGGCCCCAGAGTCTGCAACACCACTAAGCAAGGGGCACCACCAAGCAAGCACCACCATGAAGACCAAGGAGCTCTCCAAACAGGTCAGGGACAAAGTTGTGGAGGAGTACAGATAAGGGTTGGGTTATTAAAAAATATCTGAAACTTCAAACATCCTACTGAGCACCATTAAATCCATTATTTAAAAAAAATGAAAGAATATGGTGCCTCAATAAACGTGCCAAGACAGAGCCGCCCACCAAAACTCACAGACCAGGCAAGGAGGGCATTAATCAGAGAGGCAACAAAGAGACCAAAAATAACCATGAAGCAGCTGCAAAGCTCCACAGCGGAGAATGGAGTATCTGTCCATAGGACCACTTTATGCTGTACAATCCACAGAGCTGGGCTTTACAGAAGTGTGGCAATATAAAAGCCATTGCTTAAATAAAAAAATAAGCAAACACGTTCGTTGTTTGGCAGAAGGCATGTGGGAGACTCCCCAAACATATGGATGAAGGTACTCTGGTCAGATGAGACTAAAATTGAGCTTTTTGGCCATCAGGTAAAACATCATGTCTGGCACAGACCCAACAACTCTCATCACCCCGAGAATACCATGTTTTTCATTGGCAGGGACTGGGAAACAGGTTCAGAATTGAATGAATGAATGATGGATGGCGCTAAATACAGGGATATTCTTGAGGGAAACCTGGTTCAGTCTTCTTGTGATTTGAGACTGGGACTGAGGTTCACCTTCCAGCAGGACAATGACCCAAAACATATTGCTAAAGCAACACTCGAGTGGTTTAAGGGGAAACATTTAAATGCCTTGCAATGGCCTAGTCAAAGCCCAGACCTCAATTCAATTGAGAATCTGTGGCATGACTTAAAGATTACTGTACACCAGCGAACCCATACAACTTGAAGGAGCTGGAGCTGTTTTGCCTTAAAGAATGGGCAAAAATCCCAGTGGCTAGATGTGCCAAGCTTATAGAGACACCCCAAGAGACTTGCAGCTGTAATTCCTGCAAAAGGTGGCTCTAACAAAGTATTGACTTTAGGGGATGGAATAGTTATGCACGCTCAATTTTTCAGTTTTTTTGTATTATTTCTTGTTTGTTTCACAATAACAAATATTTAGCATATTCAAGGTGGTAGGCATGTTGTGTAAATCAAATGATACATTCGTCCAAAAAAATCAATTTTAATTCCAGGTTGTAAGGCAACAAAATAGGAAAAATGTATGTACAGGACTGATCTTGTCAACATCATACTTTCAAAATCTTAGCTAGCAGTCATCGTCATGAATCAAATCAACAATATACTGGCAAATCCTTTTCAATCTTTGCCATATAAAAATAATTAACTGAGAGAAATTATAGATAAAACATATCGGTGCTCATCGGCCATTTGACATTACACAACAAGTTGGAAATCGCAAATTCAACAATGAGGTGAGTCCAAAAATGTATTGTATGCTGCTGCATAAATTATGTAATATGCCAGGGAGATATGTATACTGTAACTAAGAAAGTAATAAAGTGTATGTTGTGTAGTAAGCTGTTAATAACCCATGTGCCTCACACGCAAATAATTTGGTCCCTTATCCCCTTTTTAATTTCGCCTACTGTTCTGACTTGGTGGTGCACATGTATTCTTTAGCCTGTTTTAGAGAAATGTAATCATTGAATATTGTAAGACCTTTCATTGTCTGCTTATATGCCCTCGTTATTTATCCTACAGTTCTGACTTGGTTTACAGGGAGAATACTGTTAGAACGGCCCATGATCTGAATTCTGTCGCTGTTCATTTCAAAAGTGTTGAACAAATAGTTATATTGACAACATCCATCCTTGCTTGCTTATTAATGTCTTAATCGAAATTAGGTTGCCTCTTATCCGCTTCTCGTTCCCTTTTGCCATAGTTTGTACATCTGTCACGTGTGCTCCCTCTCTGGCCTCTGGGTCACCAGGCGCACACCTGTCACCATCATTACGCGCACCTGTGCGTCATCAGACTCACCTGGACTACATCACCTCCCTGATTACCTTCCCTATATTTGTCACTCCCGTTGGTTCCTCCCCCAGGCGTTATTGTTTCTGTTACTGTGTCATATCCGTGCGTTGTTCGTGTTTCATATTTTGTATTATGTTGTGTTTATTTATTAAAACACTCACTCCCTGAACTTACTTCCCGACTCAGTGCACATCGTTACAACATCTAAATTGTCAGTAGAAACCACGTTTTTTTTAACAAGTCAGATTTATCAGCTATGTTTAAAAAAAGGCAGTATATGAGGCTGAATGAACTGTTTCGCTGCCAGACAAGGCTCTGCTGATAGCCAGGTGTAGCAATGGTAAGTTGTTGGGACTGCTGTTGGGACTTTGCTGTTGGGACAGCTTTATGTAGGCCCTAACAGTTTGTGGCACCGTTTGTCACCGAAATAGTGCAATTAATCTATTGTTTAGTGTTGTGTTGTGGCTTTGCTGGCATGCATACTTTTTTTGTTTGTTTGCCACACCAAGATTTACATGCCAAAATCGTCACTGAATAGGAGATAACTGAGGATGGATCTGTAATATTTGTGTTGTGGAGAAAATTACCAGGCAGGAGACGGGAGTACAGTTTAGTGCTGTTTAATAAAAATATCTCGTACCTTACAGCAACTGGGCCAATGGTGCGCATGTCCTCTTCCTATTAGATGTTGTAACATAACACTTCTGTAATACATTACTGCTTAGTAACAGCATAGTAACTAATATAGACAGCTATGGATCAGCAATACTACACTCCTCCCCCATAGCTTTTAACTCCCAGAGAACAAGTTAAATACATTAGGGAAATACTAATGCAATATCTGAACAAGGCATTCTTAAACATTTAAACATCAACTACTGGGTTGAAGTAGACTTTTCAGAGCCTAGCACAAATCCAGGAGATTATTCTGCCCTATGGTGGGAAAATTACAAACTTTGCTACGCACATGTGCTGTATGAGCCGTAGATCTGTAAGTTTCCAATGTCTGTTTCTCTCATGTATGAAGAAGCTAGTGTTTTTCCTCTCTTGTTTTTGAGCAACTTGGTCACACGGCCAAAGACAAAGGGCCACCTGAGAGTGATCAGTTTTTGATCCATCCTGTTATTTTCGTATCTTTCAAGGGCACAGCTGTGTGGAGATATGAAGAGAAAAGAGGCTATCTTGAGCAGCAGCAACAAATCTATCAGCAGAAAGGAGTAATAAAATGGCTGTTATGTTTGTACGCTATGTTCCCATCATGATCTCACACAACTGCTAAACTGCCATGTAGACAAAGGTTATAAAGGCTGAAAGTGATTGAGTTATTGTTATCCGCTCCAGAATTGCAATTCTTATAATAAAAAGTAGGTTTTGAAAAATCTAAAGTTTCTCTTCCTTTCTGGCTAGTATATCCCATGACAAATCTTGGCGATGAGGATGAGATGACTAACTCTGCTTGCTGATTGTTCTCGGGGAACCCAAGGTTATCTGTGCAGGGGCCATGTTAGCCATGGCTCAGGGAGCCCACTCCACTCAAAGGAACAGAAAGCAGGGAGTGACAGTGGACGGATATGCCATCCCGAACAGACAAAATCAATTAAGGGTGAGATTGAATTTCTTTCAAATATCATAGAAAATACTGTTTTGGAAACAGGTTGTGCACATTATGTTTTTGTTGAAGCAAAGACACCCCTAGTTAAAAACTCTATTGTATCAGATTTATTTATGATAGGGGAAGATCTAGAATCTTTCATTAGGAACAGAGATATCTTTAATTAAAGGAGAAATTCTGGGACGAGTTGCCCTGTTGGAGCAGGGTAGGGTTCTCTGTTGAAGAAGAGAAGCAGCCATAGGATGATATGACATGGTTTAGTAATGTAAGGTGCAGATGTACGAACTATGTGTTCCCAGGGCACAATCGTGAGGTGGAAGTTCAAAAAGATTCCGAGGTTAGCATATCATTTTAGAAGGTTGCAATTTGACCAATGGAGCCGTAGGGGAATTGGATATACATTGGAAATAATTGGTTATATGTGTAAAACAATTACAAGAAGTTGCATGCATAGGGTGAAATAATGTATGGGTACAAAATCCTAAATTACATAATGAAATAAAATAATTTGATGGAGAATATATTTTTGTTTTTGAGTGTGTGTGTACAGTCGTGGCCAAGTTTTGAGAATGACACAAATATTAATTTTCACAAAGTTTGCTGCTTCAGTTCCTTTAGATATTTCTTGACAGATGTTACTATGGAATACTGAAGTATAATTACAAGCATTTTATATTTATCAAAGGCTTTTATTGACAATTACATGAAGTTCATGCAAAGAGTCAATATTTGCAGTTTTAACCATTCTTTTTCAAGACCTCTGCAATCCGCCCTGGCATGCTGGCAATTAACTTCTGGGCCACTGATGGCAGCCCATTCTTGCATAATCAATGCTTGGAGTTTGTCAGAATTTGTGGGGTTTTGTTTGCCCACCTGCCTCTTGAGGATTGACCACAAGTTCTCAATGGGATTCAGGGCTGTCGAGTTCCCTGGCCATGGACCCAAAATATCGATGTTTTGTTCCCCGAGCCACTTACTTATAACTTTTGCCTTATGGCAAGGTGCTACAACATGCTGGAAAAGGCATTGTTCGTCACCAAACTGTTCCTGGATGGTTGGGAGAAGTTGCTCTCGGAGGATGTGTTGGTATCATTCTTTATTCATGGCTGTGTTCTTAGGCAAAATTGTGAGTGAGCTCACTCCCTTGGCTGAGATGAAACCCAACACATGAATGGTCTCAGGGTGCTTAACTATTGGCATGACCAGGACTGATGGTAGAGCTTACCTTGTCTTCTCCGGGCAAGCTTTTTTACGGATGCCCCAAACAATCGGAAATGGGATTCATCAGAGAAAATGACTTTACCCCAGTCCTCAGCAGTCCAATCCCTGTACCTTTGCAGAATATCAGTCTGTCCCTGATGTTTTTCCTGGTGAGAAGTGGCTTCTTTGCTGCCCTTCTTGACACCAGGCCATCCTCCAAAAGTCTTCACCTCACTGTGCATGCAGATGCACTCACACCTGCCTGCTGTCATTCCTGAGCAAGCTCTGTACTGGTGGTGCCCCGATCCCGCTGCTGAATCAACTTTAGGAGACGGTCCTGGCGCTTGCTGGACTTTCTTGGGCGCCCTGAAGCCTTCTTCACAACAATTGAACCACTGTCCTTGAAGTTCTTGATGATCCGATAAATGGTTGATTTAGGTGCAATCTTATATCATCACACAAACTGAGTCAGCAGAATTTGTGAAAATTAATATTTGTGTCATTCTCAAAACCTCTGGCCATGACTGTAGACAGAGTTTTTCACAGTGTGAGCCAAAAGCAGTAAGGGAGAACCTTGCCTGCCCAACCTGGTGACTGGACCGGTGAAGGTAGGTAATGGTGGATAAGTGGGGAAGGGACATTCTGGAACAGGTACCGCTCTGGCAAAATCAATCAAATGTATTTATATAGCCCTTTTTACATCAGCCGATGTCACAATGTGCTGTACAGAAACCCAGCCTGAAACCCCAAACAGCAAGCAATGCAGATGTAGAAGCACAGAGGCTCCCTAGAAAGGCCAGAACCTAGGAAGAAATCTAGAGAGGATCCAGGCTCTGAGGGGTGACCAGTCCTCTCCTGGCAGTGCCGGGTGGAGATTATAAAATAACATGGCCTTGATGTTCAAACGAGATATCAGACTTTCCCTTGAAAGGCACATTGAATGAAGCTTTATTAGCAGAATGTAGAAAGAAGTTGCAGGACCCTTCAAAGAACAGAGCAAACTGTATGTAACCAGAATAGAAAAAGAGGAGTGGGAGGCCCCGGTGCACAACTGAGCAAGAGGATAATTACATTAGTGTCTAGTTTGAGAAACTAATGCCTCACAAATGTCTCGCAGCTTGATTAAATAGTACCTGCAAAACACCAGTCTCAACGTCAACAGTGAAGAGGCGACTCCAGGATGCTGGCCTTCTAGGCAGAGTTCCTCTGTCCAGAGTCTGTGTTATTTTGGCCATCTTAATCTTTTCTTTTTACTGGCCAGTCTGAGATATGGCTTTTTCTTTGCAACTCTGCATTCCCATTATGTGAAGAATCCCAGAGACCCCTGAAGTCTGCATGTCCGAGTTCTCTCGGGAATCACTGAGGGCTGCCGACTCGGCTCCTTCGGAGTCCATGCACCTGGGCAGGGCTGGATTGACTCCGGCTGAGCGATTATGCCGATTCCACACCCAGAGCTGTCTATATTGTGGAGCTACGGGACATTTCGTAGCTACCCGCCTATTAAGAGGTTAAAAACCCAGACTTTTCAAGAAAGGGGCGAGTACTCTGGTGGGCCATACGGATAACTTTTCCTCTCCCCTTATTCACACCCTTTCCATGCCCCCTGCTGTGGGGGATCCAATAGAAATCTCTCTGGGTACTCATCGACTCTGGGGCCGATGACAGGTTTTTGCTGCCTTGTCTCCGCCAACCCCTCCACTTGAAGCCAACAACTCTTGTGGGTTGAATATGCACACAACACCCTCCCCTGCTCTGCCACTGGGCTCTCGCCTTTCGAGTGTACCCTGGGGTATCAGCCCCTGCTCTTCCCGGAGGAAGAAGTTGACATACCCTTGTCCCCAGATGTTTGTTCGCCGCTGTCACCGTACCTGTAGGCCATTTCCCTTTTGTGTAAATGAATGAGGAATTGGAACACATCTCAATTCAAATTGAAAGAAAATAAAACTTGTTAGAAAATAATTTGAAATTGACAAATTGAAAGCAGGCAGCATACCTTAGTACAAATTAGCTGTCCTGTTGCGTAACAATCACATTTTGGAATGCATTCTGACATCACGTGCATAAAAAACTCACGCTGAAGTGACCGTTAGAGATATTTGGAACTCACATGTGAAAGGCTATACCCCTTTCTCCACTGCACCAGCACCCGCCCTGGTTGTCCAACAGCAGCCCGCTCAGCCCTCTTCCCCGCAATAGCTCTACCCCCAACAAGACCTGATGCAAGTGCAGAACCAACAAACCCCTTAGAGGTGGCCCATGAGAAATGGGAATTTGTTCTACACACCACAAAGGACCGCAAGGGGAAGTGGGGGGAGGTTGGAAAACCGGACCACCACCGAAAATTACCCTTACAACCCACATATGGACTGACGTGAGGTAGAGACAGTTGACACCCTTGGACAGCATTTACATATTTTTTTCAAGCCCATTTGAGGGGCCAATGGTTTGTCTCTTCGTCAATTGTGAGTCAAATGAATTTCTAAAAGATACTAGCGCTGCAATATCTGTCATAGACTATGAAAGAGTTGCTCACAATGGACAAAGGGGATTGTTTACCTGATAAGATTGATGACACATTCATGAAACATCAATTTCTTCTGTATGTTTTTGTCAGGAAGATATCTACTCTGTAAATTCGGAAGTAATATTATTTTTAAAGAAAAAAGTCTCAATGTCATACAGCCTCAGGAGACATGTCAATTCATGACGGTGTCTAACATTGACCCAATGTGTGACTTGTACTATGCATGGGACATACAGGACATTGACGGATCACATTGTGACACAACTGAAGAGATTTTCTCAACAGCCCGCAGCTGTTGGAAACAGAAAGGCAGTTTTATGCCACAGACTGACTTACATTGCACTGCCCGTTTCTCACCATTGACGAGAGATTTACACTTTGAACAAAATTGGCTGAAAGGAACCACACCCTAAAGAAAGATTAATATGCAGTGATATGTTTACTGGGCCCCAATTTTGCGCGTAAAGTGTAAAGATAAAATAAAACCTGTTCCTTGGTTATCTTTTTAGTGACAGGGTACCACATGTTTCGTTAGCTAAAACAGATGATGTAGACTGGGAGAATCCTGGTGTTTGGTTGAAGTCTGTCTTGCAGGTTACTGACTGGGAAATTAGGTCTGATGGGTCAACATTTCCCCCAAGCACACATATATTATGTGTGCCATTCTTCTGGAATTTACCTGTTCAATGAGGCATCCATGGCCTTGATGTGAGACTGAGTCGCCATTGTTGGCTGGACTCCCAGACTCTTTGTGGGCTAAAGATAAATATGACATTGGGCAAATTAAGGGGGTGGAACTGCTCACAGTCACACCAAAAGGCACACACAGAGCCAACCGTGCCCAATATCTGCTGAGTCAGGAAGCTGTCAGGGGAATTACCCCTGTTCATGCTTCATTGGTAGAAAGAGGAGCTATTGTGCCTTGTCCAGACTCTTCCTGTAACACCCCCATCCTTCCCGTCTGGAAGGCCTCAGGTGATTGGCGTTTTGTTCAAAATCTTATACCTGTTAGCCTCTTGAGTATAGGGGGCAGTATTTTCATGTTTGGCTGAAAAACGTACCCAATTTCTCAGGCCCAGAAACTAGAATATGCATATAATTGTCAGATTAGGATAGAAAACACTCTAAAGTTTCCAAAACTGTCAAAACATTGTCTGTGAGTATAACATAACTGATATTGCAGGTGAAAACCTGATGAAAATCCAACAAGGAAGTGCTGTTTTTCCTGAAAGCTCTTATGTTCCATTGGATGCCTTGCCTCCATTTAAAGGGATATCAACCAGATTCCTTTTCCTATGGCTTCCTCAAGGTGGGAACAGTCTTTAGACATAGTTTCAGACTTTTATTTTGAAAGATGATCAAGAAAGATCACATCCGTCATTGTATGGCTGGGTGACAGCAGCGTTTTGTATGCGCAAAAGCTTAGAGCATCCATTTTTTCTCTCTCTCTCTCTGAAGAAGCTACATTCCCGGTTGATATATTATCAATTATATATTGAAAAAACAACCTGAGGATTGATTATGAAAAACATTTGACAAATTTCTGTGAACATTACGGATACTATTTGGAATTTTCGTCTGCGATGTCGTGACCGCTCGAGCCTGTAGATTTCTGAACATAACGCACCAAACAAATGGAGGTATTTTGGATATAAAAATAATCTTTATGGAACAAAAGGAACATTTATTGTGTAACTGGGAGTCTCGTGTGTGCAAACATCCGTGGATCATCAAAGGTAAGCGATTTAATTTTATTGCTTTTCTGACTTTCATGACCAATCTACTTGGCTGCTAGCTGTTTGTAATATTTTGTCTGCTGTGAGAGATGTGCTTACATAAACACTTGGTATGCTTTTGCCAAAATGCTTTATTGAAATCTGACACGACAGGTGGATTAACAAAAGGCTAAGCTGTGTTTTCCTATATTGCACTTGTGATTTCATGAATATAAATATTTATAGTAATATTTATTGAATAGCGCTATGCTATTCAGCGGTTGTTGATGACACTTACTGTATCCCGTTAGTGCGATTGCAGCCATAACAAGTTAAAGGTTTGCACGGCTCTCTCCGCTAGCCCCTTTGATGCCTTATTCTGTTGTTCTTGAGAAACATTTAGAAATCGTTCGACATGAAAGGAGGGCCATTGTCCGAGACAAGCTCTTTGACTAGTACAAAGGATGTGAACAGGTGTCAGAAGATTGATGGACTTCACAGCTGTGGTCAGTTGAGTAGGGAACACTTACATCCACTTGGAATAGACATCGACGACATCAAGGAAGTGTTTGTTGATCTCGGCATAATCCACATGTATGCATTCCCATGGTGTAGCAGCCAGAACAATGGATGAAGAGGTGCAGTAGCAGGCTTGTTGCAAACAGCTTCACACGGTGAGCAGTGGCTTAAATGCTGCTGAATTTCCTAGTCCAGTCCAGGACACCACAGATAACTGTGGGTGAGTACTTTCAATCGAGTGATCCCTGGATGTCCCTCATGCAGGTCAGATAGCGGTCTCCTCTTGAATTTGTGAGGTACCACCAACTTGGATCCTCACAGAACACATCCTTGATCAGTAGACAACTGGTCTTTCTTGTCAATAAATGGACGAAGGTTATCATCATTTACGTAGGTTGGCCAGCCGGCCAATGTCAAGTCTAAGTACTGGGTCTTTCCTCATTTCCTATGTCAGAAGCAGATATTGGCAGTTGGTCGATGAGAGAGATCAGGAAGACTGCTATATCATCTTCACTGTCAATGTCACTTTTGCTTGGTAGTCTTGATAGTGCATTGGCATTTGAATAAATACTGGTTTGTCTGTACTCAATCTCGTAGTCGTAGGCTAGCAATATCAAAGCCCAACATTGCATACGAAATGCAGCCAGGGTTGGAATGGCTGATTTTGGTCCAAATATGGCCAACGGAGGCTTGTGATCTGTCAGCAGTTGGATCTTCCTCCCGTAGAGATATTTGTGAAACTTTTTCACTCCGAATATTATGCACAGTGCTTCTTTCTCATTTTGAGAATAATTTTTCTCAATTGGGGACAGAGTCTGTGATGCAAATCAAATCCTCAACTAGCAGCTTCATTAAATATTACCCCAAAACGCCCGCCTCAACATCAACAGCGGAGAATCGACTCCGGGATCCTGGCCTTCTAGGCAGAGTTCCTCTGTCCAGTGTCTGTTCTTTTTCCCATCTTAATCTTTTCTTTTTATTGGCAAGTCTGAGATATGGATTTTTCTTTGCAAATCTGCATTCCCATTATGCATTCCCATTATGTATCCCATTAACAAGTCCAACACAGCAAATGAAAGATAAACATCTTGTTAAAACCTGTTACAGATTCAGGTACCCATTTGGGAACCAACGTAAACTGGGACGTGGCGCATGGAACGCAAAAATATTCTTAGAAATATTTAACCTCCACACATTAACAAGTCCAATAGCTCAAATGAAAGATAAACACCTTGTTCATCTAGCCAGCAAGTCAGATTTCTAAAATGTTTTATGGCGAAAACATAGCACATATTTATGTCAAACCACCACCAAAGACACAACTAATTTGAATTAGCCACGTTGAACAAAATATGCAATCAACAACCGCAGGATTAAAAGAAAAATAATTCACTAACCTTTTGAAAATCTTCATCAGATGACAGTAATAGGACATGTTACACAGTACATTTATGTTTTTTTCAATAATATGCCATTTATATCCATAAATCTCTGTTTACAATGACGCCATGTTCAAAAAAATGCTACTCAGATGTCCGGAGAAATGATGATATCTGCCGGAGCTAACGTCAGATAACAAGCAATACACATCATAAACTTTGACTAAATATACATGTTCTACATATAGTTAGAAAGATACACTTCTTCTTAATGCAACCGCTGTGTTACATTTATTTTTAACGTTACAGAATTCGTTCACTATGTAATAATATGAGACGGCGCTCAGAAATTAGCATTATGTCTCCTCTATCTCGGAGTCCACAGAAACCCATAATTAACACGTAAATATTCCCTTACCTTTGATGTTCTTCGATCAGAAGTCGTGGAAGAAGTTATACTTACCAAAAACTGCGTTTGGTTTTCAAGTCTGTGTCTTTAGGTTATCAAACACGACAAATTCCGGTCGAAATGCAGGCAAAATTCTAGTGGATGCGCATCAAAACTTCAAAATTACATATTATATGTCGACTAAACTGGTCAAACTAAGTGCAGAATCGAGCTTTAGCATGTTTTTAACATAGAAAACAATCCTTAGCGTGAACAGACAAACCTACATCGTTTGGTGAATCTTGGAACAAAGGGAGCTCCTGACCCGACGTGCGTATGAAAGTGCATGTATTTTCGCGTGACCCGGAGGTTTCAGCCCGCCAAAACTCGAGGGAGCGCAATGAGAGGCCCCACTGAAAGGGGACATCGCGCTGAAGAGATAGGAACTGTTCCCAGATCTGTAGCTGGTTGGGAAGGGTGGGGGCGATGACGTCAAAGTTGGCCCAACTTTTCTGTTGTCAAGAGAGAGTTTGGGAGAATGGATGCCCTGAGAGTTCTGCTTTACATAGAGACATAATTTGAACGGTTTTAGAAGCTTTAGAGTGTTTTCTATTCAATAATAATTATTATATGCATATATTAGCAATTTTTGACAGATTTCTTTTCTGTTTACTATGGGCACGCAATTCCTCCAAAGGGGGCAGTAGTCAGCCCTATCCTTAACAGGTTCTTGATACTTGACTCCTTGATACTACCCATCCCGCATGCGGGAGCGTAATCATAGCCTCAAACTAATTAGCATAACGCAGCGGACATAAATCTTCCTAGAAAATGTTCCTATTCATGAAAATCACAAATGAAATATATTGAGACACAGCTTAGCCTTTTGATAATCACACTGTCGTTTTTTTTTCCAAAAAAGAAAATACTGCCCCCTAGTTATAAAAGGTTAAGGAGAAGTCTATCTTTTATCAATGTTTATTATGAGTATTTCTGCAAAATCACCAGATGTTTTGGAATCAAAACATTACTGCACGTAACGTGCCAATGTAAACTGAGATTTTTGGATATAAAGATGCACATTATCGAACAAAACATACATGAATTGTGTAACATGATGTCCTATGAGTGTCATCTGATGAAGATCATCAAAGGTTAGTGATTAATTTGATCAATATTTCTGATTTTTGTGACTCCTCTCTTTGGCTGGAATATGGCTGTGTGTGTTTTTATGACTTGACTCTGACCTAACATAATGATATGTTGTGCTTTCGCTGTAAAGCATTTTTTAAATCGGACACGATTTAAAAGGGATAGGGGGCAGCATTTTCACTTTTGGATGAATAGCGTGCCCAGAGTGAACTGCCTCTTACTCTGTCCCAGATGCTAATATATGCATATTATTATTACTATTGGATAGAAAAAGCTCTGAAGTTTCTACAATTGTTTGAATGATGTCTGTGAGTATAACAGAACTCATATGGCAGGTGAAAACCTGAGAAAAATCCAACCAGGAAGTGGGACATCTGAGGTTTGTAGTTTTTCAAAGCTTGGCCTACCGGATACAAATTGAGATATGGATAAAGTTGCACTTACTACGGCTTCCACTAGATGTCAACCATCTTTTGAAACTTGAATGAGAATTCAACTATGAAGGAGGGGCTCATGAGACCTCTTTGAGTCAGTGGTCTAGCAGAGAGCCTTGGTCTCATGACGAGCGCTCCCGACAGAGTTACCTCTCGTTCCAGTGCTTTTCTTCAGACAAAAGAATTCTCCGGTTGGAACATTATTGATGTTTTATGTTAAAAACATCCTAAAGATTGATTCCATACATCGTTTGACATGTTTCTAAAGGACTGTAACGGAACTTTTCGAGTTTTTGTCTGGACGAAGTGCCTGCGCCTCATGAAGATGGATTACTGAGCTGAACACGCTAACAACAAGTGGCTATTTGGACATAAATGATGGACCTAATGGAACTTTATGGAACAAATCAGTCATTTATTGTCGAACTGGGATTCCTGGGAGTGCCTTCTGATGAAGATCATCAAAGGTAAGTTAATATTTATGGTGTAATTTCTAACTTTGTTGACTCCAAAATGGCGGATATTCCTCTGGCTGTTTTGGGTTCTGAGCGCCGTTCTCAGATTATGCTTTTTCCGTAAAGTAAAGCAACTACCTAGCAGACCGTGTTTGGTAACTGCTGGTGGTGAAGGAGACCAGACTACAGAGGTAAAGAGGGAGTTTACCCAAAAGGGCTTTGTAGATGAACACATACAAATGTAGCTTTCTGCGGATATAAAGTGAGGTCCAACCTACCATTTGGTGCAATGGTGGGTGAGTTACTTGGCATTTGCAATAAAGCACAAGGATGCATGATAAACAGGTCCAGTCTCTGTAAGATGGAGGAGGTTGCATGCATATGTCACGTCACCATAATCAATTATAGAGAGAAAGGTGTCCGAAACAAGCTTCTTTCTAGCCATAAGTGGGAAGCAAGCCTTATTACGAAAACAAAATCCCAATTTCAATTTAAGCTTTCTCACAAGATTATCCACATGAACTGTAAAGGACAATTTGTCATCCAACCAAATACCTAGGTATTTGTAGGATGTGTTGCGGTTTTCTTCCGTTGAAGGAGAGTCGGACCAAAATGCAGCGTGGTTAATACGATACATCTTTAATGAAGAATGACACACGGTAATACAAAACAACAAACGTAACGTGAAAACCTATACAGCCTATCTGGTGAAATACAAAACACTTAGACAGGAACAATCACCCACGAAACACTCAAAGAATATGGCTGCCTAAATATGGTTCCCAATCAGAGACAACGAGAATCACCTGCCTCTGATTGAGAACCGCCTCAGGCAACCATAGACTTTGCTAGAACACCCCACTAAGCCACAATCCCAAAACCTACGAAAAAACCCCAATACACAAACACACCACAAAATAAACCCATGTCACACCCTGGCCTGACCAAATAAATAAAGAAAACACAAAATACTAAGACCAGGGCGTGACAGGATGACACTTTTTCAATGGATAAGCCACCAGATGTGACAATGCTAATGTTCTCTGGCAGAGTTCTAGCTCTGTTAAAGGTCATGAATTTAGATTTTGTACATTCAAGACCAGTTTGAGAGCATAAAGGGAGGCCTGCAGTGACTGAAAAGCAGTCTGGAGCTCTTCAACAACCTGAACCAGAGAAGGAGCACATGAATAGATGACTGTATCATCTGCACATAGATGTAACTTTGCTGGTTGCATCCAATTTCCCAAATCATTAGTACAACTTGAGAACAACACAGGAGCTAAAATGGAACCCTGGGGCACACCTCTCAAGAAAGCTATACTTGTGATTGTCAGTATATACACATTGTCTTCTGTCAGAAAGATAGTTCCATAACCAATTTACTGCCCCTTCACTGAGACCAATGTTTCTGGGTCTAGGTAGCAACAATTCATGGTTAACTGAATCAAAGGCCTTTGATAAATCCACAAACAGAGCAGCGCAATGTTGCTTTTTATCAAGTGCATTAATGATGTCATGTGCCACTGCCATAGCTGCAGTTATGGTGCTGTGCCCCGATCTAAAGCCAGACTGAACCCGGCTCAGTATGTTATTTTCAATTAAGAAGTTTTTTAACTGTGAGTTCACTAGGGATTCATAGACTTTGGCTAGGATAGGGAGTTTAATGATAGGACGATCGTTATTAGCATCAGAGGGATCTCCACCCTTTAGCAGTGGGAGTACATAAGCTGATTTCCAAAAGTCTGGTTATGGAATTGGTCAAGGGAATCAAGTTGAAAATGTGAGCCACAGGTTCAGTAATAATACCAGCTGCTACCTTTAAGAGGTAGTGGTCAAGGTTGTCTGGACCTGCAGACTTTTTAGTGTCTATAGCCTTTAGTGCTTTATAGACCTCAGTTTAAGAAACAGGTTCAAAGTTAAAATGGTCAACACAAATTTCATATAAAATAGTCCCAGGCAGTGTCAACATCGGGAATCAGACTTACTCTTTCAATATTATGGTACAGATCATGTAAGAACACTTGCACATCAAACTGTCTAAAATGTCTTTCAAAAATATAACGCGGTTTGGCTTTGTTCATTTTTGTTTTTCTAACACAAGCAATTGCACAGTAATCACTGACATTATTTCAGAATATCCCAGTCGATGTGTATTTGTTAAGGGTATTCGTTAGAATAATGTCCAATAGGGCTGATTTGATAGATGCTCTGGGATTCGGTCTTGTAGGCGCATGATTTAATATAATTGTAAGATGCATAATGCCAAACAACTATGACTTTCAATCGCGCTATAGCACAGGTCTTACAAATTCACAGATTGAATCGAACCCTTAGTGAGGATTTTTATGTCTCAATGCAGCTTTAGCATTATATGTCAGAGCCTTGTGCCATTCACCGAACAATCTCTCTGACCAAACTGTTCAAACTCTGTTCAGAGCTTAAAGTAACCCTGTCCATCATAAAAGTATTTTGCCATGCAGTAAATGGCACTACGATGTAATGGTGACATGATTGTGCCACAGTAACTCCCATACACAAAGGCCCCTCTGATAAAATGTTTCCACATTACATATTTTCCCGAATGGAAATCATTGAAATAATCTCCACTGTCAAAAGGCCCACAAAAAGTGTAAAAGGAATTGTCACATAATTCTCATCAGGGGAGGCTCTTACACAAAGCCTATATCCATGTGTAGATAATAGTTTGTAAACACAAACTCTTATTAATCTGATGTTACTGCCTACAAGAACACACTTCATAACAAGTTTTTATCAATAGGCTACTTATGTAATAATATAGTAACTGCAAGTAAGTGCAGTGTAATCACTACCAATTAGGTACACGTGATGACAGTAAATCACTACTTAATAAACCAGTAATGCAATTTAGCAGATGTTTTTATCCAAAGCGACTTACAACTGTGAGTGCATACTTTTCATATTGATGGCCACAGTTAGAATTGAACCCATGACCCTGGCGTTGTTTGTGCCATGCACTTATTTACTAAGCCACATGGGATCACTTACAACTGTAATGATTGTGATGTTGCCTCTTGGCCATCCCAATGGGCCCCAAATATATAAAAAAAACACGTTTAGTTTTGGAGGTCCTCACTAGGGGGAGCCAGAGGATTTGTGGGTAACACACCAGAGCACATTTCGAAATTGGCCAAGCTGTTACCGCCCACTCTATTCCATTGACACGCAACACTTTGGAGGCGTAATGAAGTTGTATTATGCATAACAAGGTCATTAAGTTGACATTGCTGACAAACATCATGACAACGTAATGACAGGTAAACAGCATTGGCCCTCTATGAGGAGGACGTGATGGGTGTGTACATTTGGGTGGGCAAACACAGTTCTGCACCACTCAAAATGCCTAGTGAAGGAGGTGTCAGTAACACATTGTGTATAATTCATTATAAAGTAATTGCAATTCCTTCTATCAACCCATAGTGCCATTTAAGACTTATAAGCATTCATAACAACTTGTGGCTCTTTTCAACAACCTTTATAAAGACTTTATAAAGCATTCATAAACTCTCATGGTTACTTATGAGAGCTTACAAATGCACTTCTATGGTACCTGTAGTTGGCCCATAGCAAGTGTTGCTTAAGTAACAGTGAGTCAGAAGCTGAGCGTAGCTCGGTTTCACAGGCCAGATGGCTTGGTTGCTTAAAAAAAGATCTGACTGTGTCACATAGGGAGCTAGATTGAATAAACAAGACCAGTGTCATCATGATATCAGATTAATCTGTGGTGTAGGAGGAATGATATCAAGTAGTCTAGTAAAACTTGGCAGTGCTGCCTCTACTCTATATTGTGACTCCACTCCCTTTTCTAAACCCTTATCATGAATTTTGCCATTTGGCCAGGTGCATTATTTGGGGGTGGTAGGGGAGTGTGAAGTCGTCAAATTGGTTGGAAGGTTGTAGCATTTGTTGAGTATTTCACTCCTGTAGGTATCACATTTTCTGAATATGAGGAGTTTTGATACAGCTATCAATTTACCTTATTTTGATGTGTCATGTGCGTCATATGTATATATATTTTTTCAGTCATAAAATAATGTCACTGCATTATTGGTTAATCTGAAAAGACCCCATCTATTTAGTCAGACCTATAGGGCAGAGCTTTCAGCATTGTAGGTAAAAATGTCAAGTATTGAACATACACAATTCAGTGGCATGTCTTTCAACTTGAGTTTTATCTGAACTATAGATGGTTTATCCTGGTTAATATGCCCCTAGCATTTGAAAATCCAAAATGTTAACTTTGAAGCAAGCACTGCGAAGCTTTAAGATGAAAGCGAGAAAATCATTGGAGATTCCAGTCAAAAGTGTCTGAACTGCATCCATGACTTCTAGTGTGCTACTTTTAACAAAACCACACAGGACCCAGAGGGCCAAGCTGTGGAGGAGGGGGATGAGGAGTGGGGGAAGGGAAGGGAAAGGAACGAATGGTGATGGAGAAGGAGAGCAAAATCAATATTTGCTGGGTGGATGGAAATTCCCTCAGCTTTCCAGCAAAGCAATTGTCAAGAGGAATGTTTCTGCTGCAGTCTTTATGGACGCTCCCCATTTGTTTCAGCTAGTAAGAATCGTCTTATTCTCTATGCTTATTCCATGAGTGTCTTATCATACAGATTGAAATACAGGGGAGAATCATTGGGGGGTACAATGCTTCTGATTGGGAATATGATGTGCACCCTGTGGTTTGCACATACTTCTTCATATGCGCACTGACCTTTTGTATTCTACCTCATTAGCGCGTGTGTGTGTGTGACAGAGAGCCTATGTTCCTGATGTATTGGTGTCCCACTAGCTTCTCTTGCCTAATGCTGATAAATGATAGCCCACGTCTCCCCATCCCGGACTCCTTTGCTGACCCTGGTTGGTTCCTCTGGTGTGTATTGATGTAGAGACCTCTAACCAGTGTCACCTGTGCCCTTTCACCCTACCGACAAGTTCGTCCCAGCATAAACCAAGACTGTCAAGGCTCCACATTCCATACTCTCACTATCTCAACTACACTGTATGACCTTCCTTCATCTTTGGAATTCAGTCAATAAATCAACATGGGGGACAGCATCAACAAACATCCATTATTTGAGCCACTGTACATAAACCTAATATGGAATAACCTGCCATCTAAAGTCCCGTTCGAAACGCCAGAGTGGCATTGTATAGACTGAAGCCACTTCGCAACACATCAATCATGGTCTTCAGCCTGGTCCGCGATGAGGCAATCAGTCAAGGTGTCACACTGAGCATGTGTCAAGCTGTGGCAGTGATAAAGGACAGGGTGAAGCCATTCCGGGCTTGGTGGATAAGCCCCCATGCTGTCTCTCAGCAGCAACTGTCAAAACTGTTGGCATCATTGATTGGCCGGCGACTAGGATTAGGCCAAAACTTGTTGTAGGGCAAAGGCACAGAAAGTTATTCAGCAAACAAACAAATAACAAACTGTTATGGAAAGTCTTTTGGATGATTTAAGGATGTGCTTGTTTGCTAATACCATTGGAGGTATGGTAGAGGACCAAAAATGTAAAGATGTGACTTAAACCGAATATAAGATAGCCATTGTGTTTTAGCCGTTTTTGTAATGGTGTGTTTATCCACCAAAACTGTTACCTTTGGTGCTATTATAGCGTATTTTGATTGCAACATATTTTCTATGCGCATTGAAATCGTATATAAAATAAATGTGATCAGCAATTTTCCTCTTTGTATATTTTGCCTGGAGACACACTGATCTACTAATCTGAACAGCACAATGTACAGAATTCCACGTTAATGAAAAGCTGGTTTCTAAAATGACGAGCAAACCATTTTAGGACGAGATGCATGATATTCCAGCTGGAAAAACTGTACAAGTCTTTGCCGGTATGCAGTGAGTAATGGAAAAAGAGAATAAAGATATTGAGGGAAAGGAGAAAAGCAGTTTTTCTTGTTGACTGATTCGACACAATGCACCAAGCAGAAACGCTTCGTTCCTTTCCCTTCCCCCAGAGCATCGCGTCCCACAGACTGAGGAGGATAACCTTGAGCAGGTGCACTCTTCTCCGACACTGAATCACCTGACCCTCTGGCCCTGTTCATGAGAGATCACCTGATTCACCATGCTATTCTTTTCACACATGCATTTTTAGGGGATGCTGACTTAGTTCCCTTCCTGTGTCTCCCAGCTGGTCTCTCCACTGCCTACCAGATGGCTTGCCTTGCCCGGAAAATGTTTCACACGTTTCGGGAACGTTTGCCAAAGGACGCCACCTTGTAGTGTGAGATGTCCTGGAGGGACGTCGTCGGGTCTGAAGAGTGAGGGGAGTAGGAGAGAAGTCCACTGTGCAAATGGGACATCCCTGAGAGGGCCCACTGATTGGACAAATAGCAAGCGCCCTCAAGTCATCCATGGAAGTCGACCCATCGGAAAGGTTTGAGCGACCAAGCAGTTTAATCCTCCCACTCAGCAGCCAGTCGGATTTCCATTAATTGTTTTCCAATGGTTCTCCATCCTCGTGCAAAATCTGACATTTCCACAGGTTTCAATTGGTTCGTGCGTTCATCCAATGGACAACCAATAGTAAACTATGAGATTGATAAGTCAATGCTGTAAAATCGCTCTTGTAGATCTCTAGTAAATGGAAAAAGGAACGAGTTGATATGAACACAACATTTCTGGCTATCATAAAATGTATAATGGATAAATCAATGATACAGCATTGTATTCATATTGTGTTACCATAATGTTATGGGTTAATCAATGTCGAGAGGAAATACAATAATACTAATACTTACAAAATGAACAATTGCGTAAATGTCAACTGTGACAGTGTTTTCTTCTTTTAATATAATCCAGTTTTGCATCAGTTATGGCGAGAGACAATAACCCGTGTTTTTTGGTCTCATCATATTACCAAATCTTTCTAAACATAACTTTTATGTTTTACATCGAAAGCATCAATTCTCTCTACCCTGCTACACCAACTTGAAAAACCATGCCCGAGTTCGTTACATTTTCAAGCCTTTGTTCTAACGCACTTAAAATCTAATGTACCACTGCCTTCTGTACAAAGGCTATTTAAAATTTGTGAGTAGGGATTCGTGAGTAGGTAGTATGAGTGCCACCAGATTGACAAAACCTTTTTAATTTGTCTTTTACATTCGGGATACTGCCGTCCCCAAACTCTCTCGGTTCTGCCATCCCCGAGGAGAAGAGGGAACAGAGGAAACTGTGATGATCTCTCTCTCAATTTAACTCTCTCACTCTCATTCTTTCTCACATTTCTCTCCCTCCCTCCCTCCCTTCCTCTCTCCTCTCTCTCTTTCTCCCTCTCTCTGGGCACAGCAGATGTTGCTCCCGCGGCCACAGTCTCTTTTAATAGAGGCAGGCGGTGGGGGGTGTGTGCTCTCATGCGGCGCCGCCTCATGCGGCGCCGCCACACTACGACTTCATCTCTATAAAAGGTATCCCTCAGTGATTACACTTTTATGAAATCCCTCTCCTCCCCCTTTTCTCCCCTTTGTCTTCCTACCAATCCTTGTCCCGGTTATGTTTATGTGGACTGTTTTCATCAGTACCTAACAATTCATAAAATGCACCAAAGAGCCTTCGAGCTGGCGTGAGATGAGGCAAGACGAGATATGATCAGGGAGATGGTAATTAAGGCGGATCCCAAGGAGATGGAGGACTCAGAGCAAGGCTTTGATGAAAGCACCGCGACACACTCTGTCACATGACTTGATACTTCCAACTATTAATCGATGGCAGTGGGAAAGGGAATGTCATTAAAATGGCAGGTTTTAAGCGCTCACATACTCGTCTTCATTTATCATTAGATAAAAAGAAAGACGTCCTTGTTGAGTGTTAATAGGACGTTCTTGCTTGCTCTTTGACGGGAGACAGGAGACGTATCCATGTGAAACAACCATAGATTATGTAAAACTCATAACAGATGAGAGCATGACACTAATTTTGTCTTCTCATTCCTGTAGATTAGCAATTTTGTGGAAAAAGAGCAGAGATATGTTGAACAGAGGCAGATAAAATTGAAGTTGAAATATTTTAGGACACAACTTTGAATGATGAACAGCTTGCTGGGAGTTCGTCTGAGTGCAAAGACACAGTTGAAGTCGGACGTTTACATGCACTTAGGTTAACTCATTGTTCAACCACTCCACAAATTTCTTGTTAACAAACTATAGTTTGTGCTAGTTGGTTAGGACATCTACTTTGTGCATGAAACAAGTAGTTTTTCCAACAATTGTTTACAGACCGATTATTTCACTTATAATTCACTGTATCACAATTCCAGTGGGTGAAAAGTTTACATACACTAAGTTGACTGTATTTTTAAACAGCTTGGAAAATTCCAGAAAATTATGTCAGGCTGTAGAAGCTTCTGATAGGCTAATTGACATAATTTGAGTCAATTGGAGGTGTACCTGTGGATGTATTTCAAAGCCTACCTTCAAACTCAGTGCCTCTTTGCTTGACATCATGGGAAAATAAAAAGGATTCAGCCAAGACCACAGAAAGAAATTGTAGACCTCCACAAGTCTGGTTCATCCTTGGCAGCAATTTCCAAATGCCTTTAAGGTATCACTCATCTGTACAAATAATAGTACGCAAGTATAAACACCATGGGACCATACCGCTCAAGAAGGAAACACGTTCTGTCTCCTAGGGATGAACATACTTTTGTGCAAAAAGTGCAAATCTATCCCAGGAACAACAGCAAAGGACCTTGTGAATATGCTGGAGGAAACAAGTACAAAAGTATTTATATCCACAGTAAAACGAGTCCTATCTCGACATAACCTGAAAGGCAGCGCCGCGAGGAAGAAGCCACTGCTCCAAAACCGCTGTAAAAAAGCCAGACTACGGTTTGCAACTGCACATGGGGACAAAGATCGTACTTTTTGGAGTAATGTCCTCTGGTCTGATGAAAAAAAATAGATCTGTTTGGCCATAATGACCATCGTAATGTTTGGAGGAAAAAGGGGGAGGCTTGCAAGCTGAAGAGCACCATCCCAAACGTGAAGCACGTGGATGACAGCATCATGCTGTGGGGGTGCTTTGATGCAGAAGGGACTGGTGCACTTCACAAAATAGATGGCATAATGAGGAAGGGAAATAATGTGGATATATTGAAGCAACATCTCAAGACATCAGGCAGGAAGTTAAAGCTTGGTCGAAAATGGGTATTCCAAATGGACATTCACCCCAAGCATACTTCCAAAGTTGTGGAAAAATGGCTTCAGGACAACAAAGTCAAGGTATTGGAGTGGCCATCACAAAACCCTGACCTCAATTCCAGAGAAAATTTGTGGGCAGAACTGAAAAAGTGTGTGCGAGCATGGAGGCCTACAATCTTGACTCAGTTACACCAGCTCTGTCAGGGGGGATGGGCCAAAATTCACCCAACTTATTGTGGGAAGCTTGTGGAAGGCTACCCAAAACGTTTTACCCAAGTTAAAAAATTTAAAGGCAATGCAACCAAATACTAATTGAGTGCATGTAAACTTCTGACCCACTGGGAATGTGATGAAAGAAATAAAAACTGAAATAAATCATTCTCTCTACTATCATTCTGACATTTCACATTCTTAAAATAAAGTGGTGATCCGAACTGACCTTAGACAGGGAATTTTTACTAAAATGAAATGTCAGGATTTGTGAAAAACTGAGTTTAAATGTATTTGGCTAAGGTGTATGTAAACTTCCGACTTCAACTGTACATGCATTTACCTACATTTTAGCTGTAGAATTGAATATAATATAATAGAGTAAGATATAGGATATATATAGGATATGTATAGGATATACTATATTGTCCATTTTCAAATTATGTCCAATGACCACGAGACATGTGGCCAGCGACCTGCATGAGCAGGCCCCCTCGAGTTTCCACTGATGAGGGCAAAAACATGGATGTGCATTATATTAATCGAATTCCACAGCAGCAAGGTGGAAAATCTAGCAGCTGTCTGAGCTTTATATAGAAGAGCCTGGAGCGTGAGGAACCTGCAGTGACTCAAATGGCACAGAGCACTGGGCCTGAAATACTGCATAATTCCCCCCAGCATATAGAGACCCCTCTCTCTTACCCTCTCTCCTTCTCATTCTTTCTGCATCTCTGTCTCTTTATTTATACCTCTTTCCCCTTCTCTCTCACAATGCTAACCCTTTACCCTCTCTCTGTCTCTCCATTTCTCAATCTCTCTCCTTAACCCATTCTATCTCCTTCCCTTTTCCACCCTCTATCCCTCTCTCCTTTTCAATGCAATCACTTTGACATCCATCACAGTGTGGTATCTACAGTATCTTTCTCTGTCTCTTTTACTCCCTCATTCTTCTTATACCTCTAAACATACCTCTTTCCATTTTTTTTCTCTTTTGTTCCCTCTCTTTCACTCTGTCCCCCTCTCTATCTATTTCCCCCTCTCCCCCTTTCTAAACACAATGCCTTTGACAGCCATTACAGGTGTATTGTCCTACTGTCTTCATTGTCTCAACTACGTGTAAGGGCACCAGGAGATGGCAAGATGGAAAGTTAGAACCTATTCTTCTTCTCTTCTTTCCTCTTTGTCTTCCACAAACACTCATGACCTTTCATCTTTAGCCTGCGGATAATTGCAGTGCCTCAGGAACTGAGAGCTCATACGGAGAGATAAAGAGAGAGAGAGAGAGAGAGAGAAAGAGGAAACGAGAGAGAAAAGCTGCTACCTGCTCCCTGAATAGACCATCACCCTGTCCCTCCTCACCTACTCATACCCCATTTTTCTTTCATTTCCATCGAAGAGGCTAATATTCAGGCACCACATGCCTCTCCCTCGTGAGCCCAATGACTGCCGTTGTGAGTCACCCATAGATGCGGATACCTTGTCCCCTCATTTTGTGTGCAGAACAAAAAGGGTACACACACAAAACAAATGAGGAAAAGGTTAATGTATTCCAAAGTGCCTTATCTACAATGAAAGAAGACTTGTTTGCACGTTGCCTCAAACCTTCTTTGTACGTCTGTCTGGCTGGGGCAAGCAGAGGCAGACACAAATGCATCAGACAGACAACAATTGCTTCCTTGCTTACTTAATTATGCACTCTGAGAGATAACTTTTAATGCAATGTCTCTGTCTCTTGCCACCGGACCATACAGTGAATATTAAAATCACATCAGCTCTCGTCTATACATTGCAATGTGCACCTCATTACAAGCTTGTGGAGGCACTAAATTACGAAGCCGAGAGACTAGTCTGGGAAACTCCTGGATTTGATTTGATTTTAATATCCTTAAATACCATGACAAGCTATATCAAAAGACATTGAAACATTCTATCAAGACTATTATTGTTCATTTCATGGACCTGCCGAAGACAAATCAGAAGCCTGATGGAGGAAGACAGGAGATGGTTGTTGCGTAGTAGCTAGTTGCCTTGATGGCAATGTTTTAAATGTCGATTCCATCTCGAAGGGCATTTGCACGCTCCCTCAAAACTTGAGACATCTGTGGCATTGTGTTGTGCGACACATTTTAGAGCGGCCTTTTATTGCCCCTAGCACAAGGTGCACATGTGTAATGATCATGCTGTTTAATCAGCTTCTTGGTATTCCACACCTGTCAGGTGGATGGATTATCTTGGCAAAGAGAGAAATTCTCACTAACAGGAATGTAAACAAACTTGTGCTCAAAATTTGAGATAAATAAGCTTTTGAGTGTGTATGGAACATTTCTGGGATCTTTTATTTCAGCTCTTGAAACATAGGACCAACACTTTACATGTTCCAATGATATTTCTGTTCAGTATGGAACTCAGCTCACCTTTGCTACAGTCACATCCCCTTTCATCTCCTCCTATGCCACCACCAGTATTACTCAGCCGCCAACTGTGTGATCTGATTCAATGTAGCAGAATTAAATACCCACAAAATGTATTCTGTGGGTGCTAGATTGACTCAGTTCACACCGTCTGCTCTGCTGGCTGCTGAGGTTGATGCGGGGAAGGAGGAGGTCAGTGAGTGTAGCAGAGGGGGGAGTGTATAACACAATGTGAGCTAGTTGACAGCTGAGTGCTAGGCTGCTTCTCAATTCATCCTTCCTTGATACCTCTCTTTGCCTCCTTTTCAAAACCCATTGGAGAAGGTCAGTGGGGAGGAACTTTGTACCTTCTCCTCCAATAAAGTTGCCATACAATACAGGTGAGGAGGTGTGAGGAATCATGGAGACAAAGTGAGACAAAGCCCTAATAGCCATCATGTGGTGATGTCACCCACCCTGAGACCTAAAGTACTGTTATCCTAGCCCTACCAAGATCATGGTTTTTGGAGGATAATGGATGCTTCTTAGTGGCTATGAAGTGCTGTTACGGATAGGGGTTGCATCCTAGGTCAGCCATACAGGGATTGTTACACCCACACCAGTGATCAAGGACATCAAATATAGCTGCAGATCTGTTCAATATCATCAGACAAAATGAGAGTGAGTGACCAAATAAAACAGACAAACAGGGAATGTTCAATGGCCAAAAATACACTATAATTAAATCAAAGAATCAACACTTTATTTCATATTATACAAAGAACGCCTACACTACCGTTCAAAAGGCCAGCATCCCGGAGTTGCCTCTTCACTGTTGACGTTGACACTTCATTATTCTCAAGTGATATAACATTACATTTTTTCAGTGCAATTGTGTTTTTGTATTATCATAGTTCTCTTTGGGACTGGAAATCTGTTCATTAGCTAGCTAATGTTAACTTAGCAACTGGCTAGAAAGTTAACACATACTCTTTTTAGCAGATCAAGCTAACATTTGGGTTGTAAAAAAAATTGGATGGCTGTCTATCCTATTTATATGTAGTTAGCTAGCGGACATTACATAGAATAAATGATTAACTTAAGAAACAACTTACCGTGTGCTACTTATCATCCTGGCTTCCACTTCCTGCTGCTAACATTACTATCCATCCAGGTAATGCATGCTGCTGCAAATACTATGGCCAAAATGAGAAAATAACTACATTAAGTTAGCTAGCTAGCTGTTGACAGCAGTGATGGAACAGCTGTTGTTAACAAACACACCGGAAGTTCTTTGGGGTTCCGCTCCTCTTCAAAAAGCTATTAAAAAGTCTATAGTGAAGGGGAAATGACTCACTAGCTGGTAAACAGTTCCCTGCTTTGGGTCATTAAAGGGGATGCTAATCCCATCCAGTCTGGGACTCCACTCGCCCCTTAATGGAGCCCCCACCCCCTTTAAACTTTGCCTACTTTTAATCCTGCATGGAAATTATAAGATATATTTTCTGTATATTTTCAATCCCCTGGAGCAAATTAGGCATTATATCAGAGCCGTACACTCAACAGAAGATATGACTCTTTATATTTTATTTGTAGTCTATTATACAGAAATCATCTATAGTGACAACTGTTTTTTTGAAGTAATTGGATAATGCTTTGTTTTTAATTACTCTGTCACCACTATGTACAAACTCCTCGCCCCTAGCAAATTGAAAAATAATAATACTCTCCATCCTTTCGAGAAGAAGTGCACTTTAATAATACAAACTGGATTTCAACATTTTGGGATAATGATTAAAGGGGGAATCTGCAACAATATCTGAAACAATAACAAAGCAGACACGACACCACTGAGGGATGAGGCTAGACAAATTTAACCACTCTTTAATTCATAGACCGAGATTACCATATACAATTTAATTCATGTTGCAGCAATTTAAGAATGTAAGTAATACAATGTTACTGTTGGTTATATTTCTGGTAACATTTTGACTACACCATTTGTCTCCTTTGTTCACAAGTTTCAATCAGATGCTTGTAATAAAAACAAGCACAAATGCAAGCAAGCACAACTGCATGCAGACATGCACTCACATACACCTAAAATGTGAGAAAACTGGTTATTTGGGTACCTGTTGAAGGAGGGTTGAGAGAGGGAGACTATATCCAGTTCTAAACGGTCCTGCAACTTAGAGAGAGTCAGAAAGGGGAATTCATTAATATGTCATAATCACTGCAGAAGGAGAGATACTGAGGATGGAAGATGTGTTGAAAGTGACACAGTCTAAAAACATGAGCCAGCTGGCAGTACTGTAGAACATGAACCACAGCATACATGGAGGAGGGACAGAACTGTCTGATACATGTTACTGTGCCAAATGCATGGGCCCTCAGAGAAGAAGTTATTTAGTAATTGGTCCTGTATACGTATATACTGACAAGGACATAGCATTACCTAATAGCAATAGTGATGGTAAACTGGCATTCCTCGGAAAATGTTTTTCAAGTTACCAACTCATTATTGTTGTTTCAATATTCATGCATTGTTGACATAAACATGTTTCAAGTCTGGATTGTGACAGGATGAGTAACCACAATACCCACTTCATGTGCTTGAGGCCTTAATGTGGAATTATTCAGTTTAAATTATTTGCATGTATGTCTGTTGTCTCAGTTAATAACTTGGTGAGACACCCAAAGTATAACACAAAACCATTCAAGCCAATCCAGCCAAAAAGAAACGTCCTCTCACTGTCAACTGCGTTAAATTTCAGCAAACATGTGTAAATATTTGTATTAACATTACAAGATTCAACAAATAAGACATTAACTGAAGAAGTTACAAAGACATGTGAGTAACAGAAATGGAATAATGTGTCCCTGAACAAAGGGGGGGGATGATCAAAAGTAACAGTCAGTATCTGGTGTGGCCACCAGCTGCATTAAGTACTGCAGTGCATCTCCTCTTCGTGGACTGCACCAGATTTGCCAGTTCTTGCTGTGAGATGTTACCCCACTCTTCCAACAAGGCACCCAGACATTTCTGGGGGGAATGTCCCTAGCCCTAGCCCTCACCCTCCAATCCATCAGGTCCCAGACGTGCTCATTGGCATTGATATTCTGGTTCTTCGCTGGCCATGACAGAACACTGACATTCCTGTCTTGCAGGAAGTCACGCACAGAATGAGCAGTACAGCTGGTGGCATTGTCATGCTGGAGGGTCATGTCAAGATGAGCCTGCAGGAAAGGTACCACATGAGGGAGGAGGATGTCTTCCTTGTAATGCACAGCGTTGAGATTGCCTGCAATGACAAGAAGCTGAGTCCATTGATGCTGTGACACACCGCCCCAGACCATTATAGACCCTCCACCTCCAAATCAATCCCGCTCCAAAGTAAAGGCCTTGTTGTAGCGCTCATTCTTTCGACGATAAACGTGAATCCGACCATCACCCCTGGTGAGACAAAACCGTGACTCCTCAGTGAAGAGCACTTTTTGCCAGCCCTGTCTGGTCCAGCGACGGTGCGTTTGTGCCCATAGTTGTTGCCACTAATGTCTTGTGAGGATCTGCCTTACAACAGTCCTACAAGCTCTCAGTCCAGCCTCTCTCAGCCTATTGCAGTCAGTCTGAGCACTGATGGAAGGATTGTGCATTCCTGGTGTAACTCGAGCAGTTGTTGCCATCCTGTAACTTTCCAGCAGGTGTGATGTTCGGATGTACCGATCCTGTGCAGGTGTTGTTACACATGGTCTGCCACTGCGAGGACGATCAGCTGTCCATCCAGTCTCCCTGCAGCGCTGTCTTAGGCTTCTCACAGTTCGGACATGGCAATTTATTGCCCATGCCACATCTGCAGTACTCATGCCTCCTTGCAGCATGCCTAAGGCATGTTCATGCAGATGAGCAGGGACACTGGGCATCTTTCTTTTGGTGTTTTTCCAGTCAGTAGAAAGGCCTCTTTAGTGTCCTAAGTTTTCATAACTGTGACCTTAATTGCCTACCTACCGTCTTAACGACCGTTCCACAGGTGCATGTTCATTAATTGTTTATGCTTCATTGAACAAGCATGGGAAACCGTGTTTATACCTTTTACAATGAAGATCTTTGAAGTTTTACAAATTATCTTTGAAAGACATGGTCCTGAAAAAGTATTTTTTTTTTGTTGTTGCTGAGTTTAGGTAGGAGCAAGACTATGTAATGCTTTGTAGGTTAGCAGTAAAACCTTGACATCAGCCCTATCCATAGCAGGAAGCCAATGTAGAGAGGCTAGCCCTTGAGTAATATATTCACATTTTTTGTTTATAGTCAAGATTCTAGCAGCCGTATTTAGCACTAACTGAAGTGTATTTAGTGCTTTATCCGGGTAGCTGGAGAATAGAACATTGCAGTTGTCTAAACTAGAAGAAACATAAGCATCTGCAAAAAAGTTTATGATTTTTACAATGCTATTGTAACGGTCGTCGGTGGAAGAAGGTGAGGACCAAAGCGCAGCATGGTACTTGTTCATGTTATTTATTTAAACAGAACACTATCAAACAAAGAAACAAAAAGCACAACCGAAACAGCTCTGTCAAGTGGAAAACACACTAAACAGAAAATAATCACCCAAAACTCAAGGGTGAAAACAGGCTGCCTAAGTATGGTTCTCAATCAGGGACAACGATTGACAGCTGCCTCTGATTGAGAACCATACCAGGCCAAGCACAGAAATACCAAATCATAGACTGCCCACCCAACTCACGCCCTGACACAGGCCGGCTCATAGCCTGTGGCAAAAATGAGAGGGACACGAACAACAGATATAGGCCAATCAAAAAGGTTATTTATTGTAAACCAAAACTATTAACTTCAAACAAAGAAAAGGGAATGAGGTGTGAAAGTATCATAATGTAAGGTGTATGTAAAGTGCAGGGATGCGTAAATCTGTGTGTGTGAATGACTGAGTGAAAACTATGCAAAACTACAGAGGAACAAATAAAACAGGGTCATACCTAGGGGAGCAGAGAGAGAGAGAGACAAGTGTGATTAGTGAAGCAGTTTAAATAACCTGGTGCCCAGGTGACTCCAATCACTAACGATCCAACCTCTACCTCAGGGCGAACCACCCCTGCACTGCAGAGGAGGGGCCGTGACACCATACTAAAACAAAGACAAAGGAACTAAGGTCGAGACCGTACCCCCCCCAAAGGTGCGGACGCCAGACGCAAAACCTGAATCTATAGGGGAGGGTCTGCGTAGGCGTCTGTCCGCGGTGGCGGCTCTGGCGCGGAACGTGGACCCCACTCCACCATAGTCTTTGCTCTGGCAGCTCCTGACTGGCGGGCGGCTCTGGCAGCTCCTGACTGGCGGGCGACTCTGGCAGCTCAGGACAGACGGGCGACTCTGGCAGCTCAGGACAGACGGGCGTCTCTGGCAGCTCAGGACAGACGGGCGACTCTGGCAGCTCAGGACAGACGGGCGACTCTGGCAGCTCAGGACAGACGGGCGACTCTGGCAGCTCAGGACAGACGGGCGACTCTGGCAGCTCAGGACAGACGGGCGACTCTGGCAGCTCAGGACAGACGGGCGACTCTGGCAGCTCAGGACAGACGGGCGACTCTGGCAGCTCAGGACAGACGGGCGACTCTGGCTGCTCAGGACAGACGGGAGACTCTGGCTGCTCAGGACAGACGGGAGACTCTGGCTGCTCAGGACAGACGGGAGACTCTGGCAGCTCAGGACAGACGGGAGACTCTGGCAGCTCAGGACAGATAGGAGATTCTGGCAGCTCAGGACAGACGGGAGACTTTTGCAGCGCTGGACAGGAGGGAGCACATTGAGGAAGGAGACGGAGAGACAGCTTGGTGCATGGGGCTGCCACCGGAGGCCTGGTCCGTGGAGGAGGCACTGTATAGACTTGACCGTGGAGGCGCACTGGAGGTCTCGAGCACCGAGTCTGCACAACCCTACCTGGCTGGATACTCCCCGTCGCCAGGCCAGTGCGGCGAGGTGGAACAGACCGCACTGGGCTGTGCTGGCGAACCGGGGACACCGTGCATAGGGCTGGTGTCATGTACCCCGGCCCAAGGAGACCAGATGCGCTGAGCCGGCTTCATGGCACCTGGCTCGATGCCCACTCTAGCCCGACCAATACGAGACGCAGCGACGTAGCGCACCGGGCTATGCCTGCGCACCAGGGACACCGTGCACCTGACAGCATAACACGGTGCCTGCCCGGTCCACCTCTCTCCACGGTAAGCACGGGGAGTTGGCTCAGGTCTCCTACCTGACTTAGCCACACTCCCCGTGTGCCTCCCCCAATACATTTTTGGGACTGCCTCTCATCCCAGCCGCGTTAATGCGCTGCCTCCTCATACCACCGCCGCTCAACTTTCGCTGCCTCCAGCTCTGCCTTGGGGCGGCGATATACCCCAGCCTGTGCCCAGGGTCCTTCTCCGTCCAGAATCTCCTCCCATGTCCATGAGTCCAGAGATTTCTGCTGCTGCCCGATACCACGCTGCTTGGTCCTTTTTTGGTGGGTGATTCTGTAACGCTCGTCGTGGGTGGAAGAAGAGGAGGACCAATGCGCAGCGTGGTAAGTCTTCATATTTGCTGAAGGAAATAACTGAACACTGGAGAAGAAAAAAAAACGACAAGCGAACAGTCCTGTACGGTGAAGAAAAACACAGAACAGAAAATAATCACCCACACCACACAGGTGGGAAAAGGCTACCTAAGTATGATTCTCAATCAGAGACAACGAACAACACCTGCCTCTGATTGAAAACCATACCATACCAGACCAAACACAAAACCACAACATTGAAAAAAGGACATAGACTACCCACCCAACTCACGCCCTGACCATACTAAAACAAAGACATAACAAAAAGAACTAAGGTCAGAACGTGACAGTTATGAAGAAGGAAAAAAGCTGCCCTTTAAATATGTTTGTCAAAAGAGAGATCAGGGTCCAGAGAATTTTTATTTAACCTTATACACTAGGCAAGGCAGTTAATTAAGAACAATGTCTTACTTATAATGATAGTGTGGTCCTTTGCAGTTTTTTTTGTCGTCCTCATTGAAAGTAGATATTTTGTTTCCAAAAGACATCACCAAGATGTAAAATATATAGTGAAAACAATAGTTGTCCTGCAATCGAACCTTGAGGAACACCAAAACCTACAATTGATTTGTCAGAGTACAAACCATTCACAAAGACAAACTGATATCTTTCCGACATGTCCGTGTAGACCAATTAGGGTTTCCAATCTCTCAAAAATAGTGTGCTGATCGATGGTGTCAAATGTGGCACTAAAATATGGGTGCACGAAGGCCGATGCAGAGCCTTCGTCTGACGTAATTAAAAGCTCATTTAGCCTGTTCACAAGTGCATTCTCAGTACTATCATGTGGTCAAAAACCAGGGGAGCGTTTAGTATACATTATTTGTCTTCAGGAAGGCAGTGAGTTTCTGCGCAACAACTTTTTCAAAAAATGTTGAGAGGAATGGGAGATTCGATATAGATCGTTTTTAAAAATTTTATGTGTCAAAGTTTGGCTTTTTCAGGAGAGACTCTATTACTGCCACTTTTAGTGAGTTTGTTACACCTCCGGTGGATTTTGAGCCATTTATTATGTTCCAAGTAGGAGGGCCAAGCACAGGAAGTAGCTCTTTCAGTAGTTTAGTTTGAATAGGGTCCATTAGGCAGCTGGAAGGTTTAGAGGCCATTACTATTTTCGTGAATGTGTCAAGACATACAGGATTAAAAAACTATAGTGTCTCCATTCATCCTAGGTCCTGGCAGTTCTGTGCAGACTCAGGACAACTGAGTTTTGGACAACTATGGAGATCCAAAGAGGAGTTCGTAATTTGCTTACTAATGATCAGGATCTTTTCATCAAATAAGTTCATGAATTCATCACTGCTAAAATTAAGGCCATCCTCACTTGGGGAATGCTGCTTTTTAGTTAGCGGACAACGACTTAATTCGCCAGCTGAAGACAACTGGAGACTTAATCAGCATGATAGCTAACATGGAGAGATGGAGAGACAGTGACCTGACAAAGTTCGAACTGTGAGACTTAAGGGGGCTTTGACTCTAGAGCCCATACAGAAGCACTTAGTCTGGGGTAGACTATGAAGCACTCAGAACCTATCAGCTGACTCTGCTGTCATTATCAAGCCCATAAGGTCAACACCAAGGTCAGACCTGATAGGCAGCACTGTAGCTCTGTTGCGGGGGGATGGGAGGCTTCCTGTTAAAGTGATAAACCATTCTCAGAAGGCAATTACATTGAGACGAAAACGCCACACTAGCCGTTGTCTTTCCTTGTGTGGCTTTAGAGGACTTTGACTGTTCGCGTGGCTGATTCACCACTAGCTTTGGAGCAACACATACGGGGAATGACTGACATACTCACTGACATCCAAGATGACCTGACTCTGACTGATGACAGTTCCGGGCGACAGTTCAAGCGGTCCGGGACTTCACCAGGAGCCTACTTGACTTAGGTTTGACTGATATTGACATTGACTCCTGTCAAGTGTCTCCTGCTGCTAAGGAAAAGCTAGTGGCTATTTTCATTGCATCCGACTTAGTGACGAGAAAACCTTTCAAATGTCATACTGACACTTTTCAAATAATCAGTATGAGAAGCTCAAGCAAACATTGAATGAGATGGAAGAATGTGAACTCCTAAGGAAGTCCAGTAGTGGGTTCGCCTCACCCCATGTCTTTGTCTGGAAGAATTCTGGAGGCCTAAGGCTGTACTGACTTTCGTTGGCTCAGTGCTCACACCATAAAATATGCCCACACACTCCATCACCAGGATGAAGCGCTGGCTGCTTTAGGTGAAAGTGCTTGGGGATGATCGGAGAGGATGATGCTAAATATATTCGGCGATTAGAACTTTCTTAGGATGTTGTGTTACCTTTATGATGTCTTGATTTATTCGCCCACTGAACACCTGGCTCTGCAGTGACTGGAAATGGTCTTTGAACATCTCAAGGCTCAGAACCTGAAGCTGGCCTCTAAAAAGTGTCACTTTTTGCAGAGGTCTGGGATGTTCTTGGGGCATATCATCAGTGCGGATAGCGTAGTTATAGATTGTGAGAAGGTGAAGGCCATTACAGGTGTGACAGAACTGACCTGATGGAAAACGGAACTGACACCCCCTCTGAGGTCATTCCTCTGGATGGTGGTGCATTACCAACAGTTCACTGAAGGCTGCTTGACCATCGCAAAGCCTCTCGTTGGTTTGACAACTGGACACAAGGTTCCACACTACAAGATGAAGAAGCGACTCGCAACAGTCAGGGAGTTGACGGCAGCTGACTGGACAACAGAGTGCAAGCAGGCCTTCCTCCAGTTAAAACAACCATTGCTGGATAAGGTCTTGTTGGCCCACCCCATTTCGACTAACCTTTCCTACTCTCTGTGGATGCGTCCAGCAATGGCCTAGGAGCTGTTCTGTATCAGGTACAAAAAGGGGGATCTACAGCAAGACCAAAAGCCTTCGCAAGCTAGTCAGGCAGTAAATCGCAGTCAAGGTATCCTGCACACAGACTTGAGTTCTTTGCCATAAAATGGGCTATCTGCGACAAATTACACCATTGACTACGGGGGCAGCAGTTCACTTGATATACATCCTGACAAAAGCAAAACTCGATGCTTGTGAGCAGAGATGGATTTCCACGCTGGTACTGCACAAGTTTTAAATCAAGTACATCCCTGGTCCCAAAAAGGTTGTTGCAGATTCTTTGAGCAGAGAGCTCTTCGTACGACCGAGTGCAAGATCTGTCTCACTCACAGGAGGTTGGTTGCACCTTAATTGGAGAGGATGGACTCATGGTAATGGCTGGAGCAGAATCAGTGGAATGGTATCAAATACATCAAACAAACGGTTTCCATATTAAACATAAGCCGATGCAACATGAACCAATTAAACATTTTTCTGAAGCAATGAGGTTTGTGCATTAGGCTATAGTCCCAATACATTATCACTGCATATTGTCTATGCTTGAATTGCCCTGCCAATGTTATTCTTTTCAGACCATTTTGAAATTATATTTCAAAATTGTAGGTATATGATAACACTGGTAATAGATAATTTGTTGTATTACTTGTGAGGCACAGCTGAGTGAGCATAGACATTAGCTTTTTTGATTGGACTGATGGCTTGCATCTGATGGTCAGTCTGAGGGAAGGGAGGGATCAGCGGTGAGGACGCTTCTCACCCAACTCACAGTCCCTCCTCTCTCCCTCCCTCCGCTGAGAAAAGATGACACAGTCTTCCAGCTGTTAGCAAAAAGTCGCATTGCATTACTTCTGCCTCATGTACCATTTCATGTTGTTACTCCTATGACCAGAGAAAGTGAAATATTCATTGATATTTAAAAAAGACACAAGCCTCAAATAATAACGAATGCAAATTTATCAAAACACAAATTGTATGGCTTATAAAACTACTTTCACATTGTTTCTCAACTGTAGTGTATGATATACAATTTTCTTGCTCTGAGTCTGTACTTTTATCCAATGTAAAAAACGTAATTTCAGATTTTGCTACATAAGACCAAATCGAGCCAGTCGGAGACATAAAGTGTATTCTGAATGTTTTCAGACCCCTTCCCTTTTCCACAATTTGTTACGTTACAGCCTTATTACAAAAAATATATATATTTTTAAATGTCATCAATCTACACACAATACCCCATAATGACGAAGCAAAAACATATATATATATATATATATATATATATATATATATTTTTTTTTTTTTTTTTTTTTTAAACATATTTGCAATACATACAGTACCAGTCAGAAGTTTGTAGAATCGTAGTGAAGACATCAAAACTATGAAATAACAGATATGGAATCATGTAATAACCAAATAAGTGTTGAACAAATCAAAATGGATTTGTAGCACCCTTTGCCTTGATGACATCTTTGCACACTCTTGGCACTTCACGTAAATCCTCAACTGCCACAGGCACGTGTGGCAGTGCTTCCCTACCTCGTGTTGGAAGAGAAGTGTTGTGAAAAAGCCACCTCACATAATGTTTTCTGTGTGTATACCTTTATAACCGCAGACACGTAAGCTACTGATGTCATAACCTTTATGGTGTTGTGCGTATGTAGTTCAATTTTTCTATTAGTTCTGTAGAACAATGCTAATGGCATCAAAGAAGTATTAGCTTGTGTTGTACACATTAAAGCTCCTCTGCCTTGCCACTCTCCCGGCTCTCACTACATCCCCTCCAAGGTGCTTCTCTCTTGGCTATCATACTAGTAACACAGCCTCCACACAGTGTTGCTGATGGGCCACAGCATTAAATTGCATTGAGTAAGTTTATCTTCTTGCTGTTGTTATGCTGGCGAGTTTTGTGCCTTGGTTGTGTTTATTGTGGGTCCTATTGCTGGCTGTTTTCTAGTCTGTGGTTGGGTTCTGGCTTGCTACCTATGACTGTGGTGATCCTTCAAACTGTGTGAGTGAATTTAACTGACTATCACAATGTGTGGATTGATTGACTTTTAGCTGATTCCTCGACAACCTATTTTATTTGCGTGGATTTTAACTGAATTGTTCCAAAATGGCGTCTACCACTTTCCGCCATGCGGGGAAATGTACTTTTTCCAGATTGGTAGCAACCACCAGAGACTACGGCGAACGTTTCATCCCATGTAGGAGCTGCACCTACCTTTCACAGTTTTGGAATAATATTGTCCAGACAAATTTCCAATGTGGAAACTGTCAGCTTATTGAGATGTCCAGTTGGACACTGGATGTCCAGATTAAGCAAATTGAGACATTGCAGCATATCCTGGATAGGTCCCACTCTAATAGCTTTTCCTTTTCTACTCCTCAGCCTGGTCGTCGTGCCACTGCCTCGCCACCATGTTGCCACTCTCAGAACGACTTGCCAGAGCTCCTCTGCAGAGACCCCTCCCTAGTGAAGTTCCCTCTTCCCTCCCATCTTACCTGCCCTCCCCATCCTACCCCGAACCTCCCACCCCCCTCAGAGAATAAAGGAGCAAGGACGCTTAATGAGGAGCTGGAGTATCCACGAGTATCAATCCTGTATTCCAGTGGAGGCACGTCATACACCGTAAGCCCAGCACAAGGCACCTTTCTTTGGTGAATGGGGCTGAAATGACTTTGGAGTTTCCCATCCTGCTGACTAACAGATTCTCCCAACTGCTTCCGGAGATTCTCACTCCTACATCCTCTACCCAGGGGGTCTCTACCACATATATTACAGCCGGCTCTGGTCCATCGGGCCCCACAACCCTTCAGTCCTCGAATGGTCTTTTAACCTTTCTAGGTTAACCTTTCTTTTAACCTTTCTACCTCCGCTAGTGGAACCCCTCGACAACATTCCACTGAAAAGGCAGCGTGCGAAATTCAAAAAATATTTTTTTGAAATATGTAACTTTCACACATTAACAAGTCCAATACAGCAAATGAAAGATACACATCTTAACCTCTTGAATCTAGGGGGCACTATTTAAATTTTTAGAAAAATAACGTCCCCAAATTAAACTGGCTATTTTGTCAGGACAAGATGCTAGAATATGCATATAATTGACAGCTTAGGATAGAAATCACTCTACGTTTTCCAAAACTGTAAAAATATTGTCTGTGAGTATAACAGAACTGATATTGCAGGCGAAAGCCTGAGAAAAATCCAATCAGGAAGGGACTCTTATTTAGAAAGCTCTGCGTTCCTATGCGTCCCTATTGAGCAGTGAATGAGATATCAACCAGATTCCTTTTTCTATGGCTACCCTAATGTGTCTAGAGTCACAATACATAGTTTCAGGCTTTTATTGAGAAAAATGAGCCTGAATGTCAACAATGCATCAGTGGTCAGCTGGAGGCTCTCAGAGTGTTTTGTGTGTAAAAGAAAATGCGGCCATTGTTTCTCTCTTTCCTACTAAGAAGCCACCTGTCCCGGTTGATATATTATCGAATAGATATTTGAAAAACACCTTGAGGATTGATTATAAACAACGTTTGCCATGTTTCTGTCCATATTATGGAGCTAATTAGGAATATTTTTCGGCGTTGTCGTGACCGCAGTTTCCGGTCGTTTTCTCAGGCAAACGTGAAGAACTAACGGAGCAATTATTGGCTCCAAAAATAATTATTCTGGAAAAAAGGAACATTTGCTGTCTTACTGGGAGTCTCGGGAGTGAAAACATCTGAAGCTTATCAAAGGTAAACGATTTAATTTGACTGCTTTTCTGATTTTCGTGACCAGATTGCTTGCTGCTAGCTAGGCATAATGCTATGCTAGGCTATTGATAAACTTACATAAATGCTAGTCTTGCTTTGGCTGTAAAGCATATTTTCAAGGGTGATATTTTCAGGGTGATTAACAAAAGGTTAAGCTGTGTTTGAATATATTTCACTTGTGATTTCATGATTATGAATATTTTCTAGTAAGATTTTTTGTCCTTTGCGTTATGCTACTTAATGTCAGTTGATGACAATTCTCCCGGATCCGGGATGGGTAGATCCAAATAACGTGCCATAGAATTCTGCGGCAGCCTGCAAGCTGTGCTGCAGTACGGCACAACTTTTAAATGAAGATCCATTGTAGGTCAGCACTAGGTGATAGCTAGCCTACTATTTCTCCCTACTAGCTAGCAACTTTTAGCTTATGTTGTTGGCTAGCTATTCATGGTTTTTACTTACATTTAATATAGTCCAATAATACCAGTAATCTCAGTCATTTCACAAGATATCAAAAAATGTTTGGGGGAACTACAATTTCCTTTTACTATCTCTCAATCTGAGGTTGGTGGGGTTAAATTCAGATTTTATATATATATGAATATGCATGACTTGAGACTTAGGCATTTTTTTACTGTGATCTATTGGGTCTAGATGCAAGGTCGAGAGTGTGTGCAGTGGATGAAAGAGACATTTGGAGAAGAGTTCATGTGGACCGGATGAGCGGTGAGGAGGATGGCCTGCAAAATGGCAAACCTTTGTGGGTCATCAAGCATCCCTTCTTCCGGAGTAAGGTTCTCACTGCTCTTAGTCAAGAACTACAGATCCGCTTGGAAAGTGACACAAGCTACTTGGCGAGCCACACCACATGGATCATGTCTGGGGAGTTTTCATCAAGGCAACCTATATACCATGGACCCCTCAAACCTCAACACTATAGCACCCTGAATGGAGGCCCGTCCTGGGCCAAGCTGGATGACTCCTGATTCTTTTGAAAATTCTTTGAATTTTGAATAGGCTTGGTCATATTCCTCAAAATGAGGTACATTCCCCTTTAACCAATATATTAACCCATGTAAGCAAGTAAGCACCACATTCAAAATTCATAGATGAATGAAAGTGTTTTCTAAAGAATCGAGGAGAGTACTGGCAGGATTCATCCTTGGCCCAGTGCAAGTCTCCATGGGGTTACTTTAGTGTCAGGCCCTGCTTAGCTAAAACGCAGATGCTATTGCCTGCCTTTTCCTGCTCTACTGAAATTAATTATTCAAGTAACTAAGAATTGTTTTAGTATAGCGATGTCGTGAGATGGATATGTGTGGTAGTTTCTGGGGATTTACTGAAGAATTTCCATCCGTGCACAAAAGTGGTCCATTTTCTGAGATTTACAGGATAGGGCTGAACACTGCTGGACACGTGCCTTCATATTTCCAGAAACGTAACACTTTCGGACTTGTGCACCGGAATTTTCGACCCGTAAATGTGCCTTTTCATGCAGTGTTACCTCTTCATGATGAGAGTAGTTTAATTCCCTTTAATGAGATAATGGTATTTGAACCCTGGGCTAACTGTATCCCTGGACACTTAAAGCTTGACAAGAATCAGCCATTCATCACATTGGTTATGCTGTAAACAAATCAGAAACATCACCGCCCTCCATGGAATTTAGTTCCTCATATGGCTGGAAGTATTCTCATTCTTGCTTACATAATACACACATATCACACAACTCCAACTTTGTAACCTTTAGATATTGTTTCTGAAGTGTGACTGACAAATCCTCAGCATCGGAGGTGCAAGTTGTGTGTGTATGTCTGTATGTGTGTGTGTGTGTGTGTGTGTGTGTGTGTGTATGTGTGAGTGTGAGTGCCGAGAGGTGTGTTTGCCTTGAGCTGTGTGCATGTATTTGGTGTGTGTGCATGCATTTGTCACCTGACTGTGTTAATTGAGCTGGAACGCTGCCCACCGACCTGATTGGTCCTCACTCTCCTCTCATAGTCCTTAGTCAGTGTGTGGCCGCAGTTCCACGGGTCCCACAGGCTATTGTTTGGACAGCTATTCAGCACTGTAATTGGTTCCGTCTCCCTACGACCGTGAGTCATGTGGCCTTGACCTCCGGTGCTGACCTCCCATATAGCTGAAACCGTCCACCACTAAGGACAAGTCACTCCCCATCAGTGTTCACTGTGCTGGATACTCTCCAAATTGACAGGGGAAAGTCCAAGCTCTTTCGGTATAGTTAGAGGTTATACAATCGTCACATTTTAAAACATTTAAAATTCCCACAAGGTCAGTGTTTGACAAGGAGGCATCGGGGTGGTATTAAATGCAAATATGATATAGGCACAAATAAATGTTAGACTGGAATGTATTTACGGTATGTGTGATGTAACTCATTGCTTCGTCAAAGTCATTTAAAAGTCAGGAAAAATATTACATTTTTCATAATTCATCTGTTTTATTGTGTGTCGGGAATATTAAAAAGTTAGTGTTTAATGATGGATTGATTTAGTCGTTAGGATTTTTGCATAATAACAAGAAACATGCTGTCACGTTCTGACCTTAGTTCCTTTGTTTTTTCTTTGTTTTAGTATGGTCAGGGCGTGAGTTGGGGTGGGAAGTCTATTTTGGTCCTCACCTTCTTCCACCAACAACGGCCGTTACAGAATCACCCACCACAACTGGACCAAGCAGCGTGGTACCCAGGAGCAGCGGGTTCAAGACTCCTGGACTTGGGAGGAGATCTTGGATGGCAAGGGAACCTGGGTACAGCCGGGAGAATATCGCCGCCCCAAGGCAGAGCTCCCATATAGCTGAAACCGCACTAGGCTGTCTCTCCAGGCTGTCTCTCCGTCTTCTCCCTACAGGTGCTCCTGTCTGTCCTGAGCTGCCAGAGTCTCCCATCTGTCCTGAGCTGCCAGAGTTTCCCATCTGTCCTGAGCTGCCAGAGTCTCCCGTCTGTCCTGAGCTGCCAGAGTCTCCTGTCTGTCCTGAGCTGCCAGAGTCTCCCGTCTGTCCTGAGCTGCCAGAGTCGCCTGTCTGTCATGAGCTGCCAGAGTCGCCCATCTGTCCTGAGCTGCCAGAGCCGCCCGCCAGTCAGGAGCTGCCAGAGCCGCCGGTCAGTCAGGAGCTCCCAGAGCCGCCGGTCAGGCAGGTACTGTCACGTTCTGACTTTAGTTCCTTTGTTTTGTCTTTGTTTTAGTATGGTCAGGGCGTGAGTTGGGTGGGCAGTCTGTTCTTTTTTCTATGATTTGGGATTCCTGTGTTTGGTCTGGTATGGTTTTCAATCAGAGGCAGCTGTCAATCATTGTCCCTGATTGAGAACCATACTTAGTTAGCCTGTTTTCACCCTTGAGTTGTGGGTGATTATTTTCTGTTGAGTGTTTGGATTCTGCACCAGACAGAACTGTTTCGGTTTCGGTCGTTCACTTTGTTGTTTTTGTTCAGTGTTCAATTTCTTTATTAAACATATGGACACTTACCATGCTGCGCATTGGTCCTCACCTTCTTCCACCAACAACGGCCGTTACACATGCAGTCACTAGATATTAGATATACACATGCAGTCACTAGATAATACTTGACGTTGAAATTGCCCATCAGCTAACTACTTGCAGTAAACACCCTAAACGGCCTTGAATGGCGAGAGCGAATACATCACTCCCCCCAGATGTCTTGGGCTGGAGTGTAGCAATTAAAAAAATGTAGTCCTGTGCTAGCCTAAGGACACACACAAACTACGCTGTGTGCTCTACTCAGGCAATATATTCACACAACTGTGTGAATATATTACAAGCACAGAATGCAAAACAAATGTTGGCCACCAGAGTTTGTTATAATCTATTGTACTTCTATCACAGAGAATCACTAGTGAGAGTGAGAAAGTTGGAAGGAGTGAAAGAAAGAGGCTGGGAGTGTCTCCTTTTCTCACTTCATTATAATACCACTTAATATATTTTTCAAACAGGCCCTGCTCTGAATTCCCCAGCGTGATGCAGGAAATGATCCATCACAAATGGCATCCGTCAGAATTGTAAACATTTATCACGATGTAACAAATACAGTATACATTTAGCACACAGTACACAAATACATCCCATTTCATCACTGTTTAAACTATCATACACTATCATACACTGATTGTATTGAATGTTGATCATTCAAATAGTATTGTGTTTATGAAGCTTGATAGTGCATGTTCTTCTCGAAGAATCTGTTTAGCATATTACACAAAGTGGAAAATAAGTCCCGAACTAACGACCTGTTAAAAACGCATTGGGTCATGTTCAGTGCAATCCACAATCTACCTCAAACTTCATTAATCCCCTTTGGAAATCCCGGGTTTCAGCACCATTTGATATGTGTATTTCAATTAATCACTGAAGTAAGTTTAATTTGTAGATGTATTCCCTATTGTTTACAATACCAAATGAAATGAAAATGTTTGAAAAAAGGCAGCAGTCTATTCAACAGTTTTCTAAGGTTTCTGGCAGGGTACATCCTGGGTAGGCTTTGCTGTAGCCTTTTTATCTTCAGGTGATTCTCTCAGAGGCCATTGATGTTTCTGTAGGCCACTGTGTTGTAGTTTTGAAACATCAGAATCTGCATTACAAGCGCTGTTTTTCTTTAACCTCTCTAGGGTACATGGGATGCTAGCGAACATCCTGGCCAACATCCAGTGAGATTGCAGAGCGCCAAATTCAATTACAGAAATGCTCATTATAAAAATTCAGAAAACAAAACATATTCTACATAGGTTTAAAGATTAAATTCTTGTTAAACCAACCACAGTGTCATATTTATAAAATGCTTTTCGGCGAAAGCATACCTAGCCCAGAACATACCTAGCCCAGTTGACTAATTATTACAAACAGGCATACAATTAATCCCTTACCTTTGATGATCTTCATATGGTGGCAATCAGAAGACATTAATTTACTCAATAAATGTTCCTTTTGTTCGATGAAGTCTCTTTATCTACAAACACCTCCGTTTTGTTAGCGAGTTTTCTTCAGTAATCCACAGGCTCAAACACAGTCAAAACAATCAGACAAATTGTATCCGTAAAGTTCATAGAAACATGTCAAACGATGTTCATATTCAATCCTCAGGTTGTTTTTTAGCCTAAATGATCTATAATATTTCAACCGGATAATAACGTTGTCAATATAAAAGGTAAACAAGAAATGCACATGCGCATGAAAAAGCACTGCGACACGGTAGGGTCCACTCGATCAGACTGGTCTTACTCCCTCTTTTACTCCCTCATTTAGTTATAAGAATACAAGCCTGAAACGAGTTCTAAAGACTGTTGACATCTAGTTGAAGGCATAGGAACTGCAAATGGAGTCCTAAGTCAATGGATACTGTAATAGCATTGAATAGAAAACTACAAAAGCAAAAATAAAACTACTTCCGGATTTTTCTCAGGTTTTCTCATGCTAAATCAGTTCTGTTATACTCACGAGCACAATTGGAACAGTTTTGGTTTTCTATCCAACTCTACCAGTTATATATATATATATATATATATCATATCTTCTAAGCCCGAGTAGCAGGCCGTTTAATTTGGGCATGCTTTTCATCCAAAATTCCAAATGCTGCCCCCTACCCTAGAGAGGTTAATGTTCTAACAATTCTTCATGTGACATAGTCACCACAGAAAATATTTTTAAAACAGGGAGGTACTACCAGAACTCGGCCAATAAGAAATGTCATTCTGGTTGCTAAAATTATAATAGTTTGCTTAATTCCAGTTTATGTGACAAAACAAGCAAGTACAGTGTATTGAATCATCTAAACCGCTGCAAAATAAATGTTCCATAACCAAAAATACTGTATTTTCTACCGTTTGAAGAGTACAAAACCGAAAGTAAAATAAGCAAAAATTAAACTTAAGAACGGGAAGCATAGAAATAGCGCACATAGAACATATTTATTGACTCTTAGACTTGCTTTCAATGAGAATGACAGATCTATAACACAGATTTCTATGTGAATTTGGTCCGGTCGCGCAAAAAGTTACATACGCTGTAATTATTCTGCTGAAGGGTCCTCAGGTGTACAGAGCAAGACCTGACTACTGTCCTGAGCAGAGCCGCAACCCTCTCCCAGTAACATTAGCCTACTAATCCTCCGGTTCTGATTCCTAGACGATCCAATCCAATGGGGGGCCTGGGAATTCTCCAGCCATCATAAAAACTGCCCTTTGTTGAAGGTGAGGCAAAAATTCATATCACTCCTCCGACTTGAATCTCATGCCTGTCAGCGAGACAGTTTAATTTTGACTGATTAAGAGCTTAAATGTGATTACACATGTGGCGCAGAGCCCACCCCACCACCCCCTCCTCCCTCCCTGTCTTTTAGTTTCATCATATTTAAAACAGGACCTTGAGGCAGCGAGAGAGGGAACACTCAACCACATCCATTTCCACTCCTTAATGGTTAGTTTTAAAGTTCAGCAGTGAGCTATATAGATGTAGGATCTGAATTTGTTCACCCTGTTGCAGGAGAACTTTCCTGTAATGCAGGAAAAAATCACTTGTAGTGTATTTGATGTTTTAAAAGGCCTCTGAAGTTTGTAATTTCCACTTTGAAATTTCAGACTTGATTTTCCCTTATGAAAAATGTGTCAACCCCTTCAAAAATGTCCATTAACCCACATAATAATTCACATTTCCTGTTGCTGCAGGATTATTTTCCTGCTGTAGCAAACTGGCTCAAATTAAGTTCTTACATCTGAGTCTCGATAGAGCTACTGTTTTTGCCATCATCATACTGACTATAAGGCCACCACTCAGAGGAAAGTTAGCAAGATGTGGTAAGACGAGAGAAACAGTGAGTGGCTAAGTTTGCTCATTCTATCAAACTATCTAGGGAAATAAGGCAAGGTGCCCGAGGATTAGTCAAAGAGGATTTAACTGCAGGGAAACAATAAGGGTTCACACAATTAAAATGGCTTCATAAGACAATTATTATGAGGCATTAGACATTATAAATCATATACCTCTTCACATAAACACATATGTGCCAGGAAAATTGCCATCCTTGTTCTTAAATTGACTTTCTTGGGACTCGCCGAGGTCAGGTTGTCATAATAAGTGGGTTAGAGGTGATCTCAGCCACTAATTGCTTGCCACATGGCATTGTTATTTCTACTAATTGCATGCTGTGATTTTCTAATGGGCTCCCCTGCCTTGGATAATTTTAATTTGTGATGTATTAGGTCCCTAGATCGAGTTGCATAAGGAAAGGAAACCCATGGGTAAAATAAGGTCTCAAACCATTGCAGATTTACAACACTAACTGCACACCAGAGTAGAAACATTAATTTGAAGATATATATTTGCCATGCTCACTCAACTGTGTGGGGATACAGAATTTGATTGTAGTCATTCAATAGTGATTCAATGGCTCAGTCGGAAGGAGTGTGGAGGTTGAAACACCTGCGTTACATTCCTGCATGGACCATAATTGAGTTTTGGACAAGGTACCTTGTTAAAGCTCCACTGTAAAATATTTTCTCTTATCAATTTTATGTCAAACAGGCAATTAACATGCTTTCCTCTTTCTCCATCTGGCAGTTTTTGCTGCTGTCTTGGGCACCACCTTATATGTTACTGAGAGACAAGGAAAATACGCTAAATGCATAACTCAGATGTTGACTGATGCCCCCTATGCAGCACCATGCAATAATATGACGCTTTAATAAAAATTCAATGGCACCACATTTAGTATTAATTCCATAGTTATTGCATCTGGAAGCTATGTTGAGAGCTCCAAAAAAATATTGCTTGAATTATTCAATTAATTAAAAAGACTGAAATCAACAGTTGCCTTGTTTTCAATTTCCTTCTGAGGAGATTTCTCTGACTCCCTCCAAGATTGTTAATTATTATTTGCAGTCATGAGAAGGACCATTTGTTATGGTTGTTTTTTTCCATTCTCCTTCCAATATTTATCCTTTTCCTGGTTTGGGTTGGAGAGTGAGGAGGGAGATGCTGGGAGGGCTATAGAAAATATGGGTAGCATTTTAGTTTACAGTGCTGAAATAAAAAGTAATGTCCAGAAAGTACTAGAAAACAGGAAAATATGACGGAAACAATAATTTAAGGATGTGGTAATTACCCATTAATAGTTTGTATGGAGTAAAAGTACATAATTTCATTTAGGTTTGTAGTGAAGTAAAAGTAAAAGTTGTAAATTAATACTAAAGTAAAGTACAGATACCCCAAAAAACAACTTAATTACTTTACACCTCTGTCTATAATATGTTGTTAACCCCCCATATTTTCTGTGTACCTTACTGTTACTTTCGGTGTAGTTTAAGTCCCTAGAGTCGATTGACGCAGCAATCGATCCTCCTCCTGTGTCTGCATCTGGATCTTAGCATGAACTGTGATAGTAGGAACTGGCCTGACTGACCCAGCAGACTCCCCCGCCAAGAGTGGCGCTTCTTCCCAGCCTACCCCAGTGTCCCGAGAACCTTGTTTACCTCCTTCATAGTGCTACGTTGGAGATTCTGGAACCTGCCGGGCGTTTCTCTACCAGTGCTCACTCATCTCCGAGCAGCAGACTTCTTCGTTCCCCTCTGACCACTCGAATATAGAGTATTTGATAATGCTGATGTCCGGGAGGGCACTCGCATAGGCTAAGGCGGTGTGGGAGCAACAGTCCACTGTTTGCCTCAGTCTGAAGGAGTATGTGGCGGAGATACGTAAGGTGTTCGATTCTCCGTTGTCCAGGAGAGAGGCTGCTCCTAAGCTGCTCCAACTATGTCAAGACTCCCGTAACATGGCAGATTACGCTGTGTATTTTCGCACATTGGTGGCTGAGAGTGCCTGAAACCCGGAAGCCCTGTTCGACACATTCCTTCACGGATTATCAGAGGTGATTAAAGACGAGCTAGCAGCTCGGGAGCTGCCCATGGACCTCGACTCCCTCATAGGCTTGACAATCCGGATCGATGGGCAGCTAAGGGAATGTAGGAGGGAGAGGGAGTCTGTTCCCTGTCGCTCTCTCTTGTCCTCGATTTCCACCTTGCCTCCGAGGATTCCCAGAAATCCCCAAAGTCTCCATCCCCGAGTGAATCCAATGTCACCAGAGTTCTCTCTGAAATCAGAGGGCTGTTGACTTGTCTCCTCCGGGGTCCATGCAACTGCTGAGTGCTTACGCAGACTAAACACCAAGAGCTGTCTGTATTGTGGAGCTACGGGACATTTCTTATCTACCTGTCCATTAAAAGACCAGGCTCATCAGTAGGTATGAGTAGACTGGTGAACCATCGAGGGAACTGTTCATCTCTGACTGCTACCCCCTGTTGTGGGGAGGCCAGTCCAAATCCATCGGCGTGCTCATTTATTCTGGAGCCGACGAGAGCTTTATGGACACTACCCTGGTGTCGGAGATGGGTATCTCCATCCCGATGGACTTGGGTGCCCTTTTGTGATGGATGGGTGCCCTTTTGGCAGTACAGTTCCCATCCACCTGCAAGTGTCAGGCAACCACAGTGAGTCTATGCAGTTTCTGCTCCTGGAGTCTCCTCATGTACCCATGGTTTTGGGGTTTTCATGGCTTCAGAGGCACAATCCCCTAATCAACTAGGCTACGGGTGAGGCACAGGGAGTGGTTGGTGCAGCCTTGGTGCAGCCTGCCACGGGACGTCTCCCTGCTGGCTTGGATAAAGCTTTTGATCTCTCCACCTTTCCCGTGGAGAACCAGGATTTACGGGATGTTATCTACTCTGACCGCACCAAATCTCTTCCTCCGCATTGGCCCTATGACTGTGCTATCGACCTTCTCCCAGGCACCGCACTGCCTCGGGATGACTTTATTCCCTGTCGGGTCCGAAGACCAAAGCAATGGAAGGTTATATTGAGGACTCTCTCGCTGCAGGGATTATGCGCCCATCTTCCTCCCATGCCAGTGCAGGGATCTTCATTGTGGAGAAGAAGGACAAGACCCTGCATCCGTGTATCAATTATAGGAGTCTTAATGACATTACGGTTTAAAACCGTTACCCGCTACCACTCTTCTCCTCAGCTTTCGAGCCTCTCCAGGGGGTGGTAATCTTCTCCAAGTTGGACCTTTGGAACACCTACCATCTGAGAATCATAAAACACGGGACGAGATGTTAAAAACTGTCCATTGTGCCAATAGATGTTATGCACTCACATGAGATTTGCCGTGACGTTGACAGAGTGGCATGGGAGGTTTATTTCTTAGACTGGGTTAAGATGTCAATTTTGGGACACATCCTCAGTAGTGTGCCTTCGAATCAGTGGGTGTTTTGGCCTTTAATCACTAAACACCCTCATCAAAGGTGGCCAGCTAAAGGGTGATTAAGCCTTAGCATGTGTCCCATGCCCAATTAAGATTTAAGACTATGCAAGACAGGGGCGTCCTTTTCCCTGAGCCAGCCCTACAGCTGACCGCATACCTCATATGCCCTCCTCAAGTTGGAGGGATCTGAATTGGGTTCTCAGGTGGGGGTGGGGGGTCATGAAGTTATAGCCCAGCAAGGGTCCTTCCGTTTGATCCAGATCCACTGGCTGCCTCTTTCAGCTCCTTGAGAAACTGCTCTGACGGTCTGCCGCAGAGCCTGTCCATGGATTCCAAGTTCTTTCAGCAACCTGATGGTGGAAGAAACCACAAATCCTCTGCATCCCACTTCAACTGGCCAGACTTTTGCATTCCAGCCACGCTGAGTTGCGTCTGCTGCCAACTCTGTGTAACGCAGTTTCTTACGCTCATAGGCCTCTTCAACAGAGGTGTCCAGTTTCTGGCTTCGTAGGAGGATGCTTGGGCCTTTTCTGTCCCTCCCGGATGAATGTTGTTGTTTTGACGGGATTGCTTGTTTTTGGAGGTAATTAATTGGTTGCAGGCACTTGAGGACCTGATTGTGCCTCCAGGTATAGCGGCCTTGTGAGAGGCTGGTCTTGCAACCTGTCATTATATGTCTGAGAGTCGCTGGAGCTGGGCAGAGGGGGCAGGTCGGGTCCTCGCCATACCATGGATGTAGGTTTTTTGGTGATGGGAGCACATCATAAACAGCTCTTATGATGAAGCTGATGTTGCTTGCCTCCATTTGCCAAAGCTCACTCCAGTTGATCTTTCTCCTCTCCAGGCCTTCCCACCGCGTCCATTGCCCTTGTTTAGCAAGAGAGACACTTCTTGCAGTCTCCTCCTGTCTGCGCATCTCCTCGACCACCAGCTTCCTGCGTTCAGATGTTGTTGCCTTATGGAACGTTGGTTTGCTTGCTGCCAGGCCAAAGCCGCCTCTTCCATGCTGCATATTCCCCACAATGTCTTGGTGTCTCAGAGCTGATGTCGCTTGCTGCACAGCCTTGGATGATGTCCATTTCCGTTCAGTTTGTAGGGGAGGTGCAGCCTTGCTAATGGTCTGGTCTTTGTAGTCCTTCAATGTCATCTGAAGTCTTACTTTAGAGTACTTGTACTCCTCCTTTAGACTTGTAAGAGGTAGTTCAAGGACCCCTTTGCCATAGAGGCCGATGTTACTCAGGCATCGTGGGACACCCAGCCATTTCTATACGTATGAGGTAATGGTTCGCTCCATCTTCTCCACTGTTGTTATTGGGACCTCATAGATGGTGAGTGGCCACATTACCCGGGGGAGAAGTCCAAATTGTAGGCACCAAAGCTTGAGCTACCCAGGCAGTAGGGTCTTGTTGATGTTCTCAAGACCGTCGGTGATGTCCTGCCTTACTTGCTGCACTTGATCTTTATCCCGGAGGCTTTCGTTGTACCATCTACCCAGGCTCTTGACGGGTTGCTCAGACACTTGACGGGTTGCTCAGGTCATCTCCAATGCAGAACCTCACATCTTTAAGCTGTCCCTTGACTATGGAGATCCTTCGAGATTTGCTTGGCTTGATATTCATCCAGGCCCACTTGATGTTATCCTGCAGTTTTGCAAGTAGCTGCCTGGTGCATGCTGCAGTGGTGGTCAGTGTAGTCATGTCATCCATGTATGCTCGGATAGGTGGGAGATGGAGCCCTTCCTTAGTTCTCTCACCGCCGACCATCCAACTCGATGCCCTGATGATGACTTCCATGGCCATAGTGAAGGCCAGAGGTGAAATTGTACAGCCTGCCATTATGCCTACTTCCAAGCGCTGCCATGTTGTTGTGAAGTCGGGTGTTGTGAAACACAATTGCAGGTCTTAGAAATAGGCCTTTACCAGTGTAGTGATGGGTTCTGGCACGTGGAAAATGTTGAAGGATTCCCAGAGGAGTTCATGGGGAACTGAGCCAAAGGCATTGGCCAGGTCGAGGATGATGACATAGAGGTCTCTCTTGTCCTTCTTAGCTGTTTGGATCTGGTGCCAAATCATACTAGTATGTTCCAGGCAACCAGAGAAACCAGGAATGCCTGCTTTCTGTACAAATGTATGAATGTACTTGTTCCTTTCCAGGTAAGTGGACAGCCTCTGTGCTATTATACTGAAAAAGATCTTCCGTTCGACGTTGAGAAGGGAGATTGGTCAGAATTGACTGATGTCTGTCGCATCCTTCTCTTTCGGGATTAGCACACCACCAGCCCTTTGCCATGCCTTTGGTATTATTTCCTTCTGCCACACTATCCTCATGAGCCTCCAAAGAAAGCGTAGAACATCCGGGGCGTTCTTGTAGAGCTTGTATGGTACTCCATTAGGCCCAGGAGCCGAGGCCGCTCTTGCTCGTCGGACAACGTTCCCTAGTTCCTTCCATTTTGGAGGGTCAGTGTCCAGATTGAATTCTGGTGGTTGAATAGATGGGATATCATGTGGGATGATTATCTGCTCATGCCTTTTCGTGTCCTGGTGGACCTTTTCCAGATGTTCTTCCAGTTCTGGCTTCGGAGTTTTTAGGATTCCGCACTTTTCCTTTGTGAAGAGGTCTTTGACAAACTTAACATTTTTTTTATAGAACCGTGTTCTTGAGTGTTTCCATAAGTTTTCCGCTCTTCGGAGGTTGCCAGCCGACATTTGATGTCTGCTTGGAATAGCATGAGACCTTTTCTCTCTGCATCAGAGGCCTTCCACTGCTTTCTCAGTTGCCTTCCCTCTCTGACAAGTATCTCGATCTCTTGCTGCCTCCTAGATTTGGCTGGCGCGGGTGGTGTCTTGACACTTTTCCTTTTGTTTACTCCAAAGCGCTCTTCTCCGTAGTGGTAGATAATGTATCCAATTCTTTCAAGCTTTTTCTCTGCTGTTCCTACCTGGTGTTCCAAGATTTTGTCAGGTCGTTGTTGATTGTTTCCCACTCTCTTTTCAACAGCTTTGGGCCACTTCACACTCGGTCTGTGCCCTTTGATCTTTTCCTCTTTTAGAGGTCTCTGTGGTTGGGTGAGTTCATCCTCCTCCGTTTCAGGGGTGCTGATGCTCTGCGAACTTTGGTTAGCGTCCGGTCGCTGTGCTTCATTCGGCTGATTTGACTGGCTGCTTTGTAAGAAATACTGGTCAATGCGAGGTCCCCGTCTCTGCTCTCCCAAGCACCTTTTCCTCCCTTGATGGATCCTTAACCCCCTTGCCGATGTTACTCTCTCCCAACCACAGCGGCACACCTGAAGTGTGTGTCCTGCTGCTGTTGTGGATGTCTCGTGCTGTGTTCCTACTCGTAGTTGTTTCTGTTCCTGGGTCCGTAGCCGTGTGATCAGTCGTTGAGCCATCTTGCGCCCCAGCTCTCGCAGGCTCTAGGGGTATGTTCCTTTGTTCACTTTCAGTAGCACTTAGCGGGTGTCTCCAACATCCTGAAGCAGCGTCGGATACTGCCAACATGGGTAGCTAGCCCATGACAGCCCCAGCTGGTTTGGATATGGGAAGGAGACGAGTGGAAGACAGCCTTTAACACTGCTAACGGGCACTACGAGTACCTGGTGATGCCGTTCTGACTGACCAACGCCCCGCAGTGTTCCAAGCCCTGGTCAATTATGTGCTCTGTGACATGTTGAACCGGATTTTTGTTTGTCTACCTTGATAAAATGTGAGTTCCATCGCTCCACCATCTCCTTCCTAGGATACGTAATCTCTGCAGGGAATATTCAGATGGACCCTGACAAGGTGAGAGTGGTGGTGGATTGGCATCATCCCACATCTGGAGTGCAACTGCACCGCTTCCTGGGGTTTGCTAATATCTACTGTCGTTTTGTCCGGGGTTACAGCACCCTTGCTTCCCCTCAAAGTTCCGTTCATATGGTCGCTTATATTTATGTCAAACCACCACCAAAGATACGGCTAATTTAAATAGCCATATTTGTGAACAAAAGATGTAATCACAAAAGCAGGATTAAAAGAAATATAATTCACTAACCTTTTGTAAATCTTCATCAGATGACAGTAATAGGACATGTTATACAGTACATTTATGTTTTTTCCAATAATATGCAATTTATATCCATAAATCACTGTTTACATTGACGGCCATGTTCAAAAAATGCTACTAGAATGTCCGGAGAAATTATGATAACTCTGCCAGATAACAGCAATACACATCAAACTTTGACTAAATATACATGTTCTACATATAGTTAGAAATATACACTGCTTCTTAATACAACTGCTGTGTTACATTTATTTTTAACGTTACAGAATTCGTTCACTTGGCAATAATATGAGACGGCGCTCATAGATTAGCTATATGACTCCGCTATGTTGAAGTCCACAGAAACACAAAATAACCACATAAATATTCCCTTACCTTTGATGTTCTTCGATCAGAAGTCGTGGAAGAAGTCATACTTACCAAAAACTGCGTTTGGCTTTCAAATGTGTGTCTTTGGGTTATCAAACGCGACAAATTCCGGCTGAAATGCACCAAAAATTCTAGTGGATGCGCATCAAAACTTCAAAATTACATATTATATGTCGACTAAACTGGTCAAACTAAGTGCCGAATCGAGCTTAAACATGTTCTAAACATAGAAAACTATCCTTAGCGTGAACAGACAAACCTACATCGTTTGGTGAATCTTGGAACAAAGGGAGCTCAAGACCCGACGCGCGCATGTATTTTCGCGCGACCCGAAGGTTTCTTCGGGCCAAAGGGTGAGGGAGCGCGCGATTTTCACAATGAAGCGGGCAATTGAAAGGAGACATCCCGCTGAACTGATAGAAACTGTTCCTGGATCCGTAGCTGGTTGGGAAGGGTGGGGGCGATGACGTCAAAGTTGGCCCAACTTTTCTGATCACAGAGAGAGTTTGGAAGAATGGCTGCCCTGTGAGTTCTGCTTTACATAGAGACATAATTTGAACGGTTTTAGAAGCTTTAGAGTGTTTTCTATTCAATAATAATTATTATATGCATATATTAGCAATTTTGGACAGATTTTTTTTCAGTTTACAATGGGCACGCAATTCATCCAAAGGGGGCAGTAATTCTGCCCTAGCCCTTTATTAAAAAAGTGCTTTCTGGACCGTTTATCGAAATTCTTTAGATTTTTTTTATTCTTTATTTTTTACACATGTGTAAGAACTGTATGAATATACTTTTGTCCAATTTAATTATCATAATATTTTTTTTTTTACTTGTGCATAAGGCATATGTTTTGTCCATTTGCAATATGATTTCATAGGAAGTCAGTCACTTTTTTTTTACAAATGCCATAAGAAATGTCCAAATGCAATATGAAATATTTGAAAATGCCAAATCAGGATGTTATTTGCCATGTACCATCACAAATTTGACGTGCTCAAAAATCCTGCAGAAATGCAAAATTGACTGGCCTGATGAACTCGGGATGGCCGAGTGATAGTGGTTCCCCTCCATCACTCGTTGTGTTGATTTCATCATGTCCATTTTTTCCATTTTTTCACTGTTGAATCATATTGCAAATGCACGTGCAGGAATGCGAAATTGACTGGCCCGATGAACTCGGGATGGCTGGGCAGTGATTCTGGTTCCTCTCCATCACTCGTTGGGGTTGATTTCAGAATGTCACTTTGGTGATGGTACCTCACTGTTTAAACATATTGCAAATGGACAAAAGTCACCAGAATGTCACCATACATCAGTCAATTAGATATCATTCTGACACCAAACTGATACAAACTGACACCACACCCACTTTTTCCAACTCGTTTAGAAGCCAACTATCAAATACTTCAGAGCTGGCCCAAAATTCACAACGCCTTCTGTTCAAACCATATTAAAAACGTAAAACACGTAGTTGCGTTATAGCTGCGGGTCCAGTTCTGACATTATGTGTAGGCCTATGTGAGGTGACCCCGAATCCCAAGTTTTGGCTCGATAGGTCATTTGGTGCCCGAGCAAGACCCTAATTGGTGCTGAAAATCCACTTTTTTCCATGCCTTGCTACAGGGTCCTTGAATGAGGTATCGGACAGAAACGTTGGGGTCCGTCTATATGGGCCGAGGCGGTCGCAATGCACCTAGTCTTGTGCCTCTGGGACATGTCTAAATGTTGGCATTTTCGTGATGCAAAAATGAATTTAAGTTATTGCAAATGTACGAGGCTGTTTCTCGGTCCGAGACCCTTCTAGAGCCACGTAACTCACCACGCACTATCGACCAGAGGCCTAGAACAGGTTTCTAAAGTTTCAGAACTCTAGGTATGAGGGTTCTTTTTTTACCTCAAACAAAGGTTGCAGGCACTGTCTCTACGCACCCCAATGTGATTTAGTTTTTCTTTGAAATTTTATGCGAGTCATGACTAATTTACAGTTCATAAGGGTTGCCTATTTGCACATATGAAGTTTTGGAAAGATCTGACTTTAACCCTTCGAAACAGCCCCTGTGACACCAATTATGGCACTTCCGGTTGACACAGGAAGCTATAAATAAACACACATCCTCATTGTGGTATGCTTTCACAGAATCCTGAGTTTTCAGTCTTTACGTTAAGAACTGACTGATTTACACAGGGTTGAATGCACTATTTTTTTCAAACTGCAGATTGGGTATTGAAAAACATGTTTAGGGTGATTTTAACCACTTCCGGTTGCTTCAGGAAGCCTAGAATCGACACAGGTAGACCTCGTAGTGTCCTGATGGACTGTCATTGAAGACAGATTCATAAGGCATTCATAACCCACATAGGCTTCAGGTTGACTTTAGAGGAGCTGGCAATGTATTCCTAAGGGGAGAGATGTCATTGTAATCTGTGAGATCAAAAACCCCTGATTAACTGTTAAGGATTAATGCCACACGGTCAAGGTTAGGCTTGCACAGATAGGGAGGACCTCAGGAACAGACCTGAGGTCGAATTGTGCTTCTCACCCTAACGGTTCTCTCACTGTCACCCAAAAGCAAATGACATTTAGGGCCAGGCTTCATTTTGGGCCTACTTTTTTCACGGTCGCTGCACTCAGAGCGAGCTACGGGCAAGCTGGGCATCTCGTTGAACTCGGCACGGCCTAGAGAATATGGAAATGCCATTGCAGGCTCTGTGTGTCTTTAAGCACTGCACTTTGTCACTACATCCTTGCTCTGTGTGTGTGTATGTGTGTGTGTGTGTGTGTGTGTGTGTGTGTGTGAGATAGAGCTTTTCTTTGACATCTGTTGGGAGAAATGACTGACTTACAGTTCATGAGGGTTGCCTAATCACACATATGAGGTTTTGAAAAGATCTGACCTTTTTAACCCTTCGAAACAGCACCTATGACACCATTTTAAGGCACTTCCGGTTTATACAGGTAGCTGAAAGTGAACACATATCCTCCTTGGGGTAGGCAATTATAGAATATTGCGTTTTCAATCTTTATGTTAAGAACTGACTTATTTACGGAGGGTTTAGTGAGTGTGTGTTATTTCAGAAAATCACAGAAATCTCGCAGAGCTCAGAAGCACACTTTAAAAAGATTTGTATGAACACGCTGTAACTGGATCTGTAACTGTTTTTTTAAAAAGCCACCTATTTTTGAACATCACCAATTTGACATTGTACGATTTCTCTTAAATGACGATAGATAAATGGCTGTTTAAAAAAAAAAAAATATGGACACCGTAGGTTCCTTTACTTTGACGTGAAGCGGAAAAATTATTGATCTATATTCATTTTGGACCTTTAATTCCAGAAAAATGGCCATAACTCAAAAACCGTTGAGGCCTAGACGCCATCTTGTTCGGCCATTATGCCAAACCTATGCTCACCAAGTTTCGGCTTCAAAATATTTTCGTGATGTTTTGTACATTTGCAATATGATTCCATTCGCCCTCTTGTGGGATTTACCGGGACAGCGGAAAAATGTCCAAAATGTTATTATTTTATAAAGCGGAAACCGAATGTCCGAGAGAGAGAGTTTGATGACTTCCTGGAAGATCCGGCCCTGCCACACGGCCCGACGCCGTCCGCAAATTTTCGGACGTCTAGTAAGGGACCGTACATTTTCAATGTGGACTTTCTCACGAACCATATGGCAAATGGCAAAATGTTCCCTTAATAAGGTATGGTAATCATGTTGTGTAAATCCAATGTTTCAAATCCCCCGAAAATCTATTTTAATTACAGATTGTATGGCAACAAAATAGGAAAAATGCCAAGGGGGTGAATACTTTCGCAAGCAACTAATCAAATCAAATCAAATTTTATTTGTCACATACACATGGTTAGCAGATGTTAATGCGAGTGTAGCGAAATGCTTGTGCTTCTAGTTCCGACAATGCAGTAATAAAAAGCAAGTAATCTAACTAACAATTCCAAAAAAAACTACTGTCTTATACACAGTGTAAGGGGATAAAGAATATGTACATAAGGATATATGAATGAGTGATGGTACAGAGCAGCATAGGCAAGATACAGTAGATGATATCGAGTACAGTATATACATATGAGATAAGTATGTAAACCAAGTGGCATAGTTAAAGTGGCTAGTGATACATGTATTACATAAGGATGCAGTCGATGATATAGAGTACAGTATCAACGTATGCATATGAGATGAACAATGTAGGGTAAGTAACATTATATAAGGTAGCATTGTTTAAAGTGGCTAGTGATATATTTACATCATTTCCCATCAATTCCCATGATTAAAGTGGCTGGAGTAGAGTCAGTGTCATTGACAGTGTGTTGGCAGTAGCCACTCAATGTTAGTGGTGGCTGTTTAACAGTCTGATGGCCTTGAGATAGAAGCTGTTTTTCAGTCTCTCGGTCCCAGCTTTGATGCACCTGTACTGACCTCGCCTTCTGGATGACAGCGGGGTGAACAGGCAGTGGCTCGGGTGGTTGATGTCCTTGATGATCTTTATGGCCTTCCTGTAGCATCGGGTGGTGTAGGTGTCCTGGAGGGCAGGTAGTTTGCCCCCGGTGATGCGTTGTGCAGCCCTCACTACCCTCTGGAGAGCCTTACGGTTGAGGGCGGTGCAGTTGCCATACCAGGCGGTGATACAGCCCGCCAGGATGCTCTCGATTGTGCATCTGTAGAAGTTTGTGAGTGCTTTTGGTGACAAGCCGAATTTCTTCAGCCTCCTGAGGTTGAAGAGGCGCTGCTGCGCCTTCCTCACGATGCTGTCTGTGTGAGTGGACCAATTCAGTTTGTCTGTGATGTGTATGCAGAGGAACTTAAAACTTGCTACCCTCTCCACTACTGTTCCATCGATGTGGATAGGGGGTGTTCCCTCTGCTGTTTCCTGAAGTCCACAATCATCTCCTTAGTTTTGTTGACGTTGAGTGTGAGGTTATTTTCCTGACACCACACTCCGAGGGCCCTCACCTCCTCCCTGTAGGCCGTCTCGTCGTTGTTGGTAATCAAGCCTACCACTGTTGTGTCGTCCGCAAATTTGATGATTGAGTTGGAGGCGTGCGTGGCCACGCAGTCGTGGGTGAACAGGGAGTACAGGAGAGGGCTCAGAACGCACCCTTGTGGGGCCCCAGTGTTGAGGATCAGCGGGGAGGAGATGTTGTTGCCTACCCTCACCACCTGGGGGGCGGCCCGTCAGGAAGTCCAGTACCCAGTTGCACAGGCTGGGTCGAGACCTTGATGACGAGCTTGATGACGAGCTTGGAGGGTACTATGGTGTTGAATGCCGAGCTGTAGTCGATGAACAGCATTCTCACATAGGTATTCCTCTTGTCCAGATAGGTTAGGGCAGTGTGCAGTGTGGTTGAGATGGCATCGTCTGTGGACCTATTTGGGCGGTAAGCAAATTGGAGTGGGTCTAGGGTGTCAGGTAGGGTGGAGGTGATATGGTCCTTGACTAGTCTCTCAAAGCACTTCATGATGACGGATGTGAGTGCTACGGGCGGTAGTCGTTTAGCTCAGTTACCTTAGCTTTCTTGGGAACAGGAACAATGGTGGCCCTCTTGAAGCATGTGGGAACAGCAGACTGGTATAGGGATTGATTGAATATGTCCGTAAACACACCGGCCAGCTGGTCTGCGCATGCTCTGAGGGCGCGGCTGGGGATGCCATCTGGGCCTGCAGCCTTGCGAGGGTTAACACGTTTAAATGTCTTACTCACTTCGGCTGCAGTGAAGGAGAGACCGCATGTTTCCATTGCAGGCCGTGTCAGTGGCACTGTATTGTCCTCAAAGCGGGCAAAAAGTTATTTAGTCTGCCTGGGAGCAAGACATCCTGGTCCGTGACTGGGCTGGGTTTCTTCCTGTAGTCCGTGATTGACTGTAGACCCTGCCACATACCTCTTGTGTCTGAGCCGTTGAATTGAGATTCTACTTTGTCTCTGTACTGGCGCTTAGCTTGTTTGATAGCCTTGCGGAGGGAATAGCTGCACTGTTTGTATTCAGTCATGTTACCAGACACCTTGCCCTGATTAAAAGCAGTGGTTCGTGCCTTCAGTTTCACACGAATGCTGCCACCAATCCACGGTTTCTGGTTAGGGAATGTTTTAATCGTTGCTATGGGAACGACATCTTCAACGCACGTTCTAATGAACTCGCACACCGTATCAGCGTATTCGTCAATGTTGTTGTCTGACGCAATACGAAACATCTCTCCCAGTCCACGTGATGGAAGCAGTCTTGGAGTGTGGAGTCAGCTTGGTCGGACCAGCATTGGACAGACCTCAGCGTGGGAGCTTCTTGTTTTAGTTTCTGTCTGTAGGCAGGGATCAACAAAATGGAGTCGTGGTCAGCTTTTCCGAAAGGGGGGCGGGGCAGGGCCTTATATGCGTCGCGGAAGTTAGAGTAACAATGATCCAGGGTCTTTCCACCCCTGGTTGCGCAATCGATATGCTGATAAAATTTAGGGAGTCTTGTTTTCAGATTAGCCTTGTTAAAATCCCCAGCTACAATGAATGCAGCCTCCGGATAAATCGTTTCCAGTTTGCAGAGAGTTAGATAAAGTTCGTTCAGAGCCATCGATGTGTCTGCTTGGGGGGGGATATATACGGCTGTGATTATAATCGAAGAGAATTCTCTTGGTAGATAATGCGGTCTACATTTGATTGTGAGGAATTCTAAATCAGGTGAACAGAAGGATTTGAGTTCCTGTATGTTTCTTTCATCACACCATGTCACGTTGGCCATAAGGCATACGCCCCCGCCCGTCTTCTTACCAGAAAGATGTTTGTTTCTGTCGGCGCGATGCGTGGAGAAACCCGCTGGCTGCACCGCTTCGGATTGCGTCTCTCCAGTTAGCCATGTTTCCGTGAAGCAGAGAACGTTACAGTCTCTGATGTCCCTCTGGAATGCTACCCTTGCTCGGATTTCATCAACCTTGTTGTCAAGAGACTGGACATTGGCAAGAAGAATGCTAGGGAGTGGTGCACAATGTGCCCGTCTCCGGAGTCTGACCAGAAGACCGCTTCGTTTCCCTCTTTTTCTGAGTCGTTTTTTTTTTTTGGTCGCTGCATGTGATCCACTCCGTTACACTGGTTGTAAGGCAGAACACAGGATCCGCATCGCGAAAAACATATTCTTGGTCGTACTGATGGTGAGTTGACGCTGATCTTATATTCAGTAGTTCTTCTCGGCTGTATGTAAAGAAACCTAAGATGACCTGGGGTACTAGTGTAAGAAATAACACGTAAAAAAACAAAAAACTGCATAGTTTCCTAGGAACGCGAAGCGAGGCGGCCATCTCTGTCGGCGCCGGAAGATCTGTTGGATCTGTTTCACGTTTTAGGGAAGACCCAGATACAGACAGTGTCGAAGTAACAAAAGTGTATTACTAGAACAGGGTGCAGGTAAAACAACAGTTCAGGGGCAGGCAGAGGTCGGTAATCCAGATCAGAGTCCAAAAGGTACAAAACGACAGGCAGTCTCAGGGTCAGGGCAGGCAGAGGTCAATAATCCAGTGTGGTATGACAATTGAACAATGGCAGGCAGGCTTAGGGTCAGGGCAGGCAGAATGCTCAAAACCGGGAAAACTAGAAATGGACAGGAGCAAGGGGGAAAATGCTGGTAGGCTTGATGAACAAAACGAACTGGCAACAGACAAAGAGAACACAGGTGTAAATACACATGGGATAATGGGGCAAGCAAATGGGCGACACCTGGAGGGGGGTGAAGACACGTACAAAGACAGGTGAAACAGAACAGGGTTTGACAGTACCACCCTACCAGGGCGCATACCTGGTTGACTGGGGTGCCGGCGTTGGAAATAAGCGATGAGGCCTGGTTCCAGGATGTCCCTAGCAGGGACCCTGCACCTTTATTCCTGGCCATAACCCTCCCAGTCAACCAGATACTGGAATCCCCTGCCCCAAGGTCGAACCTCCAGGAGTACGGCGGTTAGCCGTCGATGAGACGGGGGAGAGGGGTGGGCCTGGAAACAGGAGTCAAAGGGCCGTGAGACATGGGTTTGATTCTAGATATATGAAAAGTGGGATATACAGTGGGGCAAAAAAGTATTTCGTAAGCCACCAATTGTGCAAGGACTCCCACTTAAAAAGATGAGAGGCCTGTAATTTTCATCATAGGTATACTTCAACTATGACAGACAAAATGAGAAAAAAAATAATGAATTTATTTGCAAATTATGGTGGAAAATAAGTATTTGGCCAATAACAAAAGTGTATCTCAATACTTTGTTATATACCCTTTGTTGGCAATGACAGAGGTCAAATGTTTTCTGTAAGTCTTCACAAGGTTTTCACACACTGTTGCTGGTATTTTGGCCCATTCCTCCATGCAGATCTCCTCTAGAGCAGTGATGTTTTGGGGCTGTTGCTGGGCAACACGGACTTTCAACTCCCTCCAAAGATTTTCTATGGGGTTGAGATCTGGAGACTGGCTAGGCCACTCCAGGACCTTGAAATGTTTCTTACGAAGCCACTCCTTCGTTGCCTGGGCGGTGTGTTTGCGATCATTGTCATGCTGAAAGACCCAGCCACGTTTCATCTTCAATGCCCTTGCTGATGGAAGGAGGTTTTCACTCAAAATCTCACGATACATGGCCCCATTCATTCTTTCCTTTCCACGGATCAGTCGTCCTGGTCCCTTTGCAGAAAAACAGCCCCAAAGCATGATGTTTCCACCCTTATGCTTCACAGTAGGTATGGTGTTCTTTGGATGCAACTCAGCATTCTTTGTCCTCCAAACACAACGAGTTGAGTTTTTACCAAAAAGTTATATTTTGGCTTCATCTGACCATATGACATTCTCCCAATCTTCTTCTGGATCATCCAAATGCTCTCTAGCAAACTTCAGACGGGCCTGGACATGTACTGGCTTAAGCAGGGGGACACGTCTGGCACTGCATGATTTGACTCCCTGGCAGCGTAGTGTGTTACTGATGGTAGGCTTTGTTACTTTGGTCCCAGCTCTCTGCAGGTCATTCACTAGGTCCCCCTGTGTGATTCTGGGATTTTTGCTCACCGTTCTTGTCATCATTTTGACCCCACGGGGTGAGATCTTGCGTGGAGCCCCAGATCAAGGGAGATCATCAGTGGTCTTGTATGTCTTCCATTTCCTAATAATTGCTCCCACAGTTTATTTCTTCAAACCAAGCTGCTTACCTATTGCGGATTCAGTCTTTCCAGCCTGGTGCAGGTCTACAATTTTGTTTCTGGTGTCCTTTGACAGCTCTTTGGTCTTGGCCATAGTGAAGTTTGGAGTGTGACTGTTTGAGGTTGTGGACAGGTGTCTTTTATACTGATAACAAGTTCAAACAGGTGCCATTAATACAGGTAACGAGTGGAGGACAGAGGAGCCTCTTAAAGAAGAAGTTACAGGTCTGTGAGAGCCAGAAATCTTGCTTGTTTGTAGGTGACCAAATACTTATTTTCCACCATAATTTGCAAATTAATTAATAAAAAATCCTACAATGTGATTTTCTGGATGTTTTTTCTAATTTTGTCTGTCATAGTTGAAGTGTACCTATGATGAAAATTACAGGCCTCTCTCATCTTTTTAAGTGGGAGAACTTACACAATTGGTGGCTGACTAAATACTTTTTTGCCCCACTGTATACAGAGGGTACTGGGCAACAGAAGACAAACAGCAGAGGTGCTAATGACCTTGGAGATGGGGAAATGGCCGATAAAGCGGTGGGAAAGGTTTGTGAGACTCCACCTGGAGAGGCAGATCCTGGGTGAACAGACATACCTTGTGAGATGATACTGAGGAGCCAGGTTCCGGTGTTGGTCTGCTTGTCATCAATACCTGGAGATTGACTGGAGAAGGTCCGACCGGGCTCTCGTCCTGGTACGACGACAGTGGCGGACAAACATCTTGACCAAAGTTGCTGGCTCCAGGTGGTTGGGTTGGCGGAGACCAGGCAGCGAAGCGTCATCTCTTGATTGGCTCGTTCCGACTGGCCGTTGGACTGCGGTTGGAACCCTAAGGACAGGCTGACTGATGACCCAATGAGTGTGCAGAACACCTTCCAGAACCGGGACGAGAACTGAGGACTCCGGTCGGAGACCATGTCCACTGGGAGTCCATGGATCCAGAAGATGTGATGCACCATGAGCTGAGACGTCTCTTTGGCAGCTTGGGGAAAGGGTAGCTTGGGGAAAGAAATGAAGAGGGCACATGCACCAAATACAACGTTACAGTGAAATCGTTACTTCCATGCCCTTAAACAGCAACAAAGTTTTAAGAAAAATATGTATTTAACCTTTATTTAACTAGGCAAGTCAGTTAAGAACCAATTCTTATTTACAATGTTTCTGGGATAATGGTGTTGGTGTGAACCTTCAAATCACTTCATGGCTACAGACTTGAGTGCTACGGGTCGGTAGTAATTTAGGAAGGTTACCTTGTGGTGGTCTGCTTGAAACATGTTGGTATTACAGACTCAGACAGGGAGAGGTTGAAAATGTCAGTGAAGACACCTGCCAGTTGGTCAGCGCATGCTCAGTGTAAACGTCCTGGTAATCTGTCTGGCCATGTGAATGTTGACCTGTTTAACCTCTCTAGGATAGGGGACGCTAGCGTAACCATTTGTAACGTATTCAGCTGACGCTGCACGTAACTGGTCTATAGAGAGTTCTTCAGCAGGTCCTTTGAAACACTTGGGGGAAAAGGCCGTTCCATTATGTTTGGCAGAATGTTTGTGCTCGCATGGGTGTGGTTACTGACTGGATAAACTTTACATGAAAAAACATTTTCTCATTTAGAAGGCTAAGATCACATTTCACCTCACATATAGATTAATATTTAATCCTACAAGTTCCACAACATTTGGATGTAAACCTGATAACTGGGAAATATACACATTCAGAGATACATTTATGTTGTTATACTGTCCATAACTTCTTATGGTATAGGAGACACTTGCCTCCCACTTGGCCAAAAGCCAAGGAAAATGCAGCGCGGCAAATTCAAATAAAATGTAAGATACTAAATTAAAGCTACATTTTCCTTGTTTTACTATCCTTGTTGGAACTTTTGCAATTACCTAAAGCCAGTGTGTGTGTGTGAAGCTGCCAGTCCCAGATGGGAACACGTGTGGAATGTCTGTTGGAGTGTGTTGTAGCGTAGCCCAGGTGGCGGACCGAGCTCAAGTGACCTCCAGTACACCCTTCAGCAAAATGCATGCAGCGATGCACAAGGAAACCTTCTGAAGCCTTTCCATATTGTGCTGCTGTGGATGGGGCTTGTTGCCACTGGATGAGGCGCTTGGAGCTTATATATCCAGCTGGATGGCTCGCCAAATGGATGTATTTATAATGTCATTTTCCACAGGAACAATGACTCACCATAGTCATAAAAACTCAATCAGGTTTACATTGTGCCGGAGTGGGATGTAAGGAGTGACTGGCAGCTTTATGAAGTAGCTCATCAAGGTGATAGATTTCATTAGGTTTAATTCACAGTGTAAAATATAATCCCGCTTATTTGCTGTAGCCCTTAGAAAAGGAGCCAGTGTCTGAGATGGTAAGGCTTGTCAATTGACTCCAAGGAAATTCAGCATATTTATTTGGTCTTCAAGTGACAATCACATCATATTGCCTCCCTTTCTCACATGCCTTGTAAAATTCCTGGGATGGATGGAAATAATGATTTGTTTGTAAGTCCAATGTTGTGACTTTATATATAATATTTAATTGTTTTAATATTAAACCTATCTCTGATTCTGCCATAACAGGCTGCACATGTTCTACTTACACAGAAAGGGGTAACAAATATTCACATAATTTACTCTATTAGCATGTATTCTAGTCTTCACATGCTACGTGAGCGTGATAAAGTAGCTCAGATTCTCTTGAAAAGGGTAAATACATAGCTTGCTCCTCTTTCTATGTTTCTATTGGCCATTCATCTTTGCAGGTGCATCATAAACTCCTAGTAGTTAATTGGGATCATAATAACCCCAAATAAACTCTTCCTTTCTGTTTTTAATATGTGCACTAGCAACATTGCCAAAGGCCAGTATAATTACCACACAGCAGAGACAAGAAATCAATCACCCAAATGATCAAAGGAGTCCACAGCTATGATGAACAAAAATAGAAGCACAACATGTAAAGTGTTTATTTCAATTGACTGATTTCCTTATATGAACTGCAACTCAATAACATCGTTAATTGTTGCATGTTGCATTTATATTTTTGCTCAGTATATGGTACAGATTTCAATCCTATAATAGCAAAGCAAGGAGCAATAATGCTTTACATATCATTTCACTCTAGAGACATTTGTTTGTTGACATCACCAAGCAAGGGTCTGAGGGTCTTAAAGGCACAGTGTGGTTTGCTTCTTGTCTGATAGCCGCTAAAGGAAAGACAGTTAGATATGCCCGGAGCTTCTGTTCCTTGAAGTACAGCAGCAGGGAGCACTTTTATATCCTTGCCCCTGTTTTTCAAGTTTCCACCCGTGTCAATGTGAAAGTTTACATCAATAAATATAACTATGGTTTAGTCACAACTGCACACAGGTCAGCTCATGCATTAACCTTTAATATTTCCCCTCAGTCAATCTGACTTGTCCACTACAGTGAAATCCCCAAAGTGCTGGGTTTTTGCAGTGTTGTGGATAGTATCTCCTACAAATGGAGTGTATTCATGGATGCTTCCCCCAACAATGTGTTTCATAATTTCCTTCAGTTCGCACGTGGAGGCCACCCACGTGCCTGTATGACCTCCCTACAACGCCTGGGCATGCTCCTGATGAGGTGGCGGATGGTCTCCTGAGGGATCTCCTCCCAGACCTGGACTAAAGCATCCGTCAACTCCTGGACAGTCTGTGGTGTAACGTGGCGTTGGTGGATGGAGCGAGACATGATGTCCCAGATGTGCTCAATTGGATTCAGGTCTGGGGAAAGTGAATCAGTTCATAGCATCAATGCCCTCCTCTTGCAGAAACTGCTGACACACTCCAGCCACATGAGGTCTAGCATTGTATTGCATTAGGAGGAACCCAGGGCCAACCGCACCAGCATATGGTCTCACAAGGGGTCTGAGGATCTCATCTCGGTACCTAATGGCAGTCAGGCTATCTCTGGCGAGCACATGGAAGGCTGTGCGGCCCCCCAAAGAAATGCCACCCCACACCATGACTGACCCACCGCCAAACCGGTCATGCTGGAGGATGTTGCAGGCAGCAGAACGTTCTCCACGCGTCTCCAGACTCTGTCACATGTGGTCAGTGTGAACCTGCTTTCATCTGTGAAGAGCACAGGGCGCCAGTGGCGAATTTTCCAATCTTGGTGTTCTTTGGCAAATGCCAATGTTGGGCTGTAAAGCACAACCCCCACCTGTGGACATCGGGCCCTCATACCACCCTCATGGAGTCTGCTCAAACGGTCAGAAACAGACACATGCACATTTGTGGCCTGCTAGAGGTCATTTTGCAGGGCTCTGGCAGTGCTCCCCCTGCTCCTCCTTGCACAAAGGCAGAGGTAGCGGTCCTGCTGCTGGATTGTTGCCCTCCTACACCCTCCTCCATGTCTCCTGATGTACTGGCCTGTCTCCTGGTAGCGCCTCCATGCTCTGGACACTACGCTGACAGACACAGCAAACCTTTTTGCCACAGCTCGCATTGATGTGCCATCCTGGATGAGCTGCACTACCTGAGCCACTTGTGTGGGTTGTAGACTCTGTCTCATGCTACCCCTAGAGAGTGAAAGCACCGCCAGCCAGCATTCAAATGTGACCAAAACATCAGCCAGGAAGCATAGGAACTGAAAAGTGGTCTGTGGTCACCACCTGCAGAACCACTCCTTTATTGGGGGTGTCTTGCTAATTGCCTATAATTTCCACCTGTTGTCTATTCCATTTGCACAGCAGCATGTGAAATTTATTGTCAATCAGTGTTGCTTCCTAAGTGGACAGTTTGATTTCACAGAAGTGTGATTGACTTGGAGTTACATTGTGTTGTTTAACCTGTTGCGACGAGCAATCCCGTATCCGGGAGCGTAATTATAGCCTCAATCTCATTACCATAATGCAACGTTAACTATTCATGAAAATTGCAAATGAAATGAAATAAATATATTGGCTCACAAGCTTAGCCTTTTGTTAAAACCTCTTGCTCCTACTTGAGACGCAGACGTCCCAACTAGAGCTCTGGAAATGCAAATGCGCTACGCTAAACGCTAATAGTATTAGTTAAAACGCAAATGTTCATTAAAATACACATGCTTGGTATTGAATTAAAGCTACACTCATTGTGAATCCAGGCACCAAGTCAGATTTTTAAAATGCTTTTCGGCGAAAGCATGAGAAGCTATTATCTGATAGCATGTAACACCCCAAAAGACCCGTAGGGGATGTAAACAAAATAATTAGCATAGTCGGCGCTACACAAACCGCACAATAAAATATAAAACATTCATTACCTTTGACCATCTTCTTTGTTGGCACTCCTTGATGTCCCATAATCAATACTGGGTCTTTTTTTCGATTAAATCGGTCCATATATAGCCTAGATATCGATCTATGAAGACTGTGTGATAAACGGAAAAAATAGCGTTTCATAACGTAACGTCATTTTTTAAAAGTTAAAAAGTCGACGATAAACTTTCACAAAACACTTGAAATACTTTTCTAATGCAACTTTAGGTATTAGTACACGTTAATAAGCGATAAAAATCATCAGGAGGCGATGTAAATTCAACAGGTGGTCGTCTGGAAAAAATGTCTGGAAAAAACTCAGCCAATACATCAAGTTGGAGGTCGGAGGGAATCGGTTCCCTTGGGTCGGTTCTACCAAGAATCAAATCCGAATCAAATGAGAAGACTCTATATATCCTGTGGAAGCTGTAGGTACTGCAAGCTCGGCCTCATTTAATACGGTTCACCTTTAACAATGGGTTGAAGTGGCGCATGGATATTTTTTTCCACTTTCAGTGATCAGATTTTCCTGCGCTTTTCGATGAAACAGACGTTCTGCTATAGTCACAGCCGTGATTTAACCAGTTTTAGAAACGTGAGAGTGTTTTCTATACACACATACTAATCATATGCATATACTATATTCCTGGCATGAGTAGCAGGACGCCAAAATGTTGCGCGATTTTTAACAGAATGTTCGAAAAAGTAGGGGGTAGGCTTAAGTGTCATCTCAGATTTTCAAAAAATGCTTTTCAACCATAGCTACACAAGCATTTGTGTAAGAGTATTGATAGCTAGCATAGCATTAAGCCTAGCATTCAGCAGGCAACATTTTCACAAAAACAAGAAAAGCATTCAAATAAAATAATTTACCTTTGAAGAACTTCGGATGTTTTCAATGAGGAGACTCTCAGATAGCAAATGTTCAGTTTTTCCAAAAAGATTATTTGTGTAAGAGAAACCGCTCCATTTTGTTCATCACGTTTGGCTGAGAAAAAAACCCGAAAATTCAGTCATTACAACGCAAACTTTTTTCCAAATTAACTTCATAATATCGACAGAAACATGGCAAACGTTGTTTAGAATCAAGCCTCAAGGTGTTTTTCACATATCTATTCGATGATAAGTCACTCGTGGCAGTTTGGTTTCTCCTCTGTTCAAAATGGAAAAATTAACGCACCTGGAGATTACGCAATAGTTTCGACAGAGAACACCGAGCGGACATCTGGTAGTAGTCTCTTATGGTCAATTTTCCAATGATATGCCTTACAAATACGTCACAATGCTGCAAACACCTTGGGGAAACGACAGAAAGTGTAGGCCCTCTCCTTGCGCATTCACAGCCATATAAGGAGACATTGGAACACAGCGCCTCAAAAATCTGGCTCACTTCCTGTATGAAATTTCATCTTGGTTTCGCCTGTAGCATTAGTTCTGTGGCACTCACAGACAATATCTTTGCAGTTTTGGAAACGTCAGAGTGTTTTCTTTCCAAAGCTCTCAATTATATGCATAGTCGAGCATCTTTTCGTGACAAATTATCTTGTTTAAAATGGGAACGTTTTTCATCCAAAAATGAAATACTGCCCCCAGAGGTTCAAGAGGTTAAGTGTTCCCTTTATTTTTTTGAGCAGTGTATATACTGTACTCGATATCATATACTGCATCTTGCCTATGCCGTTCTGTACCATCACTCATTCATATATCTTTATGTACATATTCTTAATCCCTTTACACTTGTGTGTATTTTACTTTATTTCTTTTTTATTTCATAAAGTATAAGGTAGTAGTTTAGGAATTGTTAGGTTAAATTACTCGTTGGTTATTACTGCATTGTCGGAACTAGAAGCACAAGCATTTCGCTACACTCGCATTAACATCTGCTAACCATGTGTTTGTGACAAATATATTTGATTTGATTTTGATTTGAGCAAGTGAAACATTGCCCCTCTGTCTCTGTATGTGTAGCGCGTATCTGGTACTGTCTCGTCAAAAATAGTGTGCTATTGTTGCCGCCCGTAGCATTGAATGCAAGGGAAACCAGCAAGCATTTGGCTTCCGTGTATGAAAAATAAATGAAATAGGCCATCAGCATTGTGCAAAACTGAGTGAGCTCAACTGTGATGGTCCTGGCGCACCAAAAAAAGGTGTCAAGGGTAGCCAGTTTGGATTTGACTTCACCCCAATCACATCACAGCAGAACTTAATTCACAGAAAAAACTTGAATTGTTGCATCTTGTTGTGTTGTTGTTGTACTCACAACTGTTTGAGGGGCTAGGCCACCTCAGAGGTTCCGTCAATCGGCCTGCAGTCAACAAAGTCGTCAAGCCAGTAATCCAGCCATTGTGGAGGGTTCCCTCTGACCATTCGGGATTCCATTGACAAGGGACTTGACAACCTCCTGGAGGATGACATCCTCGGGCCCATTGATGCCTGCCCATGCGTCTCAAACCTGGTCATTGCGCCCAAGAAAAATGCTGATCTTCAGAACTGCATGGATCGCAGGGCCGTGAACAAAGCGATTATTTCCAACATTTACCCGCTACCAACTGCTGAGGAGCTCACATCCCATTTTTATGGATCCACGGTATTCAACAAACTACAACTGAGGCTGGGATACGTCCAGGTTCCCCTGGCACATGAGAGTCTAGATCTCACTGCACAGGTACAAACTTATGTTATTCAGACTCAGCTCTGCACCCAGCAGTTTCCAGAAGATTATGACTCTTCTCCTGACAGCCATCCCTGGAGTGTCAATCTATCTGGATGACATTGTGGTGCACTGTGCCTCACAGACAGAGCATGATACTCACTTGCAGCAGGTGTTTCGTCAGCTCTTCGAGAATGGGCCCAGACTCAACACTGAAAAGTGTGTGTTCAGGGTGTCAGACTGAGTTCCTTGGATACAGGCTCTCCAGCCAGGGCATTACCCCCATCATGTCCCATGTGGATGCCCTTCTCACCTTGCCTGAGTCTCAGTCCACAGCACAGCTGGTGTCATTCCTTGGCATGGCAACATACTACTTACGGTTTCTTCCAAACTACCCTGAGAACGCTTGAACAGGACCCTGAAGGAAGGAATATGAGCATACTTGGCTGAGGGATGACCTTTTGACGTGGCTCTGTGCCTTACACTACTCCACATTAGGGCTACCAAGCACTCCACAACTGGGGGGGTCTCCTGACTCCCTGATGATTGGCAGGGAACTGAATCTCTCTTTGGACTGCCTCTTCCCAAAACAAAATATCAAGCCCCCTGCAGCAAGCAAGCCTCTGTTGGAGCGGCACAGCAACGGATTAAACAACATTAGGACACATGAAACAACCAAGCCTGAAGGCCCAGGACTGGGTGGGGATCAGGACTGACAACCGCCGGAACAAGCTCTCCGCATTTTGGTCAAAGCCCCTGATAGACATTCCAACTTCAGGACGGATCCCGCTGGCATGCAAATCGCCTCAGAAATGTCCATTCGTCAGTGGGGGATCCATTCCTGACCCGTCTATCTACAACTCACCATGGGCAGGAGCTCACGCACCTCTACCCCTACACCAGGCTCAGTTCAGAGCCCTTCCACCAGTCAGACCTTAAATGCCTGCAGATCCCCTGCCACCAGCCACACCTCTGAACACTGGGAGACCCCAATGGGTCATAGCTGCTCCATCGTGCCTCTTCGGGATCAGTGTCCCTTCCACAGGACGGTTGAGCTAACGTGGGCTAATGCAATTAGCATGAGGTTGTAATTAACAAAAACATTTCACAGAACATCTGATATTGGCAGAAAGCTTGAATTCTTGTTAATCTAACTGCACTGTCTAATTTACACTAGCTATTACAGTGATAGAATACCATGCTATTGTTTGAGGCGAGTGCACAATTTTGAACATGAAAAGTTATTAATAAACAAATTAGGCACATTTGGCCAGTCTTGATACAAGATTTTGAACACAAATGCAATGGCTCATTGGATCAGTCTAAAATTTTGCACATACACTAATGCCATCTAGTGGCCAAAATTGCACCTGGGTAGGAATAATATATTATGGCCTTTCTCTTGCATTTCAAAGATGATGGTACACATTTTTTTCTAAAGAATGGTTGTTTTTTTCCTTTGTATTATCTTCTACCAGATCTATTGTGTTATATTCTACTACATTCCTTTCACATTTCCGTAAACTTCAAAGTGTTTCATTTCAAATGGTACCAAGAATACGCATATCCTTGTTTTGAGATTATTGGAAAATAAGACTAAAGGTGAGGACACAACAGTTCATCAGACACAAGACTGAATCCAAACATACCACTGTTGCATTTGACATTTACTGTACAATTCACCACATTTCTTGATAACAAAATCTGAAAATACTCTGGGATACATTCAGTAACAACAAAATTATTGGGAAATTTTAGACAACAAACACTACAAGGGTTTGAGTGAGAGGTCTAACTGGTGTTTCCAAGTGGCCACATACAGTAACTCTCCCAAGTGTACACAGTTCCTAAGTAACTTCAATGCACTTATGACTATGAAGAGTCTTCAACTAGAAGGTGCTTTTTGAGCTCCTAGCTGTGCTGTTGAGGAACTAAAGCATGCACACTTGCAGTTGTTTTGTTTTAAACACAGCCCTGCATCCCCTCCATTACACAATTACTGTTGTTTACACAATCCAAAAACGGTCCATTATAAATCATAATCTGCAGAGGCGAGTTCTACAGTTGATGCCGGAAGTTTACATACACCTTAGCCAAATACATTGAAACTCAGTTTTTCACAATTCCTGACAAGTAAAAATGCCCTGTTTTAGGTCAGTTAGGATCACCACTGTATTTTAAGAATGTGTTACTTCTGTAAGAAACTTTTCAATTTAGCCTTCTCCATATAGGCCAATTCCATATAGGCCAGATAACATTAAAATGAATGACCTATACCCTTCCCCAGCTCATTCACTCACAGCCAGCATTCATGCCACTTCTCCCAAAACTGTGTCTGAAACGTTACTGCAACACATATTGTTACATTTATTAAGCAGTAAAATATTTACCGAAAAATAAAAGTTGCTTACTACATCTTTGGGCTAGGTGGGACGCTAGCACCCCATCTCGACAACATCCAGTGAAATTGCAGAGCGTGAAATTCAAAATACAAAAAAACGTTAAACATTCATGAAAATACAAGTGTCATACATCATTTAAAAGCTTAACTTCTTGTTCATCCAGCCGCTTTGTCAGATCTCAAAAAGGCTTTACGGCTATAGCATACCATGCGATTATCTGAGGACAGCACCCCGCATACAAAAGCATTGAAAACATTTTCCAAACCAGCAGAGGCGTCAGACATAGCGATAAAATAAATCACTTACCTTTGAAGATCTTCCTCAGTGTGCAATCCCAAGGGTCCCAGCTACACAACAAATGGTTGTTTTGTTCGATAAAGTCCTTCTTTATATCCTAGCTTCTGGGCCTGAGTAACAGGCAGTTTACTTTGGGCATGTCAGTCATCCGAACTTCCGAATACTGCCCCCTAGCCTTAAGAAGGTTTACCAGCAGTTGACTAACTTGTAACAAACCCAGCCCATGGGGTGAAGACAATAAGTGTGCACCCTCCTTTGTCGTCCGTGGCAGAAATACCAGCTCACTCATCAAGACTTCCGTCTCGCTAACTTACTATATACTCCAAATCGCACCTCATCTCACACCAGCCACTAGGTGCCAAGAGCTATAACATGCCACAGTCCTAGGCTACTAAATGTTGCTTCAGTTTTTAAAGCTTGACAATGAATAAAAAATAAATAAAAACACCATGCAAAGAAGAAACAGGCCCATTACAGCATTATTTGAGCAGTAGCCCAGGCTGGCTACACAACTGCAAGAAATGTTTAGCGCACCATAGAGCAAGGCTGCATTCAACTGCATCCATGCTGCACAATTTTCTTAAACATGTTTTATGTTTAAATGTTACAACAACCTAGCTATGTTTTAGTTATTTTAAATTTGTCAATATTTATTTTATTAGGGTCGTAGCATTTTATGCACATCTGCAAACATAGCAGCAAAGGCTGGACAAATATGATTGATTTATTCGTTTTATTTACAGTATTTTAAAATGCTATATACAGAATCCTATGTAAAATGGTCCATTTGAATCGCAGTTGTATGCAGATTTTTCTAAAAACAAACATACAGTGCCTAGTGAAAGTTTTATTTTATTTCACCTTTATTTAACCAGGTAGGCCGGTTGATTTCAAGTTCTCAGTTACAACTGCGACCTGGCCAAGATATATGCATTGTTATTGTCAAAATTGCTCAAGCTCAATACATTTGGTTGGGAGTCTTTGTTGGACAGTAATATTCAAACCTTGTCTCTGATGTAAGTCAGATCTGGACTTGCCTGTATGACAAGAGAAGATGTTTTTTTGGAGTGTTAAAAAAACACTCCAAATCATCCATTCTGTTTGCGACAAGGCCGTTAAGTAATACTGCAAGACAACACGGCAAAGACGTACAATTTTTGGCCTAAATTAAAAACTACAGGCTAGGGTCAAATACAATACAACACATTGTATTTTCAAGTATTGTGGTGGCAGAATCATGTAATTGGTATGCTTGTCACTGGCAGGGACTGGGGTGTTTGGCAGGATCAAAATGAATATTAAAAGAGTAGAGTCCAAGTAAAAAGTTAGAGGAAAACCTACCTTAGTCTTTTGATAACCTTTTGATTACTCAATTTCTATAATCAGACACAACATAATTACTGTCCTATAGGTGTTGAGATTTCCTGAATGGTCCAGTCTCAGTTTTGGGTTTAGCCATAATTTTGACTTTTTGACTGTGTTAACACTAATGCAACCGCTGTGTCAGATTTCAAAAAAACTTTACGGAAAAAGCATAATCTGAGAACGGCGCTAAGAGCCCAAAAAAGCCAGAGTAATTTTGGAGTCAACAGAAGTTAGAAATAACCCCACTTGCCTTTGATGATCTTCATCAGAAGACACCCTCAGGAATCCCATTTTGACAATAAATAACTGATTTGTTCCATAAAGTCCACCATTTTTGTCCAAATAGCAAATTGTTGTTAGCGTGTTCAGCCCACTAATTAATCTTCATGAGGCGCAAGCATTTCGTCCAGACAAAAACTCGAAAAGTTCCGTTACAGGTCATAGAAACAAGTCAAACGATGTATGGAATCAATCATTAGGATGTTTTTAAACAATTTAAAGGCAATGCTACCAAATACTAATTGAGTCTATGTAAACTTCTGAACCACAGGGAATGTGATGAAATTAAATAAAGCTGAAATAAATCACTCTACTGTTATTCTGACATTTCACATTCTTAAAATAAGTGGTGATCCTAACTGAGCTAAGACAGGGGATTTGTACTAGGATGAAATGTCTGTAAGACAGTTATATTGCAAATATTTTATATATCATAGAACACAGTCAGTACCATGCAAATGGCTTGTCCCTCGTGTCAGGAGTTGTGGTTTCGTGACATATTTTGAGTAAAAAAAGTTTTTTCCCCCCCAATTTAAATGTCATAATACAGGGGAAATGTTTATATATTTTTAGAAATATTATAAAGAATTTACAGGGAATAGATGTCCCTCAATTTCATGTCACTGATGTTACCCCGTTGTAAAAAACACTATTTAAAAAAAAAGGTGACATCCTTGCCAGCTTCATACTAGATCAAAGGTTATTTGACAAAAAGTCAACACAAGCATTTTTTACATTTATTTAATCTAGTAAAAATATTAAAATGCTTTAAGCTGTCTTTTATTTGAATTTACATTGTTCTGGGGTTACTATTGTCTTGACGTGCCCTGGGAATAGGATGATAACCCACCCTCTCTCTCTCTTTCTCTCCAGTTTTATGACTTTTCAACAGGTAGTAAATATCTGGTAGAAACTGCCATGCACTATTAACAGAGTCTGAGAGAACAAATTACCTCTCTTGGCCAAACTCCTAAATCCCCAAAATGGGAGAACTTAACAATATTTCCACTTTTGAGGATGTGGGAATGGTCTGTGGATACTTAAGGGACCGTTATGATGAGTGTGTTTCATTTGGTGATCTCATGAAGGACAGGAAAAAAACAATGATATCTCTTAAAGCGTACATTTCCCAGCTGTCAGGTTTACATCTAAATATTGTGAAACGTACAATGGGAGAACAAGTATTTGAATCACTGCCGATTTTGCAGGTTTTCATACTTACAAAGCATGTAGAGGTCTGTAATTGTTATCATGTGGTCTGATGAGGTCTGATGAGACAAAAATAGAGCTTTTTGGTCTAAACTCCACTCGCCGTGTTCTGCCTTATTCTGCCACTGTTCTGCCTTATTATTATTCGACCATGCTGGTCATTTATGAACATTTGAACATCGTGGCCATGTTCTGTTATAATCTCCACCCGGCACAGCCAGAAGAGGACTGGCCACCCCACATAGATGGGGCCATGTATCGCAAGATCTTGGCCAACAACCTCCTGCCCTCAGTAAGAGCATTGAAGATGAGTCGTGGCTGGGTCTTCCAGCATGACACCGACCCAAAACACACATCCAGGGCAACTAAGGAGTGGCTCCGTAAGAAGCATCTCAAGGTCCTGGAGTGGCCTAGCCAGTCTCCAGACCTGAACCCAATAGAAAATATTTGGAGGGACCTGAAAGTCTCTATTGCCCAGCGATGGCCCCGAAAACCTGAAGGATCTGGAGAAGGTCTGTATGGAGGAGTGGGCCAAAATCTCTGCAGCAGTGTGTGCAAACCTGGTCAAGAACTACAGGAAATGTATGATCTCTTTCATTGCAAGTTCTGCTTTTCTGATGTATCAAATACTTATGTCATGCATATGTCATGCAATAAAATGCTAATTAATTACTTACAAATCATACAATGTGATTTTCTGGATTTTTGTTTTAGATTCCGTCTCTCACAGTTGAAGTTTACCTATGAAAAAAATTAGAGACCTCTACATGATTTGTAAGTAGGAAAAACTGCAAAATCGGCAGTGTATCAAATACTTTTTCTCCCCACTGTATGTGGTTAAACATGAAACTATTTGTGAAAGATGTAATGTGATGTTAACCTTCTAAATGAGAGTATGGATTTTCATATAAAGATTAACTAGTCAGTGGCCACGCTACATGAGCATAGACATTACGTCGGTGTCATGGAACCGCCCTTTTCTACTGAAATGTATAAAAACCACTCCTGATGAAATTCACACCAGACCACGCAAACCACTGTGTAAACTAAAGTTGCAAATGGTCGAATTTCTAAACTATAAAACATGCAGTTGATGTGACATGTTGAAATAGTTGGCAATACAACTCTAACAAAGGACAAAACCATACCACGTGGAGCATTGGCTACATGGCTGGAAATGGTTCAACTCTGAGACTATTGATCACTACAGAATAAGAGCAAATCTTAGACATATAATTACTAGTCTGGAGCTAGAAAGTCTAGAAAGAGAATACCGACAACCGCCAAAGCATTTATTCTATGAAAACATTTCCGAATGGTACTCCATTCTAACCACGAAAGACATTGTGACCTCTGGGAAAGTTAACCAGAGACTCTGATGAACCCTACAGGACGATCGATGATTCGAACAGAGAAGACAACAACGACATACGGGCGTAAATATATAATTTGCAATTATTCTCGAATGAGCGGCCATTCATGTACAAAGGATTAGCATTTCAATTAATATAATTATATACTGTGTAGTGAATCCATTTAGTCTTTCCTGCTTTTTCTCTTTCTCAGTCCCAGTCCCCACCCCTTTCATTTTGTCTACCAAGACATCATATTGGCTTAGCCCACTAGGGACTTTTCTATCATTGTTAGTAACCAATATTTACTGTTTGTTTGTTATGTATTTCTGTGATTAGTTAGTTAGTTAGTAAATAAATAATTAAGCCAATTTGTATATTGCTGATTCATTATGGAAACTAGGGTGTACGTGCAGATAACCAATCATTTTATGACGTTTGGAATGAGACTAAGGAGGTAACAATTAATAATCATTAATGGAAGACTAATTGAAAAGATATGAAAATATCTCAAGAGTCGATTCGGGAAATAGAGACTCCATAAACATTTTTCCATGGTGCCCCTACATCCTAGTTAATTCAAGTTTACATGATTAGTTTAATCACGTAATAATAATTACATAGAGAATTGATTTGATAAAATAAGTCTTCACATTTATACTAAAGACAAGACACTATTGTCTAAGTTCAACATTTTTTAAATAAGAGTTATATAAAAATAGCTGGTCAAAAAGTCACAATTTTAGTAGAATGATCCATTTAATAACACTGCAAATCAAAACCTCTTCAAATCCAAATCCACTCATCCGAGTGTGTGTGTGTACTTATGTGTGCGCATGCATGTACAGAATGTTGTGTGTGTTACTTGGTGTTACTGATTTTAAAAACATTTCATAATACACATTAAAAGACAGAAACACCTCTTCACATCCATGTCATACTCTCCAGTACTGTCCTTTTCTCTAATCACCTCCATCAGACACCTGCAGGTTTAGCTCATTGCTCAGGGGCCCAGGCTTGGCAGAGGGGACACACTGATAAAATCTCAGTGCTCAACGCAGAACAGGCATCCATTTCCAGACACACTCGATCAAGCAGCGTGGAGCAGCTCTCCACATCCTCCATCCTCCCTCTCTACTGCTAATGATTACCACCATAAATCACTCATCAACGCTGGGTCCTGCTGTCAGCCCGGAGAGGAGCAGGCCTTTCTGTATCAAGGGGTGGAGGCTAGTGATAATGTGGAAGTAAGTAGGTAGACTTGCAGGAGCCTGCTTCTATAGTGTGAGTCTCAACAGATCAACTTGTACAAATCTCACTCATCCAATTCTTACAGCTCTGTTTACGCACAACGTGCCTGATTCTTTCTTAAAATGAACAGTATTCAATACTAAACTGAGCTATGACAACACATCCCCCACCCCAACCCTCCCGCTCTAGTTCATAGTCTTTTAGAGTTACATGCTTCTTTATCTTCAGTGTGTGTGCACACTTGCCTGTAGCATGAACTCATGTGTTGACTAATTGACCCAGCAGTCACATTTTTATATTGTTTCAGAAATCACTGCTGTAACAACATTGCTGAAGTTAAGTTAATATAAGAAGTTAATTCATATAAGAAAAATGGCGTGCCAAATCAGGAATGACAAATCATCAAATGTATTTAATTACTGAGAATGTACTTTTCTGATAGATGCTGTTAAAATATATACTTTGTTTTGATTTTCTCAGCACTTATGGCATTTCGTTTTCACAGCACCAACTTTACTTGATTCATCGCGCTCTAGTGACTTCTTGTGGTGGGCCGGGCGCCTGTAGGCAGACCTCGGTCACCAGTTGAACGATTTTTCCTCCTACACATTGGTCTGGCTTGCTTCTGGGTAAAGCGAGCAAGCGTAGTTTGGCGTGTTAAGTTTCAGAGGACACATGACTCGACCTTCTCCTCTCCCGAGCCCGTTGGGGAGTTGCAGTGATGAGACAAGATCGTAATCACGAAATTGGGGGTAAAAATAACAAAAACACGATTTACGATTTAACTTTATAAGGTGATGAAAGTAAACAGTAATGTGCTTGATGCTGCTTTCCAACACATTTCAAGGGTCTTAGTCTGGTGACATGATGATTGGTTCTTCGACTTCATTTTGACAAATTAAAAATTATCTTGTCCAAAATAGGAATCTCATCTCGTAAAGTGCATTCCCTTTTTCCACATTTTGTTACGTTACAGCCTTATTCTAAAATGTATTAAATAAAATCCCAATCAGTAAAATTTTCAATAAAATGTATTTATAAAGCCCTTCTTACATCAGCTGATGTCAAAGTACTGAAGAGAAACCCAGCCTAAAACCCCAAGAGGCAAGCAATGCAGTTGTAGAAGCACGGTGGCTTCTCTGCAATCTACACACAATACCCCATAATGACAAAGTGAAAACAGGTTTAGACATTTTTGCAAATGTATATAAAAAAAAATCTTATTTATATAAGTATTCAGACCATTTGCTATAAGACTCAATTGAGCTCAGGTGATCATCCTTTATAAGTTTCTACACTTTGGAGTCCTCCTATGGTAAATGCAATTGATTAGACATGATTTGGAAAGGCACACACCTGTCTATATTAGGGTCTCACAGTTGACAATGCATGTCAGAGCAAAAACCAAGCCTTGAGTTTGAAGGAATTGCCTGTAGAGCTCCGAGACAGCATTTTGCATTTTGTCGAGACACAGATCTAGGAAAGGGTACGAAAAAATTCTGAAATATTGAAGGTCCCCAAGAACACCGTGGCCTCCATTATTCTTAAATGGAAGAAGTTTGGAACCACCAAGACTCATCCTAGAGCTGGCCGCCCGGCCAAACTGAGCAATCAGGGGAGAAGGGCCATGGTCAGGGAAGTGACCAAAAACCCGATGGTCACTCTGACAGAGCTCCGGAGTTCCTCTGGGGAGATGGGAGAAACTTCCAGAAGGACACACATCTCTGCAGCACTCCACCAATCAGGCTGTTATGGTAGAGTGGCCAGACGGAAGCCATTCCCCAGCTCGCTTGGAGTTTGCCAAAAGGCACCTAATGGACTCTCAGACCATGAGAAACAAGATCCTCTGGTCTGATGAAACCAAGATTGAACTCTTTGGCTTGAATACCAAGCGTCACGTCTGGTGGAAACAGGCACGGCTAATCACCTGGCCAATACCATCCCTACAGTGAAGCATGGGTGGCAGCATCATGCTGTGGGGATGTTTTTCAGCAGCAGGGACTGGGAGACCAGTCAGGATTGAGGGAAAGATGAACAGAGCAAAGTACAGAGACATCCTTGATAAAAACCTGCTCCAGAGTGCTCAAGACCTCAGACTGGGATGAAGTGTCACCTTCCAATAGAACAACGAACCTAAGCACACAGCCAAGACAAAGCAGGAGTGGCTTCGGGACAAGTATCTGGAGAGACGTGAAAATGGCTGTGTAGCGACGCTCCCCATCCAACCTGACCAAGTTTGAGGGGATCTGTAGAGAAGAATGGGAGAAACTCCCCAAATACAGATGTACCAAGCTTGTAGCGTCATATACAAGAAGTCTCAAGGCTGTAATCACTTCCAAAGTACTGAGTAAAGGGTCTGAATACTTTTGTAAATATCATATTACCGTTTGATGATACAAACCACAAACAAAAACACGACAAATGCAAAAAGGCACAGAAACTAAAACAAAATAATACAATGGTACCTGCTGCCTAAAATGTATTTCAACAATCCTTTCTCTGAATTCAACTAAATTGGGATAGATATAATCGTTCATTATTTTCCGATCTTCAAACAACTTAAGTAGTATAACAAAGCAATACATTACATTTAAGTAAATAAGGATAATCAGGCTTGTTTTGTTTTTCATTGTAAATCTCGTCTTCTTCCTCTGAAGAGGAGTAGGAGAGATCGGACCAATGCGCAGCGTGGTAAGTGTTCATAGCTTTTAATGACGTACTAGAACACTGAACAAAACAATAAATGACAAACGAACAGTCCCGTATGGTGACAGACAAAAACACTTAAACAGGAAATAAGCACCCACAACTCAAAAGTGAAACCAGGCTACCTAGGTATGGTTCTCAATCAGGGACAATGATTGACAGCTGCCTCTAATTGAGAACCATACCAGGCCAAACACAGAAATCCTAAATCATAGAAAAACGAACATAGACAACCCACCCAACTCACGCCCTGACCATACTAAAACAAAGACATAACAAAAGAACTAAGGTCAGAACATGACATTCATCCTAAGTCAACTGAAGTAGATTGGTACAAATGGAAGTTGTAACATCAAATTTACTTGCATTACTGCTAGAGCTTATTCAGTGGAGTGTTGATAATTTGCAGGTCCAACTCAAAATGGCACCTCAGCCACCCACACCCTCAGCTGCAAAGTGAAAGGTCTTGTAGCTAAGACAATCATTCTTAGTGGGTTTTAAATTTCCTATCCTCGTTATGTACCACAACACTTATTTATATATAGTATCACCTGGCTCGGCATTCAAATTACCCATGTTCAAATCCTTCTCAATGTTAATTCAACCTATTTTATGTAAAATGTCAATGTAACAAAATAGTTGCAAAATCAAAAATGTAAAACAAAGTTATTTTTGTTCTCTGACTGCAGTGCAATGCTTACCCTGTGATAGTCTATAAGAAATCTGTCAAATAAATGATATCCAGCTCAGGGCTCCAGCTTTCTATTTGGTTCGCTAACTTGCTAGCTAAGTTCAAGCTTCTTGGATGCGGCAGAGAAATGGAATCCCCGCCTGGATCCCTGTTGCCTAAATTGTTTTGTGCATAATTTTTTATATTGCCCCTTGCGGGCACATTTGGTAATACCATATACCCTGGTATGGTACAGATCAGTATGACAGGGTGGCAGGGTAGCCTAGTGGTTAGAGCGTTTGACTAGTAACCGGAAGTTTGCGAGTTCAAAACCCCGAGCTGACAAGGTACTAATCTGTCGTTCTGCCCCTGAACAGGCAGTTAATCACTGTTCCTATGCCATCATTGAAAATAAGAATTTGTTCTTAACTGACTTGCCTAGTTAAATAAAAGGTAAAAAAAACAACAACAACATCTGGATACCACCCATCCCTACAGTTTCCCTGCTGTGCGCATATAAAATGGACATGGGGTTCTCGCCAATAACCCTGCATGAGGCAAATGGTGGTGACACCAGATACTGACTAGTTCTGATCCACGCCCATACCTTGCTTTTAAAGGTATGTGACCAACAGATGGAGATCTGTATTCCCAGTCATATGAAATCCATAGATTAGGGCCTAATAAATGTATTTCAATTGATTGATTTCCTTCTATGTGACTTGTTTCAAGAAACATCACATCAGTACTTTACAGGAGAGGCATTTACAAGGTAAATATTTATCAAAATACGTTTTTTGCAGAAATGCTTTCTGGAACATGTGCCTTAATAACAAACGTGTGTACCGTCTGTAAATACAAAACATTACGAGCATAGTTGGTTTAGCCACGGAAAAAAGACGGGAACCTTCCCGCTAGCCATGATTGGCTGAGAGACAGTAATGTATAGGCTGGCCATACCGAGAGATTATGATTCTGTCTATGAAATGAGCTGCTCTGTATGTGCAGGAAATCCTTTTTAACGCGGCTATTTTGAAAGATATCATGAATAACTGCAAAAGTGTTGCTAATGTTCTGAGTATTGAAATCAGCGGAATGCCCAGTGTAAGCAGAGTATGATAGCTAAGGAGTTGGAGAAAATTCTGGCGTTTGATTGCAAATAATGCGGAGGGAGTCAAAAAGAGAACAAAAAAAGTCTGTTGTACAAAACACATCTCTAAACTAAGGGCAACCATGGCATCCATGACAGAGAGGGAGAAGCTTTCATCCATTCCATCCATATATCCATGTAAGAGAGTTTAGCTAGCTACATTTTCAGATATTGTACATTTCTAATATTGTCAAAGTTGTTTGAAATTGCAAGCTAACGTTAGCTGGCTGGCTCGTTAGCTAATGTTATGTGTATGATCTGTGTAGTAATATTATTTGTATCTCAGAGCCATTTGCATTGCTAGTTATAGCCAAATGTTAGCTAGCTAGCTAACATTGAACCTAGTTGGTTAGCCTTATCCCCCTGCAGATTCATGCAGGTTAGTAAGATTATGAGTTGGGATTATGGTATTCAATCATCAAAACACACAAACTTTTAACAGATGCACAATCGAGAGCATCCTGTCGGGCTGTATCACCGCCTGGTACGGCAACTGCTCCGCCCACAACCGTAAGGCTCTCCAGAGGGTAGTGAGGTCTGCACAAAACTACCTACCCTCCAGGACACCTACACCCCCCGATGATACAGGAAGGCCAAAAAAATCATCAAGGACAACAACCACCTTGCCCGCACATGGCCTCCTTGTTCGCACACGCTTTTTCAGTTCTGCACATAGATTTTCTATAGGATTGAGGTCAGGGCTTTGTGATGGCCACTCCAATACCTTGACTTTGTTTTCCTTAAGCCATTTTGCCACAACTTTGGAAGTATGCTTGGGGTCATTGTGGTGGGGCATCGCCCACCCAGACCCTCCCCTATAGGTTCAGGTATTGCGGCCGGAGTGTGGGGGGGGGGGGGGGTACTGTCACGTTCTGAACTTAGCTGCTTTGTGATGTCTTTGTTTTAGTATAGTCAGGGCGTGAGTTGGGTGGGCAGTCTGTTCTTTTTTCTATGATTTGGTTCTGTGTTTGGCCTGATATGGTTCTCAATCAGAGAAGCTGCAGCTGTCAATTGTTGTCCCTGATTGAGAACCATACTTAGGTAGCCTGTTTTCACCCTTGAGTTGTGGGTGATTGTTTTCTGTTTTGTGTATTCACCGTACAGGAGTGTTTCGTTTCGTTCTTTCTCGTTCTTTTTTTTTGTGTGTTCATGATAATAAATTATCAATGCGCATTGGTCCTCCTCTTCTTCCACCACAGACGAGCGTTACAGACGGCTGTGTGGTCCCATGATGTTTATAATTGCGTACTATTGTTTGTACAGATGAACGTGGTACTTTCAGGCATTTGAAAATGCTCTCAAAGATAAACCATACTTGTGTTCTACAATTTTTTTTCTGAGCTCTTGGCTGATTTCTTTTGATTTTCCCATGATGTCAAGCAAAGAGGCACTGAGTTTGAAGGTAGGCCTTGAAATACATCGACAGGTACACCTCCAATTGACTCAATTGATGTCAATTAGCCTAACAGAAGCTTCAAAAGGCATGACAGAATTTTCTTGAATTTTCCAAGCTGTTTAAAGGCACAGTCAACTTAGCGTATGTAAATTTATGACCCACTGGAATTGTGATAGTGAATTATAAGTGAAATAATCTGTCTGTTAACAATTGTTGGAAAAATGACTTGTGTCATGCACGAAGTAGATGTTCTAACCGACTTGCCCAAACTATAGTTTGTTAACAAGAAATTTGTGGAGTGGTTGAAATACGAGTTTTAATGACTCCAACCTAAGTGTATGTAAACTTCTGTCTTCAACTGTACAAGATTAAGATGGGCAAAAGAACAGACACTGGACAGAGGAGCTCTGCCTAGAAGGCCAGCATCCCCGATTAGCTTCTTCACTGTTGACGTTTAGACTGGTGTTTTGAGACTGGGAGATCAGCAGGACAATAACACACTTGAGTTGCTTACCAAGAGGGTAGTGAATGTTCCTGAGTGTATAAAGACACAGGACGAGACCCAAATGCAGACACAGCAGGCAGATGGTCCGAGTCTCTGATATTTATTAATAGACAAGGGACAGGCAAAGGACAGGCAGAAGTTCATAAATCAGGTCAGAGTCAGATGGGTACAGGATGGCAGGCAGGCTCGAGGTTGGGCAGGCCAGCTCAGTTCAGCAAGAAAAGGTCTCTAAAAACCTGTAACCACGAGGACTAGAAAAACTTGCTGGTAGGCTTGAAAAGACGAACTGGCAATAGACAAACAGAAACGACTGGTATAAATACACAGGGGATAATAGGAACAAATGGGAGACACCTGGTGGGGGGTGGAGACAGGCACAAGAACATTCTGTCAGGTTGGATGGGGAGCTTTGCTGCACAACTATATGCAGGTCTCTCTCGAGATGTTTGGGCTCTGTCCTGAGCTCTATGGATAGTTCCTTTTGACTTCATGGCTTGGTTTTGCTCTTACATAGTGTCAACAGTAGGACCTTATATAAACAGGTGGGTGCCTTTCCAAATCATGTCCAATCAATTGAGTTTACCACAGGTGGACACCAATCAAGTTGTATTAACATCTCAAGGATGATCAATGGAAACAGGCTGCACCTGAGCTAAAGTTCAAGGCTCATAGCAAAGGGTCTGAATACTTATTTTAAAAAGTATATCTGTTTTAAAAAATGTTATACATTTGCAAACATTTCTAAAAACCTGTTTTTGCCTTGTCATCATGGAGTATTGTATGTAGATTGATGAGGGGAAAAAATATTTAATACATTTTAGAATAAGGCTGCAACATAACAAAAAGTCAAGGGGTCTGAATATCTTCCGAATGCACTGTATCCCCATTATTTCTTGAAGGATATAAGTTATAAATGCCTCATGAGCTTAGTTCAACTTTTGTACCCCATCAGAACCAAAGTATGAGCTTGTTTTACTCCAATGTGTGTAAACAATTTAAATATAAACAAAAACTGTATAGATTCAAAACATGGTTAAAACTATAATGTTGATATCATGAATGGGCAGTCCTGGCATCCATAGCTCTGTCTACGAATTTGAGAGCGGTTGCATGTCTCCAGGCCCATCCCTCATATTTTTACCAAAACAGAGGCGGTTATTGTATCAACTAAGAATTCTAAATTTAAATGCATTTTGCTTTGCAATTTACAGGTTAGGTTACTGTTGAATCATGAGAATATAGACATGCCTTTGAATGCATTTGATTTATCAAGCTAGAATTGTGTTTTGATGAGCCACTTTTTATGTTTTGAACTGCATTTTTCGGTCATTTCGATTGTTGATATGGACATTTATTTGTGTATAATAATATCACATAATAATAGTATTGTGTGTGTGTGTGCGTGTTTGAGCATGCTGAGCATTAGAATAATTGTAAATACATTGAAAGGCTGTGGAATTTGTTGCCGATTATTCTGATAAAATGTTCCATATATTGGTACTTTAGTGCCACCTATACATTGTAACTGTTGGTACTACATCGTTGTATGGCTGAGATGAGTTGAGCAGTGTGTCATTTTGTCAGATGATATGAAATATGCCGCCATCAGAGGCTATCTCTTGTGTATCTTGGCTACATTGGTATTTACATTTAGTGAAAATTGTTCGTCAATTTTGGTTAATAACCTATATAAATCTGCCTTTGATAATAGCCAGTGCTTACCCAGCCACCAACCTCATTGCATGTCAATTATTCACAAAGTATTAATTTGTGTGTATAAGTAGCCAAGCTGTGAAGGAGTTGTAGGGTTCCCTCTCCCAAGCTTTCCTCTCTTAGGATGATATAACAACTGTCTTTGTGTGTATGATGTTCTTTTTAGAAAGCCCTCTGAGGCCTATTTCACTTCTAGTTCTTAAAAATTATGTTAATTGATAGTCTTCACAAAGTGTGGTTTGTTGGGACTGTCCACGGTGAGTGGGGTTGGTAGTTCTGTTTCTGTTTCTCAAATCCCCGATTGGAAACACAAACACATACACACACAAATCAATGGGTTTCATTGACAGCTGAGAGCGAAGCTTAGCATGACAACACATTTGCCTGATGTGGAACTCAGTGTCTTATGCTTGGTGCACCATTGCCTCATTCCCAACCTATTTGAGGTGATACACGAAGGGTTTATTAACAACTACCCACGATGAGGCTTAGAACCTCTTCAGGCTTTCTCTCTCAGGAAATTTGGAAATTAAAGCAGGTTTCATTTTTTGGTTTTGAAAGGGGTTGTGTATATCCAAAGGACTCTTGTGTCAATGGTTGTTTGAAGAGTGTTGACATAAGATAAAGCATTAATGGCACTTTCTTGTCCTTCACACTAAAGCACCGTTTCACATTCGAGAAATATACATTTTGTCTTCTCACCTTTAATGTCTGAATTCATTATATAAGCCTGGAGATATTGTCAGATCTATCTTTTCAGATTTAAGGTCAGGTACTACAGGCTACACTGACATTTTAGTGATTTGTTGGTATGTTTGTCCATTAATATTAGTATTTTCAAAAGGTAAATATAAAAATGTAAAGAAATTGATGAAAATGTGTATTTTATTTAGTTTATCATACTACTGTCATCGACATTTGAATTAATATTTGCCACTTTAAAATGGACATACATCAATTTTAAAGCTCACTACATATTTAGGCTGAACTTCATCCAGTGTCCAGAAAAATGGATTTGCAAATATATGCATATTTGAAGACATATTGCCTCACTTGCATATTTTAATAAAATACACTACCGGTCAAAGGTTTTAGAACACCTACAGTACTTCTTCAAATTATTATTTATTTTTTATTACTATTTTCTGATAATAGTGAATACATCAAAACTATGAAATAACACATATGGAATCATGTAGTAACCAAAAAAGTGTTAAACAAATCAAAATATATTTTATGTTTGAGATTCTTCAAATAGCCCCCCTTTGCCTTGATGATAGCTTTGCACACTTTTGGCATCCTCTCAACCAGCATCACATGGAATGCTTTTCCAACAGTCTTGGAGGAGTTCACACATATGCTAAGCACTTGTTGGTTGCTTTTCCTTCACTAAGTAATCCCAAATATTTCAATTGGGTTGAGGTCGGGTGATTGTGGAGGCCAGCTCATCTGATGCAGCACTCCATCACACTCCTTCTTGGTAAAATAGCCCGTACACAGCCTGGAGGTGTGTTGGGTCATTGTCCCACTAAGCCCAAACCAGATGGGGTGGCGTATCGCTGCGGAATGCTGTGGTAGACATGCTGGTTAATTGTGCTTTAAATTCTAAATAAATCAGACAGTGTCACCAGCAAAGCACCCCCACACCATAACACCTCCTACTCCATGCTTTACGGTGGGAAATACACATGCAGCGATCATCCATTCACCCACACTGCGTCTCACAAAGATACAGAGGTTGGTAACAAAAATCTCTCATTTGGACTCCAGACCAAAGGACAAATTTCACACCGGTTTAATGTCCATTGCTCATGTTTCAAGTCTCTTATTATTATTTTTGGTTGGCCTTATGTGTTTCCATTATGTAAAATGTGCATTTCACTTTAGGTAAGAATTACATTAAAAAGGTACTGCATGAGACTACTGCCCATTTTTACATTTGCTACTGACAAGAGATTCCATGCTTTTATTGTCGCCCAAAGACGAAAGAACCTAACATTCTTACTGGAGATTGAAGAGGTACACAGCTTGGGCACATCCTTTCATCTATTGAAAATATTCCAGTCCTCAGGGACTGGAGAAGGTGTAATCCATTCGCAGTATCAAATAATCACGGGTCATGATTTTGTCTCTTGGCTGACTCGTCAGGCACAGTCGTGTGGTTTTAAAAGCAGAGGTGAGTGGTTGGGGGTGCAATGTGCTCCCTTTGCTAGTGGCCTGGGGGTGACAGGGTCCAAACACTCGACGTTGGACATTGCCTCTGGGTTATTGAGCAATAATGAGTGTTATTGCGCTCCAGGCCGGAGGATTAGTAACGGTGGAAGATTTTATGAAGGGCCTTGAGAAATTACCTGCAGCACTAGGACCCCTCATTCTTCAGTGGAGACATGACTACGGCTAACACAAGACAAAGATAGTCATCATGCTGATTGAAGGCCTTGATAGTTTCCCGATGTGCATAATCAAGGCTATCTCAACCTCATCATGACTATAATAGGCAGCACTCACTTGGTGTTCATGACTAAACGTAAAGTAGGGCAATTTCACGGTAACAGAATTGTGCTCAGACTCAAAGTTGAACAAACCATACAACTCTATGCACAAGGAATACATTTAACCATTTACACAGAACATTTTACAAAAAACATTTAGTGGAATAACTGTGCAGATGCTAAATTTGGTAACAGACTTTTGGTAAATCTCCCTCAGTTTTTGTGACCACATTTTCACAAATTGTTAAATATCTGCTCTGAATTAAGATTCAAAGATGTCTGCAGAAAGAATGGAGTGCCAGCTATGACGTGACACCTTGAGTTGGTAAAACATCTATTTTGGTTATTGAACGACAGCAAGTGAAGTGAATTTACACCTGGTAACAGAATTGCGGTAACATAATTTCATCATTGGGCCTTGATCTGTACTTGTAACGTAATTAGTCCTCCTCTGACGAGGAATAGTCAAGATCGGACCAATGCGCAGCGTGGTATATGTCCATGTTAATATTTAATAAATCAACTGAACACTGAATAACAAAACAACAAAGTGAAAGAATGAAACGACAACGAAACAGTCCTGTCTGGTGAAGACACAAAACAGAAAATAATCACCCAGAAAACACAGGTGGGAAAGGCTACCTAAGTATGATTCTCAATCAGAGACAACGAACGACACCTGCCTCTGATTGAGAACCTTACCAGGCCAAACACATAACAACAACATAGAAAAAAGAACATACTACCCACCCCAACTCATGCCCTCTCCTAACTAAAACAAAGACATAACAAAGGAACTAAGGTCAGAACGTGACAGTACTACACAGAAATTCAGAATTATGGAATGTAATTTTCTTCATTATACTATTTGTTCCACTAATTGGTCTTTTAACCAATCACATTAGATATTTTGTCAACAGATCTCTTTCAGAGTATTCTTATTCTAAAATGGATTACATTTACAAAGGATCCTCAGCAATCTACACACAATACCAAATAATGACAGAGCGAAAACAGTTTTTTAAATGTTTGCAAATATATATATATATATATATATATATATATTAAATACCTTATTTAGATAAGTATTCAGACCCTTTGCTATGAGACTCGAAATTGAGATCAGGTGCATCCTGTTTCCATTGATCATCCTTTATATGTTTCTACAACTTGATTGGAGTCCACCTGTGGTGAATTCAATTGATTGAACATGAATTGGAAATGCACACACCTGTCTCTATACTGTAAGGTCCCACAGCGGAAAGTGTAGGTCAGAGCAAAACCAAGCCATGAGGTCGAAGGAATTGTCCGTAGAGCTCAGAGACAGGATTGTGTCGAGGCACAGATCTGGGGAAGGGTACGAAAAAATGTCTGCACCATTGAAGGTCCCCAAGAAAACAGTTGCCTTCATTCTTAAATGGAAGATGTTTGGAACCAGAAGATCTGCAGAGAAGAATGGGAGAAACTCCCCAAACACAGGTGTGCCAAGCTTGTAGCGTCATACCCAAGAAGACTCGAGGCTGTAATTGGTGCCAAAGCTGCTTCAACAAAGTACTGAGTAAAGGGTCTGAAAACCTATGTAAATGTTATATTTCTGTTTTTTATTTCTAAAAACACATTTTTGTTTTGTCATTATGGGGTATACATTAATACATTTTAGAATAAGGCTGTAACATAAAATGTGGAAAAAGTCAAGGTGTCTGCATACTTTCTGAAAGCACTGTAAGTAGACTAGAGTTCACTACAGTATCGTTCAGTATAGTACATTAGTGTTCTTAACTCTAGTGGGCTTGTCTGTGTACTGTACTGAATTCTGCTTCACTCTATTCTACTGATCTACACTGAGTATACAAAACATTAAGAACCTATGATCACTCAGCAACACATGCCTCTCCCTAATGTCAAAATGCCTTGTCTATTGCTGTTTTGGTTAGTGATTATGGGCTTATTTCACATATTTCCCAGCCCTGCCCAATATGCCCTTTTGTTCCATCCTCCATTCATGCAGTGACCTCACCGGGCTTAACTGGTGCCTCTAGAGACAAAACCTCTTTCATCGTCACTCAATGCCTAGGTTTACCTTCACTGTACACACATCCTACCATACCCTTGTCTGTACATTATTCCTTGAATCTAGTCTTCCGCACCCATAAATCTGCTTATTTTACTCTCTGTTCCAAATGCACTAGATGACCAGTTCTTATAGACTTTAGCCGTACCCTTACCCTACTCCTCCTCTGTTCCTCTGGTGATGTAGAGTTTAACCCAGGCCCTGCAGCCCCCAGCACCACTCCCATTCCCCGGGTGCTCTCATTTGTTGACTTCTGTAACTGTAAAAGTCATTTTTTCATGTTAACATTAGAAGACTCCTCCCTAAGTTCGCTGCTTTAGCACACTCCGCCAAACCTGATGTCCTAGCAGTATCTCAATCCTGTCTTAGGAACGCCACCAAAAATCCTGAAATTTCCATCCCCAACAAGATAGAACTGCCAAAGGGGGCGGATTTGCAATCTACTGCAGAGATAGCCTGCAGAGTTCTGTCATACTATCCAGGTCTGTGCCCAAACAAGTCGAGCTTCTACTTTTAAAAATCCACCTTCCAGAAACAAGTCTCTCACTGTTGCCGCTTGTTATAGACCCCCTTCAGCCCCCAGCTGTGCCCTGGACACCATATGTGAATTGATTGCCCACCATCTATCTATCTTCGGAGTTCGTACTGTTAGGTGACCTAAATTGGGACATGCTTAACACCCTGGCCGTCCTACAGTCTAAACTAGATACCCTCAATCTCACACAAATTATCAAGGAATCTACCAGGTACAACCCTAAATCCATAACCATGGGCACCCTTATAGATATTATCTCAACTTGCCCTCTAAATACACCTCTTCTGTCTTCAATCACGATCTCAGTGATCACTTCCTCATTCCCTGCGTGCGTGCGTGCGTAATGGGTCCACAGTCAAACGACCACCCCTCATCACTGTCAAATGCTCCCTTAAATACTTCAGCGAGCAGGCATTACTAATCGACCTGGACCGGGTATCCTGGGAGGATATTGACCTCATCCAGTCAGTAGAGGGTGCCTGGTTGTTCTTTAAAAGTGCTTTCCTCACTATCTTAAATAAGCATGCCCCATTCAAAAATGTAGAACTAAGAACAGATATAGCCCTTGGTTCACCCCAGACTTGACTGCCCTTGACCAGCACAAAAATGAATAGCCCATGCAATATGCAAATTTTCAGGGAAGTCAGGAACCAAAATACTCAGTCAGTTAGGAAAGCTAAGGCTAGCTTTTTTATAACAGAAATTTGCATCCCGTAGCACTAATTCCAAAAAGTTTTGGGACACTGTAAAGTCCATGGAGAATAAGTGCACCTCCTCCCAGCTGCCCACTGCACCTGGGAAACACTGTCACCACCGGTAAATCTATGATACTCGATTATTTCAATTTTTCTATGGCTGGCCATGCTTTCCACCTGGCTACCCCTACCCCGGCCAACAGCAAATTGCCCAAGCCCCCACCTGCTTCTCCTTCACCCAAGTCCAGACAGCTGATGTTCTGAAAGAGCTGCAAAATCTGGATCCCTACAAATCAGCTGGGCTAGACAATCTGGACCCTCGCTTTCTAAAATTATCAGCCGAAATGCTTGCAACTCCTATCACTAGCCTGTTCAACCTCTCTTTCGTATTGTATGAGAAAACCAAAGATTTGAAAGCTGCCACGGTCATCCGTGGGGGAGACACTCTAAACCAAACTGTTGTAGACCTATATCCATCCTGCCCTGTCTTTCTAAAATCTTCAAAAGCCAAGATAACAAACAGACCACTGACCATTTCGAATCCCACCGTACCTTCTCCACTATGCAATCTGGATTCTGAGCTGGTCATGGGTGCACCTCAACCACGCTCAAGGTCCTAACGATATCATAACCGCCATCGATAAAAGACAATACTGTGCAGCTGTCTTCATCAACCTAGCCTAGCTCTTGCTGCTGGTGATTCTCTGATCCACCTCTACGCAGACGACACCATTCTGTATACATCTGGCCCTTCTTTGGACACTGTTAACTCTTGGAACTACCCATCCCGGATCCGCGAGAATTGTCATCAACTACACTAATTAGCATAACGCAACAGCCAAATAATCTTACTAAAAAATATTCATATTCATAAAATCATAGTGAAACACAGCTTAGCCTTTTGTTAATCACCCTGTCGTCTCAGATTTTGAAATTATGCTTTACAGCCAAAGCAAGACAAGCGTTTGTGTAAGTTTATCGATAGCCTAGCATAGCATTATGTCCAGCTAGCAGCAGGAAGCTTGGTCAGGAAAATCAGAAAAGCAATCAAAATAATCGTTTACCTTTGATGATCTTCGGATGTTTTCACTGACGAGACTCCCAGTTAGACAGCAAATGTTCCTTTTGTTCCATAAAGATTATTTTTATACCCAAATTACCTCCGTTTGTTTGTCACGTTGTGTTGAGAAATCCACCGGAAATAGCGGTCACGACAATGCCGGGGAAAAAAAGGAATTATATCCATAATATCGACAGAAACATGGCAAACGTTTTTTATAATCAATCCTCAAGGTGTTTTTCAAATATCTATTCGTTAATATATCAACCGGGACAGTTGGCTTTTCAGTAGGACCGAGAGGAAAAATGGCTACCTCTGTCTTTTACAATATCCCTTTCAATGGCCAATAGGGATGCATAGGAACACAACGGTTTCAAAATATGAGTCACTTCCTGATTGGATTTTTTTTAGGCTTTCACCTGCAATATCAGTTATGTTATACTCACAGACAATATTTTTACAGTTTTGGAAACTTTAGAGCGTTTTCTATCCTAAGCTGTCAATTATATGCATATTCTAGCATCTGGTCCTGAGAAATAGGCCGTTTACTTTGGGAACGTTATTTTTCCAAAAATAAAAATAGTGCCCCCTAGCTTCAAGAGGATTTATCTTCTTGCAGATCAGTGGGACGACAACTTCCGGTGAAATTGCAGAGCGTCAAATTAAAATTAAATTACTATAAATATTAAACTCTCATGAAATCACAAGTGCAATACATCAAAATAAAGCTTAATTTGTTGTTAATCCAGCCACCATGTCAGATTTCATAAAGGCTTTACGCCGAAAGCAAACCATGCGATTATCTGAGGACAGCGCCCAGCTCACAAATGCATAACAAATCCTTTTCAACCAGGGAGTAGCAACACGAAAGTTAGAAATAGCGATATAATATATGCGTTACCTTTGAAGATCTTCTTCTGTTGGCACACCAAAAGGTCGCAGTTACATTACAAATGGTCCTTTTGTTCGATAAAGTCCTTCTTTATATCCATAAAAACTCAGTTTAGCTGGCACGCTTCAGTCAATAATCCACTCAGTTTCCCTCCTTCAAAATGCATAGAAAATGAATCCCAAACATTACCAATAAACATATCCAAATAAGTCAATACAACGTTTATATTTAAACCTTAGGTACCCTAATGCGTAAATATGCGATCAAATTTAAGACGGAGAATCGCTATCGTCTTACCGGAGAAAAATAGCAAAGAACACGTTCTCATTCACGCGCTTGGTAACATAACAGCCATAAAGGGGAGCCACCTTGAAAAACTACAATTTATGGCTCATTTTTCCAAAAACCAGCCTGAAACTCTTTCTAAAGACGGCCAACATTGAGAATAAAAGGCTCTCTATGGTCAGAGCATGACAGGGGTATTGACCTGATATTTAGATATTTAATGATGCGGTATTGCATAATAAGTTTCTAACTTGCATAATAAGCTTCTAACTTAGCCTCTGTCTCTTGTGCAATACACACTGGTGGTTCATTTCTTGTCTATCAAATGAGGAGAGACAAACTTATTTCACAAGTAAGATTTATACTTTAACTAAATCTTTAATCACTTATTAATAAGGTAGCAGATCGATACAATGCACACATATTGAGTGCTCTAAGATAATGATGGCTGTTCGACGATTCACGCTCAGATGATTTGTTGAGAGCCCCGAGACAACAGTACCAAGGTCTGTTATAGCCAAGATACACCCCTTTCAACCTACATGACAGACAACAGATATATAGAATGGATCACAGGGTTAAGATTTGTATGAAAGATACCTATAATACATTGCAGACAGTATCTGCTGTGTCAACATTTTTCATTGTGTAGAGAACAGTGTCTGGCCCTCCGACTCCAAACTGGAGCCATCTCTCCCTGATATGGTATAGAACAGAAACATTAACTCCTGCTATGGAATGCTCTTTGGGTTTTATCACCCAAAAGACATCGTAAATCTCTCCTGTCAGTGTTAACTCTCAGAGGCTCAGCCTCAATAGAACACACACACAATAGTTAACAGAATACTCTATTATGTTGCATAAAACAAACATTTGATGCAAGAAAAGTATTATAACATAATCTTGTAATTTTTCTGGTGAAACAAAAATGTAACTTTTTGGCCATAATGACCATCGTTATGTTTGGAGGAAAAAGTCGGAGGCTTGCAAACCGAAGAACACCATCCCAACCGTGAAGCACGGAGGTGGAAGCATGATGTTGTGGGGGTGCTTTGCTGCAGGAGGAACTGGTTCACTTCACAAAATCAATGGCATCATGAGGGAGGAGAATTAAGTGAATATAGTGAAGCAACATCTCAACACACTCGTCAGGAAGTTAACCTCTAGCGTCGAGCAATCACGTATCCGGGAGCATAATTATAGCCTCAAGCTCATTACCATAACGCAATGATAACTATTCATGAAAATCGCAAATGAAATGAAATAAATATATTCACTCACAAGCTTAGCCTTTTGTTAACAACACTGTCATCTCAGATTTTCAAAATATGCTTTTCAACCATAGCTACACATGCGTTTGTGTAAGAGTATTGATAGCTAGCATTGCATTAAGCCTAGCATTCAGCAGGCAACCTTTTCACAAAAACAAGAAAAGCATTCAAATAAAATAATTTACCTTTGAAGAACTTCGGATGTTTTCAATGAGGAGACTCTCAGTTAGATAGCAAATGTTCATTTTTTTCCAAAAAGATTATTTGTGTAGGAGAAATCGCTCCGTTTTGTTCATCACGTTTGGCTAAGAAAAAAAGCCGAAAATGCAGTCTCTACAACGCCGAACCTTTTACCAAATTAACTGCATAATATTGACAGAAACATGGCAAACGTTGTTTGGAATCAATCCTCAAGGTGTTTTTCACATATCTATTCGATGATAAATCATTCGTGGCAGCTGTGTTTCTCCTCGAAGCAAACGAAAAATACACGCAGCTGGAGATTACACAATAATTGCAACGGAGGACACCAAGCGGCCACCTGGTAGATGTAGTCTCTTAAGGTCAATCTTCCAATGATTTTCCTACAAATACTTCACAATGCTGTCGACACCTTGGGGAAACGACAGAAAGTCTAAGCTCGTTCGTGACCCATACACAGCCATATGAGGAGACAGTGGAACACAGCACATTCAAAATCTGGAATGAATCATACTTCCTGTATGAAATTTCATCTTGGTTTCACCTGTAGCATTAGTTCTGTGGCACTCACAGACAATATCTTTGCAGTTTTGGAAACGTCAGAGTGTTTTCTTTCCAAAGCTGTCAATTATATGCATAGTCCAGCATCTTTTCGTGACAAAATATCTTGTTTAAAACAGGAACGTTTTTTTATCCATAAATTAAAAGAGCGCGCCATATATCCAAGAAGTTAAAGATTGGTCGCAAATGGGTCTTCCAAATGGACAATGACCCCAAGCATACTTCCAAAGTTGTGGCAAAATGACTTAAGGACAAAGTCAAGGTATTGGAGTGGCCATCACAAAGCCCTGACCTCAATCCTATAGAAAATGTGTGGGCAGAACTGAAAAGCGTGTGCAAGCAAGGAAGCCTACAAACCTGACTCGGTTACTCTAGCTCTGTCAGGAGGAATGGGCCAAAAGGGCTCCTGAGTGGCACAGCGGTCTAAGGCACTGCATCTCAGTGCTAGAGGCGTCACGCAGACCCTGGTTCGATTCCAGGCTGTATCACAACCGGCCGTGATTGGGAGTCCCATAGGGCTGCGCACAATTGGCTTAGAGTTGTCCGGGTTAGGCTGTAATTGTAAGTAAGAATTTGCACTTAACTGACTTGTCTCGTTAAAAATAAAAAGTGTGTGTTTATGCATGGACGTGTATATACCAGTGTACTTAATCTTGATCCCACATATCCTCTCTCACCGCTAACCACTCAGTTCCTTTGTTCCATAGGCTTTCAGGATATCAGCCATATTGCCACCTCTACCAATTACCAGAGCCTTCACTTAAAATGCATTCCAAAATGTGATTTTCCTGTGTGCAAATATATTTGGGATAAGAACCGGTCAAATAATAATATATGCTTAAAAAATATATGAAATGTATTTCAAAATACATATGCTGAAGTAATTTGGATGATTTTTTCAAAATCCCAACTTTGACACTGGAAGTATGATAATTGTAACATTTTTATGTGGCCTTTCTGTATACACTTGTACTATGTTGACACCAAATTTCATGCATTTACATCAAACAGAATTTGTTCAGTGGCACATTTTGATATTCTACTAAATATTGTGCAGGACATGAATGTGTTTATTGGGGTTGTTAAATTGAGCTGTCAGCAGAGGTTGTGAGTCCATCTTGAATCTTTAGCTCAAAGATAGATTCACTCTGCTACCTGTTGACGGACTGGATAAAGCAGTGTGCACAATCTCAGAAATAACAAGTGTCTAAGGAATGGATAATACAGTGATATTTGCTTAAGATATCCTATCCGTTATCTTAACAGTGGTTGATGATGAGCAGCAACTAACTCACATTGAACTGGTGGAGAGCCTTCATTTTGCTCTGATGTTTGTCTTTCAGGTTTTTGGAAATGAAGGGCATCCCATTTCAGAGGGGAACTTTTGACATTCCATATCAGAGCGACCTGTTTTCCAGGTGATTCTCAAAGCAACAGAAGCCCTACCTAAAATACTTGTTTTGTGCTCCTTTAGAGTCCCCTTGTTTTTTAAACTAAACTTTGTGTCTCGTGCAAAACATTTATTTTGAACTGAACTTTAAATCTTGTGAAAGGCCACCTAATTCTGACATAGGTCTTCAAAGGTCTTTGTTTGTGCCACAATATTATAGTTCATGATTATGGATAGTCCTGAATTGTTTGTGAATAATGATGAGTGAGAAAGTTATTTCTGCGTCTATAACTTTCTCAATCATTCGGGACTGTCCTCAATCATTGTTGCATCCACATGAACTTAGAAGTGTTTAGAAACATTATATTCTTATTTACAACAAAAGTGACTCCGAAATGACAATACATTATTTACCATTCATTTCTATTGGGCACAAAGTATATCTGAAACAACCGAAACAAACAGCACATGCATCCAACAAGTTTGTAGAGTCACAAACTTGATGTAATTATTGCTAGTTAGGAATATTGGACCAAGTACCAAACATTTGACTTAATACACATACAGTAAGTGAGTTTGTCCCAATACTTTTGTACAAAAAGTGCTGTCATTTCTAAACAGTTAATGCATTATGGATGAAAACACCCTCAAATTAAGATGACAGTCTGCCCCTTAACCTTAACTTTTGAAGCTCATTAGTTTATGATTGCCCATTAATTCTTGAAGAATATAACTTATGTCTCATGGCCTTAGTTCAACTGTCGTACCCCATCAGATCCCAAAGAATAGGCTTGTTTTACTCCAATGTTTGTAAACAAAGTAAATGTAAACAAACACTGTATAGTCTCAAAACACAGTTTAAACTATAATGCTAATATCATGGATGGTCCGTCCTTGCATCCTTAGCTGTTTATGAATTTGAATGGTTACATTTATCCAGCCCCATTCCTCAGCTTTGTACCAAAACAGTGGCCCAAGACCACTTGTTATTCTTTCAACTGCATGATTGCCACTTTCAATAGGATATTTGGTTCTGTTTCACAGTTTGATACAGCCCTGGATCATGTGAAGGATACATCCCATGTGACCTGTATGGAGTCATCAATTGAGTGCACTTATGGTTGGAATGTACTGACAAGATAGGCTGCTGCTGGGAATCTGGACAGATCTTTGAAAGGTGTTATGTCAAGTACACGGATCTAAAGTCAGATGAGATTACTTTGTCTCTGGCCTCTTCCTCTGTCATCCTGCTCTAAAGAGATATTATATTTTTACAACCTGAATACACACCATAAGTCAGCCGCTGAAAATTAAATGCAAAAGTTGACTTGCAAATCCTAGACCCCGGGCTATCTAACACTCTGTAAGCATGTCGACACCTTGGTTGAAGAAAAATACTTGGGTCCTTCACAGTCGGACGTTGAAGACTAAGCTTGCCTGGAGAATGCTTATTTCTGACATATTCCTAGTAGTGAGATTACATAGGTGTCAGCTCGCTGCATTGGCAGTGTGTGACCACTCTGGACCCTGCCAAGCAGAAGGTACCTCTGAAGCTGGCAGCCTGGCATTGAGACTGTGACACACTGCTACAGCACACAGGGCCATATCTGCTGATCATTGGAATTGCTGCCACACAGAGACCTCCACAGATCTCCTCTGCTTTCCCCAGTCAAGATGTAACCAGCAATCAGACAGGCTGAAATAATTTCCTCTTCAGGTAGCGGAGTCAGCTATTTAACATTATTAAGCCCAATTTGCTGAACATAGAACTGTACAGATTGCAGGGAACTTGCCTCTATTGGGGCAAATGTCCTTAGCTGGGTTATGTTATTCATGGGTTTAAGTACTACAGTGCTTTCAGAAAGTATTCACACCCCTTGACGTTTTCAACATTTTGTGGTGTTACAGCCTGAATTTAAAATGGGTTCAATTGAGATGTTGTGTCACTGATCTACACACAATACCCAATAGCGTGAAAGTAGAATTATGTTTTGAGAAAATGTTACAAGTTAATTAAAAATAAAAAGCTGAAATGTTTTGAGTCAATAAGTATTCAACCCTTTTGGTATGGCAAGCCTAAATAAGTTCAGGAGTAAAAATGTGCTTAACAAGTCAGATAATAAGTTGCATGGACGTGCAATAATAGTGTTTAACATGATTTTTAAATGACTACCCAATCTCTGTACCCCACATATACAATTATCTGTATGGTTCCTCAGTCGAGCAGTGAATTTCAAGCACAGACTCAACCGCCAAGATCAGGGAGATTTTCCAATGGTTTGCAAAGAAGGGTACCTAAAAAAGAAAACACTGAATATCCCTTTGCTCATGGTGCAGTTATTAATTACACTTTGGAAGGTGTATCAATACACCCAGTTAGGACAAAGATACAGGCGTCCTTACTAATTCAGTTGTCGGAAAGGAAGGAAAACGCTCAGGGATTTCTCCACGAGGACCATGTTGATTATAAAACACTCAGTTTAATGGCTTTGATAGGAAATAACTGAGAATGGACCAAATACATAGTAGTTACTCCACAATACTAACATAAATGACAGAGTGAAAAGAAAGAAGCCTATACAGAATACAAATATTGTCTGCAATAAGGCACTAAAGTAATATTGCAAAAAAAGTACTTTTTGTCCTGAATGCAAAGTGTTGTGTTTGGGGCAAATCCAACACAGTGTCATGATGCTAGCACTTTCAGTGAATTTGCTAGCAGAGATGTGAAAAACTCCTCTCTCCTGTTGGGAGTAACTTAACCCCCATGTCATAAATTACAACTTAACCCCCACGTCATAAATTCCGTGAAGAGACTCTCCCTGGCCATGCAGTATGGAGAGAGAGTTTCACAGTAAGACAAAGGGATTATCCTGCCCAAATCTACTGCATCCCAGAATTTGAGAACTGAACTATATTCATATTTTGGAGAAGCCAGCTATGACCTAGTCCGTTTTGTTTCATGTTTGTGACCTCATGAAAGACAATACATTACCCTAACTCTGTTTATATACAGTGCCTTGCGAAAGTATTCGGCCCCCTTGAACTTTGCGACCTTTTGCCACATTTCAGGCTTCAAACATAAAGATATAAAACTGTATTTTTTTGTGAAGAATCAACAACAAGTGGGACACAATCATGAAGTGGAACGACATTTCTTGGATATTTCAAACTTTTTTAACAAATCAAAAACTGAAAAATTGGGCGTGCAAAATTATTCAGCCCTTTAAGTTAATACTTTGTAGCGCCACCTTTTGCTGTGATTACAGCTGTAAGTCGCTTGGGGTATGTCTCTATCAGTGTTGCACATCGAGAGACTGAAATTTTTTCCCATTCCTCCTTGCAAAACAGCTCGAGCTCAGTGAGGTTGGATGGAGAGCATTTGTGAACAGCAGTTTTCAGTTCTTTCCACAGATTCTCGATTGGATTCAGGTCTGGACTTTGACTTGGCCATTCTAACACCTGGATATGTTTATTTTTTAACCGTTCCATTGTACATTTTGCTTTATGTTTTGGATCATTGTCTTGTTAGAAGACAAATCTCCGTCCCAGTCTCAGGTCTTTTGCAGACTCCATCAGGTTTTCTTCCAGAATGGTCCTGTATTTGGCTCCATCCATCTTCCCATCAATTTTAACCATCTTCCCTGTCCCTGCTGAAGAAAAGCAGGCCCAAAACATGATGCTGCCACCACCATGTTTGACAGTGGGGATGGTGTGTTCAGGGTGATGGGCTGTGTTGCTTTTACGCCAAACATAACGTTTTGCATTGTTGCCAAAAAGTTCAATTTTGGTTTCATCTGACCAGAGCACCTTCTTCCACATGTTTGGTGTGTCTCCCAGGTGGCTTGTGGCAAACTTTAAACAACACTTTTTATGGATATCTTTAAGAAATGGCTTTCTTCTTGCCACTCTTCCATAAAGGCCAGATTTGTGCAATATACGACTGATTGTTGTCCTATGGACAGAGTCTCCCACCTCAGCTGTAGATCTCTGCAGTTCATCCAGAGTGATCATGAGCCTCTTGGCTGCATCTCTGATCAGTATTCTCCTTGTATGAGCTGAAAGTTTAGAGGCACGGCCAGGTCTTGGTAGATTTGCAGTGGTCTGATACTCCTTCCATTTCAATATTATTGCTTGCACAGTGCTCCTTGGGATGTTTAAAGCTTGGGAAATCTTTTTGTATCCAAATCCGGCTTTAAACTTCTTCACAACAGTATCTCGGACCTGCCTGGTGTGTTCCTTGTTCTTCATGATACTCTCTGCGCTTTTAACGGACCTCTGAGACTATCACAGTGCAGGTGCATTTATACGGAGACTTGATTACACACAGGTGGATTGTATTTATCATCATTAGTCATTTAGGTCAACATTGGATCAGTCAGAGATCCTCACTGAACTTCTGGAGAGAGTTTGCTGCACTGAAAGTAAAGGGGCTGAATAATTTTGCCCGCCCAATTTGAAATATCCAATAAATGTCGTTCCACTTCATGATTGTGTCCCACTTGTTGTTGATTCTTCACAAAAAAATACAGTTTTATGTCTTTATGTTTGAAGCCTGAAATGTGGCAAAAGGTCGCAAAGTTCAAGGGGGCCGAATACTTTCGCAAGGCACTGTAGGTGCCTCAGTTATGAGGTTTGCATCTAGTTATTGTATAAAATGAATGAGTAAAGATTAAACTATTTTCAAAATTATGTAATATGATTACTTTTAAAATAAGAAAATAGTCTAACCTGAAAAGTTTAACTAAGTCAGTAGCCACACCCAAGTGAATAGGCATTGGTTGGAAATTATGAACCAACCCCTTTTCTACATTTCTATAAAAGCCCCTGTGACCTAAAGTCACCTATGTTCCAAATAACGGGAGGACTTGTTTAAAAGGGCCAATTCTAATTTCAACCCTACAGGCCAGGAAACGTTAGAGCTTGCGCCACACATGAAATGGTATGAACTCTGAACTATTGATCACCTAAAGAAGAAGTGCATACTAAACTAGCATATATCAGACAGCAGCTGAACTATGCGCAAATCTAGTACAAGAACACTGACCGACGTGGACAAATCTCCAGAGCGAGATGAACCTCTCAGACCACGTGACCACACGATGACCCAGAAGATTCCACAAAGGACAGGGCAAACCAGAGCCTCACATCACCAGCTTCACGTAAATACAGGGCATTGCTTTTCCGAATGAGCGATCATTAGAGGTATATGTATTTAGAGTTGAAGTTGGAAGTTTACATACACTTAGGTTGTAGTCATTAAAACTCATTTTTCAACCACTCCACAAATGTCTTGTTAATTAATAAACTATAGTGTACAGACCGATTATTTCACTTATAACTCACTGTATCACAATTCCAGTAGGTCAGAAGTTTACATACACTAAGTCAGCTAACCACTGCTAGTGGTCATCAGCTAACCTTTAGCTCGGAAAGCTCTCGCTAGATTGTACAACGCGACTCAAACCGGAGCATACCGGAACTATTTTCTCTCCATATCCCCGGATTCCTACCGCAAGCTCTGGACATTTTCACCTAGACCTTCGCAGCTAGCTAGCTTCTCTCCGAGTACTGGCTAACGTCGGTCAAGCACCAATTAGCCTGGAGCTAGCCCATGCTAGACCCTTTCTTCTAGCTAGCTAAAGAGGCCAATCAGCCACTCCTGGGCTACAATACCCAAACCCCTTCTGCTGCAGGTACAGGGCACGGAACCCTGCCGATCCTTCATGACTGGACTACGACCTAATCTGCTCGAGGGGGTACTCAACTGGCCTCTACACCGTGCCGTCCCCTGAATGCCCATCTGCTAGCCGCGGCCCGCTTGCTGCTAGCTGGTTAGAGCATATTGGACTGTTAGCTGTATAGATCCATCGGTCAATTTCTTGGGCCACTATATCTATTTTGTCAATTGGACTTGGACCCCTCTGCTACTCAGAACCCCATCATGACTGGCCTATCAACGTCACCGCACGTGGAGGCCAAAACAGACTTTCCTCTGTCGAGACAGCTAGCTTGATAGCCCCGGCATGCTAGCTGTCTGAATCTCCATATCTCCAGCCAGCCCAACCACTCACTGGACCCCTATTGATCACCCGGCTACGCATGCCTCATTACTCAATGCCTAGGTTTATCTCCAATGTACTCACATCCTACCATACCTCTGTCTGTACATTATGCCTTGAATCTATTCTCTCACGCCTAGAAACCTGCTCATTTTAACCTCTGCTCTGAATGCACTAAACTACCTGTCCTGATAGCCTTTAGCCGTACCCTCATCCTACTCCTCCTCTGTTCCTCTGGTGATGTAGAGGTTAATCCAGGCCCTGCAGTGCCTAGCTACACCTATACTCCCCAGGTGCTCTTATTTGTTGACTTCTGTAAACGTAAAAGCCTTGGTTTCATGTATGTTAACATTAGAAGTCTCCTCCCTAAGTTTGTTTTTTTCACTGCTTTAGCACACTCCGGATACCCTAGCCGTGTCTGAATCCTGGCTTAGGAAGTCCACCAAAAACCCTGAAATTTCCATCCCTAACTATAACATTTTACAACAAGATAGAACTGACAAAGGGGGCGGCATTGCAATCTACTGCAGAGATAGCCTGCAGAGTTCTTTCTTACTATCCAGGTCTGTACCCCAAAAATTCAAACTTCTACTTTAAAAATCCATCTTTCCAGAAACAAGTCTCTTACTGTTCCTGCTTGCTATAGACCACCCTCTGCCCCCAGCTGTGCCCTGGACACTATATGTGAATTGATTGCCCCCCATCTATCTTCAGAGCTCGTGCTACTAGGTGACCTAAACTGTGACATGCTTTAACACCCCGGCCATCCTACAATCTAAGCTTGATGCCCTCAATCTCACACAAATTATCAATGAACCCACCAGGTACAACCCCAAATCCGTAAACAAGGGCACCCTCATAGATATCGTCCTAACCAACTTGCCCCCCAAATACACCTCTGCTGTTTTCAACCAAGATCTCAGCGATCAATGCCTCATTGCCTGCATCCGTAATGGGTCTGCGGTCAAACGACGACCCCTCATCACTGTCAAATGCTCCTTAAAACACTTCAGTGAGCAATCCTTTCTAATCAACCTGGCCCGGATATCCTGGAAGGATAATGACCTCATCCCGTCAGTATAGGATGCCTGGTTATTCTTTAAAAGTTCCTTCCTCACCATCTTAAATAAGCATGCCCCATTCAAGAAAAATTGAACCAGGAACAGATATAGCCCTTGGTTCTCTCCAGACCTGACTGCCCTTGACCAGCACAAAAACATCCTGTGGCGTTCTGCATTAGCATCGAACAGCCCCCGTGATATGCAACTTTTCAGGGAAGTTAGGATTAACTATACACAGGCAGTTAGGAAAGCTAAGGCTAGCTTTTTCAAGCAGAAATGTGCATTTTGTAGCACAAACTCAAAAAAGTTCTGGGAAACTGTAAAGTCCATGGAGAATAAGAGCACCTCCTCCCAGCTGCCCACTGCACTGAGGATGGAGAAAATGGAGGAAAAAACATGAAAAAAATACATTTACAAAATAACACTTTCAATATTTGGAAGGCCCTCAGTCCTCTACACAATATTGTGCTGCTGATGCCAGGTGCCATAGCAGTCTCTTTCTGCTGTAAAGCAGAGGGTCACCAAGCATGTGGTGCAGGTGATGGGGGACATCATTTTGCAAAGAACACAGCGACGCCTCCATGCTGTGCCCTTTTGGCCCTGAGGCACATCCATGCCTGCAGAAATACATTTGGGCAGATGAACACCACTTGTGGCAGGAGCAGAAGTGGTACAACTGCACACAGGGACAAAGATCATACTTTTTGGAAAAATGTCCTCTGGTCTGATGAAACAAAAAAAGAACTGTTTGGCCATAATGACCATCGTTATGTTTGGAGGAAAAAGGGGGAGGCTTGAAAGCCGAAGGATACCATCCCAACCGTGAAGCATGGGGGTGGAAGCATCATGTTGTCGGGGTGCATTGCTGCAGGGGGGACTGGTGCACTTCACAATATAGATGGAATTATGAGGCGGGAAAATCATGTGCTTGGTGGCAAATGGGTCTTCTAAATGGACAATGACCCCAAGCATACTTCCAAAGTTGTGGCAAAATGGCTTAAGGACAACAAAGTCAAGGTATTGGAGTTGCAATCACAAATCCCTGACCCTCAGTCCTATGGAAAATTTGTGGGCAGAACTGAAAAGCATGTGCGAGCAAGGAGGCCTACATACCTGACTCAGTTACACCAGCTCTATAAGGAGGAACGGGCCAAAATGTACCCAATTTATTGTTTATTTTATTTTTATTTCACCTTTATTTAACCAGGTAGGCTAGTTGAGAACAAGTTCTCATTTGCGACCTGGCCAAGATAAAGCATAGCAGTGTGAACAGACAACACAGAGTTACACATGGAGTAAACAATTAACAAGTCAATAACACAGTAGAAGAAAAAGAGAGTCTATATACATTGTGTGCAAAAGGCATGAAGAGGTAGGCGAATAATTACAATTTTGCAGATTAACACTGGAGTGATAAATGATCAGATGGTCATGTACAGGTAGAGATATTGGTGTGCAAAATAGCAGAAAAGTAAATAAATAAAAACAGTATGGGGATGAGGTAGGTAAAAATGGGTGGGCCATTTACCGATAGACTATGTACAGCTGCAGCGATCGGCTAGCTGCTCAGATAGCAGATGTCTGAAGTTGGTGAAGGAGATAAAAGTCTCCAACTTCAGCTATTTCTGCAATTCGTTCCAGTCACAGGCAGCAGAGAACTGGAACGAAAGGCGGCCAAATGAGGTGTTGGCTTTAGGGATGATCAGTGAGATACACCTGCTGGAGCGAGTGCTACGGGTGGGTGTTGCCATTGTGACCAGTGAACTGAGATAAGGCGGAGCTTTACCTAGCATGGACTTGTAGATGACCTGGAGCCAGTGGGTCTGGCGACGAATATGTAGCGAGGGCCAGCCGACTAGAGCATACAGGTCGCAGTGGTGGGTGGTATAAGGTGCTTTAGTGACAAAACGGATGGCACTGTGATAAACTGCATCCAGTTTGCTGAGTAGAGTGTTGGAAGCTATTTTGTAGATGACATCGCCGAAGTCGAGGATCGGTAGGATAGTCAGTTTTATTAGGGTAAGTTTGGCGGCGTGAGTGAAGGAGGCTTTGTTGCGGAATAGAAAGCAGACTCTAGATTTTATTTTCGATTGGAGATGTTTGATATGAGTCTGGAAGGAGAGTTTACAGTCTAGCCAGACACCTAGGTACTTATAGATGTCCACATATTCAAGGTCCGGAACCATCCAGGGTGGTGATGCTAGTCAGGCGTGCGGGTGCAGGCAGCGAACGGTTGAAAAGCATGCATTTGGTTTTACTAGCGTTTAAGAGCAGTTTCAAATCAAATCAAATCAAATTTTATTTGTCACATACACATGGTTAGCAGATGTTAATGCGAGTGTAGCGAAATGCTTGTGCTTCTAGTTCCGACAATGCAGTAACAACCAACAAGTAATCTAACTAACAATTCCAAAACTACTGTCTTATACACAGTGTAAGGGGATAAAGAATATGTACATAAGGATATATGAATGAGTGATGGTACAGAGCAGCATAGGCAAGATACAGTAGCTGATATCGAGTACAGTATATACATATGAAATGAGTATGTAAACAAAGTGGCATAGTTAAAGTGGCTAGTGATACATGTATTACATAAGGATGCAGTCGATGATATAGAGTACAGTATATACGTATGCATATGAGATGAATAATGTAGGGTATGTAAACATTATGTAAGGTAGCATTGTTTAAAGTGGCTAGTGATATATTTACATCATTTCCCATCAATTCCCATTATTAAAGTGGCTGGAGTTGAGTCAGTGTCAGTGTCAGTGTGTTGGCAGCAGCCACTCAATGTTAGTGGTGGCTGTTTAACAGTCTGATGGCCTTGAGATAGAAGCTGTTTTTCAGTCTCTCGGTCCCAGCTTTGATGCACCTGTACTGACCTCGCCTTCTGGATGATAGCGGGGTGAACAGGCAGTGGCTCGGGTGGTTGATGTCCTTGATGATCTTTATGGCCTTCCTGTAACATCGGGTGGTGTAGGTGTCCTGGAGGGCAGGTAGTTTGCCCCCGGTGATGCGTTGTGCAGACTTCACTACCCTCTGGAGAGCCTTACGGTTGAGGGCGGAGCAGTTGCCGTACCAGGCGGCGATACAGCCCGCCAGGATGCTCTCGATTGTGCATCTGTAGAAGTTTGTGAGTGCTTTTGGTGACAAGCCGAATTTCTTCAGCCTCCTGAGGTTGAAGAGGCGCTGCTGCGCCTTCTTCACGATGCTGTCTGTGTGAGTGGACCAATTCAGTTTGTCTGTGATGTGTATGCCGAGGAACTTAAAACTTGCTACCCTCTCCACTACTGTTCCTTCGATGTGGATAGGGGGTGTTCCCTCTGCTGTTTCCTGAAGTCCACAATCATCTCCTTAGTTTTGTTGACATTGAGTGTGAGGTTATTTTCCTGACACCACACTCCGAGGGCCCTCACCTCCTTCCTGTAGGCCGTCTCGTCGTTGTTGGTAATCAAGCCTACCACTGTTGTGTCGTCCGCAAATTGATGATTGAGTTGGAGGCGTGCGTGGCCACGCAGTCGTGGGTGAACAGGGAGTACAGGAGAGGGCTCAGAACGCACTCTTGTGGGGCCCCAGTGTTGAGGATCAGCGGGGAGGAGATGTTGTTGCCTACCCTCACCACCTGGGGCGGCCCGTCAGGAAGTCCAGTACCCAGTTGCACAGGGCGGGGTCGAGACCCAGGGTCTTGATCTTGATGACGAGCTTGGAGGGTACTATGGTGTTGAATGCCGAGCTGTAGTCGATGAACAGCATTCTCACATAGGTATTCCTCTTGTCCAGATGGGTTAGGGCAGTGTGCAGTGTGGTTGAGATTGCATCGTCTGTGGACCTATTTGGGCGGTAAGCAAATTGGAGTGGGTCTAGGGTGGCAGGTAGGGTGGAGGTGATATGGTCCTTGACTAGTCTCTCAAAGCACTTCATGATGACGGATGTGAGTGCTACGGGGCGGTAGTCGTTTAGCTCAGTTACCTTAGCTTTCTTGGGAACAGGAACAATGGTGGCCCTCTTGAAGCATGTGGGAACAGCAGACTGGTATAGGGATTGATTGAATATGTCCGTAAACACACCGGCCAGCTGGTCTGCGCATGCTCTGAGGGCGCGGCTGGGGATGCCGTCTGGGCCTGCAGCCTTGCGAGGGTTAACACGTTTAAATGTCTTACTCACCTCGGCTGCAGTGAAGGAGAGACCGCATGTTTTCATTGCAGGCCGTGTCAGTGGCACTGTATTGTCCTCAAAGCGGGCAAAAATGTGATTTAGTCTGCCTGGGAGCAAGACATCCTGGTCCGTGACTGGGCTGGATTTCTTCCTGTAGTCCGTGATTGACTGTAGACCCTGTCACATGCCTCTTGTGTCTGAGCCGTTGAATTGAGATTCTACTTTGTCTCTGTACTGACGCTTAGCTTGTTTAATAGCCTTGCGGAGGGAATAGCTGCACTGTTTGTATTCAGTCATGTCACCAGACACCTTTCCCTGATTAAAAGCAGTGGTTCGCGGAAGGAGTTGGAGGCCGCGGAAGGAGTGTTGTATGGCATTGAAGCTCGTTTGGAGGTTAGATAGCACAGTGTCCAAGGAAGGGCCGGAAGTATATAGAATGGTGTCGTCTGCGTAGAGGTGGATCAGGGAATCGCCCGCAGCAGGAGCAACATCATTGATATATACAGAGAAAAGAGTCGGCCCGAGAATTGAACCCTGTGGCACCCCCATAGAGACTGCCAGAGGACCGGACAGCATGCCCTCTGATTTGACACACTGAACTCTGTCTGCAAAAGTAGTTGGTGAACCAGGCATGGCAGTCATCAGAAAAACCGCGGCTACTGAGTCTGCCGATAAGAATATGGTGATTGACAGATTCGAAAGCCTTGGCAAGGTCGATGAAGACGGCTGCACAGTACTGTCTTTTATCGATGGCGGTTATGATATCGTTTAGTACCTTGAGCGTGGCTGAGGTGCACCCGTTACCGGCTCGGAAACCAGATTGCACAGCGGAGAAGGTACGGTGGGATTCGAGATGGTCAGTGACCTGTTTGTTGACTTGGCTTTCGAAGACCTTAGATAGGCAGGGCAGGATGGATATAGGTCTGTAACAGTTTGGGTCCAGGGTGTCTCCCCCTTTGAAGAGGGGGATGACTGCGGCAGCTTTCCAATCCTTGTGGATCTCAGACGATATGAAAGAGAGGTTGAACAGGTTGGTAATAGCGGTTGCGACAATGGCGGCGGATAGTTTCAGAAATAGAGGGTTCAGATTGTCAAGCCCAGCTGATTTGTACGGGTCCAGGTTTTGCAGCTCTTTCAGAACATCTGCTATCTGGATTTGGGTAAAGGAGAACCTGGAGAGGCTTGGGCGAGTAGCTGCAGGGGGCGGAGCTGTTGGCCGAGGTTGGAGTAGCCAGGCGGAAGGCTTGTGGGAAGCTTGTGGAAATGTCAGGAATTGTGAAAAACTGAGTTTAAATGTATTTGGCTAAGGTGTATGTAAACTTCTGACTTCAACTGTATGTGATAATAGCTTCCCAGATTCGATAAAGAGCAATGTTCCTTAGCCTTCCTTCCCAAAAACCCTTCTCTTCTCTGATCGTATTATAACCAAACTGTTTTTGCTTGCCCACTAGGGAATCTTCCCTGTCATTGTTAGTAGCCAATATCTACTGTTTTTTTTAATGCATTTCTGTGATTATTTAGTTAGTTCGTAAATAAATTGGTGTATGGATGATTTATAGTAAAGGCTTAATTCGTGCAGATAACTAACAATTTACGATGTTCAGATGAGACTGACGTGAGGTAAAGAATAGAAGACTAATTGATCAGATATTAATATATCTGAAGAGTTATGTTAGGAAAATTATAACTTTATAATCGGAATACTTCCTAGTTAATTTAATTTACATGACTAGCTTAATCATGTAATAATAACTACCAATAATTGATTTGATAAAATAAGTAGTCTTCACCTTTAATGATGCCAAAGACACAACATATTATGATGCGAGGAGTATTACGAGGAGTCTAAGATAGAAGTAGACTTTGCTGTTGAATTATGTATATATCAATTGTGAAAACAGACTAATAGATGCGAATAGAGAAAGAAATTGGTTGCGTATGTGTTTCCATTTGAACAAGCTATTTGGAAGCACCTCCTGTCATGTATCAATAGCGTCAGAGCAATGAGTTGTAAATTACAGATTTAGCCAGCCAAACGGTACGATTTCTGTCGGTCAATATTAATTTTTGGAGCAAGGGCATAGAGACAGTAAGGTTGGAAATTAGATGATAGATCTGTTCGGTAACGGAGCCAAAGTATTATCTGTCCGCCTACCGTGCTAAGCCAGTTTGGGTAGTCCACAGGCATATCTGTTTTTATGTACCGTGCACTCCGGTAATATAATGCTAGCAAATAGTATGTTGAATGGGTTAATGTGAGACATCACTAGTACACCCCCCTTTCCATGGTGAAGGGGACCCTATTTTGTGCTTGGAAGTGAGATTTCAGTACAAATAGGATTAGCTTAGCGCTAGATGCTACAGCTAGCAAGGGAACAGCAGCCAGCTTGTTTTCCTGTGTCATTGCCTTGCGCGACGGAAGTCCCACCCTTTGTACGTCCGTTTGATTTCAGCTTTCTGTGATCAGTGACCCCTGGTGGTGAAGAATCGTCAGTACATTTCTTGAAAAAATAATTAGGTGACACGCAAACGTGGATCACGTTTAACAGGTGATATAAAGCCAATCGCAATTGATTAGATATCGATGTCTCATTCAATTGAACTAAGTAGAATTGGGAGTGTAATCATAGCCTCAAACTAATTAGCATAACGCAGCGGACATAAATCTTCCTATTCATGAAAATCACAAATGAAATATATTGAGACACAGCTTAGCCTTTTGTTAATCACACTGTCATCTCAGATTTTCACAATATGCTAAATGACGCCTTTATGCCACCTCCCCCCCGAGTATTGAACACTGAAATGCAAACTTGGTTTCACCCTTTATACACAGCATATGGGAAACATTCATATTTTATTCAATAACTAGGACTACACAAGGGCTGCAACCCAAATGGAAATAAGGTGTTATTTGGTACCTGGCCTAGGACCACACAAGCTTGCACAGACGTTATCACTCTTATCTACATCTAATGAGCCAAACACAATGGTGTTATACATTTAGCTACCCCAGTGTGCAAACGGTGAACCACACGCCTACAGCTGTAGTTGCCTTTATGTGTTATTGAACCAATAACTTGGCTATCTATGGGACATCATCCCCTGTTTGTGGTGTGGAAAGTGGTAATGATGCATTAAGTGCAATCCAATTGGTATTATCTTGTTTCTTAAGGGAAACCTAAGGGAAGGGAACATTTCTGGCATTTGTAGGAATCTGCAGGAAGTCAAGAGTGTACAGTCACCTTGTATCACCTTGTATCACATTGTTTCGGGACTAACATTAGACCATATCTCCTTTTACTTAGCCTATTAAAAGTAAGACTTTCATTGTTACAAAAAGATATCGGCTCACTCTCTCTCTCGCTCTCTTTCTCTGACTACTAGAAATTGAAGTCACAATCAGTCACAACACTGGAGTCCAATAAAGAATGATAATACCATATTATGGGGAAGATCTGTCGACAGCAGACGCGTTGTTGTGATTCCTCTGCCCTACATTTCCCATGTGTGTCGAGTGGGGGGTGACTGCCTACTTGATCGCCTCTGATTAGCCAAGGGATGAAGGGCACCATGCCCACGGCCCAGCTGGCGCCCACTGGTACCCACTGGCTACAGTCATGCTGTGTCGGCACAGTCTGGCCGTCCATGTGCCCTCTATCCTCCCTTCACCCTCACTAACCTCACTCACATAAAAATGGAGGAACGGAAAATACATCCCCTGTCATTCATCGATTGGAGACGGAGAGACTGATGACAAATGGTAAAGATTAATGTCACAGCCTGGTAAGTCCTGGTACTGGGTAGGGCTGTGGCAGTCATGACATATTGTCAGCCGGTGATTGTCAAGCAAATAACTGCCGGTGTCACTGTAATTGAACATGAATTAACATAAATGTGTTTCTCTCCTGGCTTCCACGCATAGCCTACAAGCCACTGATGCAGACCATTGTAACATCTACATTTTAAAAAGTCTAATAGACCCATTTAATATAGCCTACACCATCACAATAAATCCATGATTTATTTTAGACAGGTCTAAAGAAACATGTTTTGAAGAAAATGTAGTCTATTTCAGAATAGCATACTCCAAGTTGTCCTTATGTTAGGCCCTGATCTGGCTATGCCTTATGGCTGTGGGCTACACTAGTTCATTTAAGAGACAATATTTGCTTAGAATTCCGTAGCATTTTTTTATATTATTTTATAGTATGAAAAAAACATTTGAACATTGCTGAATGCTATATGCTTAATTTAGAGTTATTTCTGCAACTTTAGTTGTGAGACAAACATTGTACAAACATATGTTGAGATTTTTAATACATTCTAAGGCTGCATGATGCGAAAAACATGAGCTCTGCTTTGTTTCTTACACAGGCTACTCACACTTAGTCTCTCATTCACAATTTCACAAGCACTTGATAATATTATCACCAGGCCTCAAATTTCCTGGCGGTATCCCCCTCATGTGGCCATAATGCCCACAAAAATATAATTGCCTTGCGGCCAGTTTCTGTTGTGCCCTTGGGCCGTGTTCCGAAGCACCTCCTATTCACATGGCTCGCTCAGATATATAAATTCTTAATAGCCAATGAACATCACGTGATTGGGTCCTTCTCACATGCATCTCAGCTCCGGAGTAGGCTACAAGTGAAGGCAGGAACATCGGGATGCAACTGCTAGCGTCCTTATCGAATTCCGAGGCGCATATTGAAGATGTTAGAAGAAGAGTAGGCCTAACGAACCGCAAAAGCACTAGCCTGTGTCAATCTACTATACCACATAGTACTTCTACTTATGTGCGAGAAATACATTTTCAAAACATACACCAGGACGGTTGTGGGATGCGATAGATCCCAAATTAATACAACCACTTGCATCAAAAACATTTTTTAGAAGCAATGAGGCTGATGCAACAGATCAGAAAATTTTACAATTAGGCTATTTCTTCACATTGTAAGCGCAGCAATGCGCACAAGGCAGTAGACTATAAGCATAAATGTTCCAAAATGTAACATTGTGCTCTGAGAGCCAGGAAGCAAGTTCAGAGAGTGAGTGTTTCAATAAATAAATGTAACACAATACAAAACACGAACAACGCACAGACATGACACAGAAACAGAAACAATGAATCCTGGGGAAGGAAAGGTTGGAAGTTTACATACACCTTAACCAAATACATTTACACTCAGTTTTTCACAATTACTGACATTTAATCCTGGTAAAAATTCCCTGTCTTAGGTCAGTTAGGATCACCAATTTATTTTAAGAATGTGAAGAATAATAGTAGAGAATGATTTATTTCAGCTTCTATTTATTTTCATCACATTCCCTGTGGGTCCGAAGTTTACATACACTCAATTAGTATTTGGTAGCATTGCCTTTAAATTGGGTCAAATATTTTTGGTAGCCTTCCACAAGCTCCCCATGATAAGTTGGGTGAATATTGGCCCATTCCTCCTGACAGAGCTGGTGTAACTGAGTCAGGTTTGTAGGCCTCCTTACTCGCACACGCTCACAAATTTTCCATAGGATTGAGGTCAGGGCTTTGTGATGGCCACTCAAATACCTTGACTTTGTTGTCCTTAAGCCATTTTGCCACAACATTGGAAGTATGCTTTGGGTCATTGTCCATTTGGAAGACCCATTTGCGACCAAGCTTCAACCTTTTTAAGATAGTGGGCAGCATTTTCACTTTTGGATGAATAGCGTGCCCAGAGTGAACTTCCTCCTACTCTGTCCCAGATGCTAATATACACATATTATTATTAGTATTGGATAGAAAACACTCTGAATGATGTCTGTGAGTATAACAGAACTCATATGGCAGGAGAAAACCTGAGAAAAATCCAACCAGGAAGTGGAACATCTGAGGTTTGTAGTTTTTCAAAGCTTTGTCTACCGAATACACATTGAGATATGGATAAAGTTGCACTTCCTACGGCTTCCACTAGATGTCAACCGTCTTTAGAAACTCGTTTGAGATGAAAGATAAACATCTTGTTAAACCTCTTGATTCGCGCCATCCCGGATCCGGGATCGTGAATACAGCCTCACGCTCATTACCATAACGCAACGTTAACTATTCATGAAAATCGCAAATTAAATGAAATTAATATGCTAGCTCTCAAGCTTAGCCTTTTGTTAACAACACTGTCATCTCAGATTTTCAAAATATGCTTCTCAACCATAGCAAAACAAGCATTTGTGTAACAGCTAGTGTAGCTAGCGTAGCATTTAGCGTTAGCATCAGCAGGCAACATTTTCACAAAAACCAGAAAAGCATTCAAATAAATAATTTACCTTTGAAGAACTTCGGATGTTTTCAATGAGGAGTCTCTCAGTTAGATAGCAAATGTTCAGTTTTTCCAAAAAGATTATTTGTTTAGGACAAATCGCTCTGTTTTGTTCATCACGTTTAGCTACGAAAAAAAACTATATCCAGGAGTGTAATTATCCCCACAGCTCATTAGCATAACACAACGTTAACCATTCATGAAAATCGAAAATGAAATGAAATTAATATGCTAGCTCTCAAGCTTAGCCTTTTGTTAACAACACTGTCATCTCAGATTTTCAAAATATGCTTCTCAACCATAGCAAAACAAGCATTTGTGTAACAGCTAGCGTAGCTAGCGTAGCATTTAGCATTAGCATCAGCAGGCCACATTTTCACAAAAACCAGAAAAGCATTCAAATAAATAATTTACCTTTGAAGAACTTCGGATGTTTTCAATGAGGAGACTCTCAGTTAGATAGCAGATGCTCAGTTTTTCCTGAAAGATTATTTGTTTAGGAGAAATCGCTCCGTTTGGTGCGTCACGTTTGGCCACCAAAAAAAAACGAAAATTCAGTCATCAAAACGCCAAACCTTTTTCCAAATTAACTCTATAATATCGACTGAAACATGGTAAATGTTGTTTAGAATCAATCCTCAAGGTGTTTTTCACATATCTCTTCATGATATATCGTTCGTGGAAGCCTCCTCTCTCCTCTCAATCACTGGATGACTGCGTGCAGCTTGTAGATTACGCACCAATTTAGACAAAGGACACCGGGCGGACCCCTGGTAAATGTAGTCTCTTATGGCCAATCTTCCAATGATATGCCTACAAATACGTCACAATGCTGCAGACACCTTGGAGAAACGACAGAAAGGGCAGGCTCAGTCCTGGCGCATTCACAGCCATATAAGGAGACAATGGAAAACAGAGCCTCAAAAATTCTGCTCATTTCCTGTTTGAAGTTTCATCTTGGTTTCGCCTGTAGCATGAGTTCTGTGGCACTCACAGATAATATCTTTGCAGTTTTGGAAACGTCAGAGTGTTTTCTTTCCAAAGCTGTCAATTATATGCATAGTCGAGCGTCTTTTCGTGACAAAATATTGCGCTTAAAACGGGCACGTTTTTTTATCCATAAATTAAAAGAGCGCCCCCTATATCCAAGAAGTTAATCTACCCATCGTGTCCGATTTAAAAAATGTTTTACAGCTAAAGCACAACATATGATTGTTAGGTCATAGCCAAGTCGAAAAAACACAGCCATTTTTCCAGCCAAAGATAGGAGTCACAAAAAGCAAAAATATAGATACAATTAATCACTAACCTTTGATGATCTTCATCAGATGACACTCATAGGACATCATGTTACACAATACATGTATGTTTTGTTCGATAATGTGCATATTTATATCCAAAAATCTCAGTTTACATTGGCACCTTGCGTGCAGTAATGTTTTGATTCCAAAACATCTGGTGATTTTAGCAGAAATACTCATAATAAACATTGGAAAAAGATACTAGTGTTATTTAATGATAGACTTTAGAATTAAAGATAGACTTCTCCTTAATGCAACCGCTGTGTCAGATTTTAAAAAAACTTTACGGGAAAAGCATAATCTGAGTACGACACTCAGAACCCAAAACAGCCAGAGGAATAGCAGCCATTTTGGAATCAACAAAGTTAGAAACAACACCATAAATATTCACTTACCTTTGATGATCTTCATCAGAAGGCACTCACAGGAATCCCAGTTCGACAATAAATGACTGATTTGTTCCATGAAGTTCCATCATTTATGTCCAAATAGCCATTTGTTGTTAGCGTATTCAGCCCTGTAATCCATCTTCATGAGGTGCAGGCACTTCATCCAGACAAAAACTCGAAAAGTTCCATTTCAGTCCTTTAGAAACATGTCAAACGATGTATGGAATCAATCTTTAGGATGTTTTTAACATAAAACATCAATAATGTTCCAACCGGAGAATTCCTTTGTCTTCAGAAAAGCACTGGAATGCAAGGTAATTCTGTCGGGAGCGCGCGTCATGAGACCGAGGCTCTCTGCCATACCACTGACTCAAAGAGGTCTCATGAGCCCCTCAGTTAGCAAGTTTGGTAGGCTACTGATGACCATCAGCGGCATCAGAGCGCAGTTTTGAAGAAGCCTAGTTACCGTGACTAGACCATCATGTGTAATTTGACTTGTCATGATTTGTGACTGCCGGTAATATGGTCACCGTAACAGCCCCAGTACTGGGTAAAGTTCAAGATGCTTTTGATCTTAACAAGAGCCCCAGGACCTGGTCTTGGTATCAAACGCTAGCCTGCTTTGACACCTCTCACTTCAGCTAACTCTCATGATCATGGTTACTCTTTAGCTCTGTCAACTAAGATATGTTAGGACAGATCAGAGATAGAAACGTACTCCTCGTGATGTTCAGAGGGTCCCAAAAGCAAATGATAGGAAGGTCAAACATCAGTGTCAAGCGTAGCATACATTGAACGGTGAATGGGTTGGTGTTAGTTGATGTGGTTGGAGGGCATTCTGAGGTCTAATTCTGATTGGCTGAGAATACATTGCGGTTAGAAGGCCATAGAATATGACAATGACTTCAACTACATTAAAAGAGGTTCTGCTATGGACATGTCTATGTGACCTGACCATGAAAAACTCCAGACCATAGTTATAGACTAACTAGGGACCGGAGATTTTCTAGGACAACCCATATTCTTTCCCTTAAATTTTGTGAAACCAGCTGCAATCTGAATTGTTTTGTCAATATATTTATCCATTGTTAATGTCCTTCTTACCTATTTTATTTGTAACTGTTCACTCAATCACACAACCATCTGTCGGACACATTTAGACAACAGGACTTTCCAACAGTGGTGCAAAATTGATATTGAAAATAAAACAATGACGTATAAATCATTGCAATCTGCAAGTATGTGCTTATATAACAGTTTAATATTCATCCAAGCGATGCACTGCATGTTTTCTAAATGCCACCAGATGTTGCCATAGCGACAGTGAGTGTTTGAATATCTATTCAGTCTTGCACTTGATGAGATTGACATCGCAATAATTTGTAGGCTAATGGATAGGACAGGGCACCAACAATGCTCTGACAAGCATGTCTTAATTCAAATGGAAAAAAAACATTGAAGATTTCATTTCCTGGAAAGCAGGCAAGGAGAAGTTCTGTGAAACTGAACTAAGACTTGACTTGAATTAAAGTATTCACTGTTTTAGGATATGTTCTCAACTTAGTCATTTAATGAAGAAAAATACAATAAATTGATGATTCGAAAAAACTATGATTAACTGACACAGAAATATTAAGAGTGGCACAGTGAATTGTGGCATGTGAATTAGGTTGGCTTAATTATTTGGAGATCTAAAGTAAAACAAAATATAAATCAGAAATTATGAAAGGGAGAGTGCGGGATAGAATGCCATTGTTTTTCTTCACAATGGAAAAAAAGCTGACAGTTTTCAGTAGGGTTTCTTTGAACCACACAAGCTGGGTGCAGTCTATGGTCAATGACCCAGACCGAAATGTATTGGCAAGAACTGGCTATCAGAAAGATGTAAAAATGACAAAAAAACACTTTGGAGGACTGTCTCCTGAAGGCTGGCTGGGTGGCTTCATTTAAAAGTAACCATTTATTCATTTGATTTCTGTGCTCAGAGGGCACAGTCATAACTAAGGTTAGCCCAAGAACACTTTGTCTTGGTCCCCCAGGACCTACTGCTCTGGGAGATCCTCAGCTCCATGTCAGAGAGGTGGCAGTGGGGAAGAAATATGATGAGCCACAGTGGGAAGTGTTTTTTGGGCTATCAAGACACTGTTAGAAAATGGAAAAGAAACAAGCTTATTTTTTAAATGATGGAATCTGTTATGATGTCAAGTAATTGTCTTTCTGAAAGAGGATTTATTATTGTGCTGAGCCCTCTGTATTTGATTACAAGAGCTGTATGAAGTATGTGTTTTATACTTGCTGCTTTGACAATTGATTGGATTCACTTTTTGTTGCTGTGCTTGTTGATTACAGTACATCTCGGGCATAATTTCATGATGACGATCATTTTCTCATCAGTTCCCATGTGCTACTTTTCCCTAATTTAATTTCTCCCCCTTTTATTCTTACTGTAAAATCATGAATCCATTTGATATGCATGTATAAAACACGCCTCATTGCCCAGCAAGTATAGATATAAAACATTTAACAATGTGTGTTAAAGGAAGTGGAAGGGTACCGGAGATAGAAACAAATGTATGGTGAAGATTTTATGTTTATATGTCAACAGAAGTTTTAGAGTTGTGATATGATTGGCTTATAATACATTATCAAATGAAATCAATGGCTTATATTGGTAGAGAGGCTACTTTATACCTACATCTCTAACTCAGGTATGCAATAGTATTACAGTAAAATCAACAACACTATTGTTAATTGAGTTTAGAATATACAAATACCTGATATTAAAAAATGTGTTCCTGGTGCCATTTCCATGAATGTATTTGTTGCTTTCATCGTCCCAGTTCATAGAATGCCATACAGTGTTGGGGAATATAACTCTAGTGATGAGAATGACAGCCTCAATGTCTGTAGGTTAAGGGTTTTAAATCAGCATCTCATAAAGTTGTGTGGATTTAAGCCGATCAATCACGCTAATAATGAATTATGTGCCAAGGACAGAGGAGAGCCAGGTGACAATGTGGCCACAAGGGTAAGTGGAATAAAGGCTGCTGTCATTCTATTGGTGTAGCTGTGCCCTCATGTAAAAATCCCTTCATATCTACAGTATGAGACTAATCTCCCCACAAAATCCATATCCCGCTGTGAAAGCAGATGTAAAAAAATAAAAATAAATGTAATAAATAATGGGTCTCTTGTGTTGGTTTGTGGCAGACACCCAGTCTTCGGTCGGCAGGGGGAGAGGTAAGAATATGATTTGGTGAGCTGAGCAGGAGAAAAGCCTGTAATCCACCTCCTCTCAGTGTGCTAGGAATACTGAGGAAGCCCCAGCTCAACTCACCTTGCAGCTGTGTAAACAAGGACCACCACAGCGTCATCGTTTATGGAGCCTTTTTCAATAGCATTAGCACCAGTGGGAGAAGACCCTCTGCTTTCTCTCCCAAATTGTGCAGAATTGCCACGGGACATTAACTGCTAGTGTGCTGAAGAGTCAGGAGTGAGCTTTGTTTAACTGTTGCATTAAATCCTAAGAATATAGGTGGACAGGAGTGCAAGCACCTGCGGTTTTTGTCCCAGGAGAAATCATGTGGTAGCAGGTGAGAATGTGAAAAAGGTCCACAACCTCTGGCATAACATTTGGCGTCTATAGATGGCTATGGTAGTTCATTTTATGAAATGTTGTGTGTAAAATGGGGATTGTTCTGGGACCTCAATCATTCTGCCATTACATTTCAGTTACTACTTTGATGTGACACTTGCCAATATATTATGTATCTCAAAATCTAACTATTGATACTCTTATTTCACAATTACATTACAGCCATGCTAGTCTGTGTAGGGGGCCTTTAAAACAAAAGCAACTCAATTCAGAGTGGAAGACAGCTTTGACCTACCAGTGTAGACTATCAATGCTCGGGGTGTCACTGTTTTGCCTGGGTCTGTTGTTCTCCCACCTTGCACTGTTCCCCTGTGGATTGGCTGGTGCCAGATTACCATCATGGTCAGAATGAAAGTGGATCTAATGGTCCCTCCTTCCAGAAAACTCAACTGACTGGAGTCCAACAGGGATCAATTAAAGTCCCTGTCCTCACTTCACCTTTGTGATGCAGATGACATCAAATACTTTAACCTCTTGACATTGTTTTCGAGCATGTCTGAAATTCATCTCAGTCCGGTTGGATTCCCTTCAATACATTTCAGCCTGGATGGATCCAGGTCAAACTAACAAGATTGTGATGCTCTACCTAACAGGAAAGGGCTCTACACTCCAAGGTGTCTTACACAGTTCACAGCTCAACAATCTCTTCCTTACTGACTTCAATGAACCTGTGCACTACCTTACACAACCAGCTGGCCTTTTCAGACAAAATTTGATAAATTACTATTATGTAGACGGTTGGAATCCTCCCATTTCTGACATCATACACAAAGCTCTTTTACTTTCGGTTTCATTTCAACATTGTGTTGACACAAGAACAGGACCAATTTAATATGAATCGATATGATCGATGTAAGGACAGAGGTGATTGGTTTCCCTTAAGTGATCATACAAATGTAGGGACAAACGCTGTAGGATATTAGAGCATTGGACTAGTAACCAAAAGGTTGCAAGATCGAACCCCTGAGCTGACAAGTTAAAAATCTGTTGTTCTGCCACTGAACAAGGTAGTTAACCCACTGTTCCTAAGCCGTCATTGAAAATAAGAACGTGTTCTTAACTGACTTGCCTAGTTAAATACAGGTAAAATAAAAACATTTATAAAACGCTACATTGATTTAATGGAAACCAACCAATTAAAGAAATGGATTAATTAAAAAGCCCTAGGCAGGCTCCCATCGCTTTATCATGCTTTTTCTGTGATACCTGATGTAATTATCAGTGGTATCTGGCAAAGAAAGTGGAAAAATAACAACATTTCACTAATCTTTGCCTTAGGTAACAACAAGACACTGTGCCCCACCGAATTCCCTGACATTAAACAGACTCCCTCTATGGGAGCCAGACACATTGTCTCCCAATGCATTTGATCATATCTCAGCAACTAGGGCCGTTTCTAGCATTTTGGGGGCCCTAAATGAGATTTTGTTAAGGCCCCCCCCCATCACAGGCAAAACATTTTTAGTGTGGCCCCTGTTGGCGTTGGAGAGAAGAAAAAAAATCCCGCTTTAAAGTTAACGTCCTGCCATTCTACACATTTTTCCATGGGGAATAGAGAAAATGTTGCAGTTTTAAAGCAAATATTATGCAATGCAAACAAAATAATCATGGGGCAGATAATTGTTTTGCATTTTTAAAACAAATTTCTTACAATTCTACTCATTTTGCCATGGGGCAGAGAGAAAATGTTGCAGTTTAAAGCTAATTTCCTGCAATTCTACACATTTTGCCATGTCATTTTGTTCATATGATATGAGTGACTAACAAATTCAATGGGGCCCCATGGAGGTTGGAGCCCCTGGGCACGTGCCCGCTCAGTAATTTGGCCATGATACTTACATGGGCTAATTGAGTGACTGTCAGTGACTAACATAACAAGAAGAAAACTGTATGTTGTGTATCTGACTATACATTTTCAGGGGAGTTGAGGGCCCCCTAGCGGTCGCTTATTTAGCTTATGCCTAGAAACAGCATTGTCAGCAAAGTAAATTGCTCAATATGCTTCTTCCCTTGCTAAAATCAGACGGGTGACCAAGAGAGCCACTGGCACATACAATCACCCACAGTGTAAAACCCTCAATCGGCGTGACTTATGTGGCACTGTCCCATGGTGGTCGGGGACCCACTGGTGGGTCACTGACAATTTCTTCTGGTCCGCAGGTAATGATAGGGTGACTAGGAAAGTGGGTCATGGCACCCCATATGGGACTATAAGGTATAGAAAATTAGTACATCCATATGGGTGGCTATTATGCCTCTGTGTTTTAACTTGGTCCACATTCATCGTGTGACTAACCGACTAATCCCTGCCTCACACCTCCTGTAACAGACAAACACCCTTGGCTTAAACTCAGATTTGCATTACCCATCAACCTACTTGGCTCCAAAGACTCCTACACTACTTAATCTGTCTAAACCCAGGAGGGGTAATCTTCATTCTCTCAGAATAGTTACACCAATCTGTTAGTCCACCTTCAGTTCAATTATATTTCAATTGACCTCAATTTCCAGTGACAAGCTTAATTATTAATGGTTGTGCTATATGCCGACTAGGAAAGCTGCACTGGTTGTCGAAAATATCACTTCACAATCAATTTGACACCGATGAATATAAATGAAAGCAGACACTTTCAGATAAGGTTAAACATAGGACTTTTAATGGTTTTATTGATGATTTTTTTATTCAATACAACTTGAGTCGAGAGACATGTCAATCCATTTGTAAAGGTAGTCTTTTATTATCCACCCACTCAACCATAGCCACATGTTCGTGTTCAAAATATTTTTCCTAAAGGCTTGTGTTGTCATGGGTGATATTCTGTGTATAATAAATACTTCAATATAACAAATACTTGAATTGTACAGCTATTTTTGGTTACATCCACATTAAGAATGAATAGCTAATGGCATACAGTAAATTAGATTATTGTAGAATTATCCTTATTGAATTGACCTGATATACCTTCTGGGTGATTATGCTTATCATTGTACATTAGATCACAGACATGTATATGTAGTATACCTGCATGCATTCATATACGTATCCTTGTATATCATATTAGTGACTTGTGGGCCTATGGCTATCTGCAGCTTCTCTCCATCCCTGCAGAGTGAGTAAAATGCAGCTGCACTGTTGGCTGCCACAGTGCTCACCAGGAGGCCTATTTAAAATCCCTAAACTATCAGTTTCCCTGGCTACAACTACCACCGATCTGCAGCGGCCAGGCAGCCCTCAGAGGACTGCCACAGCCCTTTCCCAGCTAATATATCACAAGGAGGCTTTGGGGTTGTCCGTAATGGCATTACTCTTGGACCTTCACAAGGATCATATGGATCTAATGTCGAAAGACTATTTAATTGTATGTGGTTATGGTAGTGTCATTGGATCCCACATTCTGTGCTGTAAACTGTACACCCACTGGAGACTACAATAGGCCTTGGGAAATAAATTGGACACCCTGCTAATAGAATTAGTTGTAACTATTAAATGTGGTCACTGGAGCAGTTTTACTGATACTGCTGTGTGGAGTTGATTAGAGAATGTACAAGGGGGTTACTATATAGGGCTCAGACATGGGGTTGTTAGATATGCTTTAGAAATGTAGTCAGAGAATACCAAATCATTCAAATATCTGCTCAAGAAAGAGCATTGGCGTAAAAGGCAGGAGTTTAGCTTCGGTTCAATGTAGGTAGCCCATCCCTCATCTTGGGTCTTGGCACTGTATTTTTTAAATTTAACTAGGCAAGTCAGTTAAGATAAAATTCATATTTACAATGATGGCCTACCCCGACCAAACCCGGACAACGCTGGGCCAATTGTGTGGCGCCCTATGGCACTCCCAATCACAGCCGGATGTGATGCAGCCTGGATTCTAACCAGCTACTGCAGTGACGCCTCTTGCACTGAGATACAGTGTCTTAGACCACTGCCCCACTCGAGAGCCCAAATACATTGGAGACCCCTCCTGATCTGCACTGTAAAAAAAGATACCAAATGTTATTGTAAATTCCAAATAAACATTGATTTAACAGTACATTACTGTAAAGATAACAGTAATGTATTGTTACCTTTTATGAGTCCCACCATCACGCTGGCATGATTTAGGACTTTTAACCACTTTTTAACATTGGGTATATTTACAAAAACGTCTGTAGACTGAATGGTTTGAGCAGCAAACTATTGAAAGCTATCTATGAAAAGCTGGGACTCTCACGAACACACACATTTTGCTCTATGACGCTCACAAGTTACACAAGAGTCGTTAGAAGGTAAGGGGTGTCCAGGACATAGTGTCTTTAATACTGTAATAAGCTCACATGAGTTTTGGGAAAACAACCTCAAACTCCACACAGTTGTCACTGACTAGTTGGATATTCATTTCCCACTGAGCAAACCATTTTTATACTTCCAGCATTCATATAAATTATTTTATGAGTTTTTAGTTTTGGCTTTTTTTTTAAAAAGTCAATAAAACTCAGGAATGTTGTGTTCTACTTGCAGCCCTGATAGTCCTTAAAAGAAAATGGTAAACACTTCATTGTGAGGCTAAATATAAGGGCTGGTCAAACAGATAAATGAAAAGCCAATTTTTTGGTTAAACCAATGTTTATTTGGAATTTACGGTAACATACTGTGCCTTTTTTATAGTAACTTACAGGGAACTGGCTGCCAGGAAATTACCGTAAAAACATGATTGTCTATACAGTGTGGGTTCAGAGTAGGGAAGTCTTCATTTCTACCACATGACGTGCCCTCTAGTTCTGCCCAAGACTGATTGTGATTCTCAACCACATCTCAGAAAATCAATGTGCACCGCTTGGGGAGAGAAAGGGTAATAGAACAAGCAGTGGATGCATCAATCATCGCCCTTCACCCATTTTGACCCATACGTTTCAAGAAATCACAGACGGAACATGCACAGTCATACAAACCATGCTAAAACCATGAAATCCCATTTCTACCACCATGTCGTTTGTGTATGAGGATAACTTAGCCCTGACACCCAGAGGGGGCTTAAGGTCCAAAGACCTTAAGGAAATTATCTTTAATGTTCATAAACATTTTACAAACTTGTCTTCGTTGCAATATAATACAATTAGAAAGCTGTTTTAACATCAGTTTTGGCTGAATAAATCATATCAGAGACTGATCCTGAAAATTGGACAGGGACATATACACTGTACACATACATATTTAATAGCATACATACAGTATATTCACCATTTTATACTCTTACTACAGAGAAATACACCATTGGGGCATCCATTCCTAGAAAGTACAGCATAACTTTGTTTAACACTGTTGCTTTAGGCACTCTCTTCTCCACAAAGCAATGAAAAAACAGCTTTTAATCCCATCAGTCTCCAAGAGGGCCTCTTCGTTAAACACCTGCCTGAACAATATTAGGCGGATTCAACACTATTAGAGTGACAGTAGCTTTCACATAGGGCAATGAATCCCCATAATGAATGTGTTATGAAAACAGAGAGGCCTTTGCCAGGGAGTTAGAGGTGCTCTCTTTGTAATTCAGGAGACTTAAGCCTTGTTCACACTGCAGGCCTTGATGCTCAAATCAATTTATTTTTTATGTTTTATCCCTTTTTGAATACTAACTGTCCAAACAGCAAGTTACAAGAGACCAAGTCGTATTCGTGTGTTTTCAGAAAGCAGTCATTTGCAGACATGGCTATACTAGTTGTCATAATAATTGTGGGTGTGTTCGCAGTGGTGTAGGCTGATTGGTGGTGGTGCTCGGGCTTCCTATCACTCAAAGGTTATGTACCAAGCTAAGGTGACAATGCCTGCCATGTATATTTTCCAGTTGCTTTGGCTTGAATCACGTTAATGGGATCGTTATGACAGCAGCCAGTGAAAGTGCAGGGCGCCAAATTCAAAACAACAGAAATCTCATAATTCAAATTCCTCAAACATACAAGTATTTTACACCATTTTAAAGATAAACTTGTTGTTAATCCCACCACAGTGTCAGATTTCATAAAAAGCACACCAAACGATTATGTTAGGTCTGCACCTAGTCACAGAAAAACACAGCCATTTTTCCAGACAAAGAGAGGAGTCACAAAAAGCAGAAATAGAGAGAAAATGAATCACTAACCATTGATGATCTTCATCAGATGACACTCATAGGACTTCATGTTACACAATACATGTAAGTTTTGTTCGATAAAGTTCATATTTATATAAAAAAATCTGAGTTTACATTGGCGCGTTATGGACAGTAGTTCAACAACATCTGGTGATTTTGCAGAGAGCCACATCAATTTACAGAAATACTCATATTAAACATTGATAAAAGATACAACTATTATGCATGGAATTATAGATAAACGTCTCCTTAATGCATTTAGTAAAATTTTCGTTCCACTTCATGATTGTGTCCCACTTGTTGTTGATTCTCCACAAAAAAATACAGTTTTATATCTTTATGTTTGAAGCCTGAAATGTGGCAAAAGGTCGCAAAGTTCAAGGGGGCCGAATACTTTCGCAAGGCACTGTACAGGGGGTACCAGTACAGAGTCAATGTGCAGGGGCACCGGTTAGTCCAAGTAATTGAGGTAATATGTACGTGTAGGTAGAGTTAAAGTGACAATGCAGAGATAATAAACAGAGTAGCAGCAGCGTAAAAGAGGGGGGGAGCAATGCAAATAGGCTTGGTAGCCATTTGATTAGCTGTTCAGGAGTCTTTTGGCTTGGAGGTAGAAACTGTTAAGAAGTCTTTGGACCTAGATCTGGGTATCGCTTGCCGTGCGGTAGCTGAGAGAACCGTCTATGACTAGGGTGGCTGGAGTCTTTAACAATTTTTAGGGCCTTCCTCTGACACCGCCTGGTATAGAGGTCCTGGATGGCAGGAAACTTGGCCCCAGTGATGTACTGGGCCGAACGCACTACCCTCTGTAGTGCCTTGCGGTCAGAGGCCGAGCAGTTGTCATACCAGGCAGTGATGCAACCAATGCTCTTGACATGTGTAGTTTGAGCTACTCCAGGAACTGACTGCTCCATCTCATTGAATAACTCAAGTTAAAGGCTGACCAGGGTACTGCAGACTGCCATTAGCAACTAAATTATCCTTATTAACTTATTATGTGTGCAATTCTTTTTGGTAATTGGTTGAAGGACATACATCTGGTGTATTAGACGTAATTATTGGTACCCTGACTGTCTTCGGAAATTATTTTTATTGACACGACGTTGGCCTTCAGCATTTGCGGCGGAAGGTGGCAGAGCTACAGCGTTGTTTGTCAGACCAGGAGACTAGCGGTCGACCGATTAATCGGAATGGCCAATTAATTAGGGCCGTTTTCATAACAATCGGAAATCTGTATTTTTGGGCGCCGATTTGGCGATTTATTTGAATTTTTTGACACCTTTATTTAATCTTTATTTAACTAGGCAAGTGAGTTAAGAACACATTCATATTTTCAATGACGGCCTAGGAACAGTGGGTTAACTGCCTTGTTCAGGGGCAGAATGACAGATTTTCACCTTGTCAGCTCGGGGGATCCAATCTTGCAACCCTAACTAGTCCAATGCAATAACGACCTGCCTCTCTCTCGTTGCACTCCACAAGGAGATACGCAAATGCAGTAAGCCAAGGTAAGTTGCTAGCTAGCATTACATTTATCTTATAAAAACAATAAATCATAATCACTAGTAACTACACATGGTTAATATTACTAGATATTATCTAGCATGTCCTGCGTTGCATATAATCTGACTGAGCATACAAGTATCTGACTGAGCGGTGTTAGGCAGAAGCAGGCGCGTAAACATTCATTCAAACAGCACTTTTTTGCGTTTTGCCAGCAGCTCTTCGTTGTGCGTCAAGCATTGTGCTGTTTATGACTTCAAACCTATCAACTCCCAAGATATCAATGTGTTCCTGGTTCGAGCCCAGGGAGGAGCGAGGAGAGGGACGGAAGCTATACTGTTACACTGGCAATACTAAAGTGCCTATAAGAACATCCAATAGTCAAAGGTTAATGAAATACAAATGGTATAGAGGGAAATAGTCCTATAATTCCTATAATAACTGCAGCCTAAAACTTCTTACCTGGGAATATTGAAGATTCATGTTAAAAGGAACCACCTGAAACATTAGCTTTCTTACATGGCACATATTTTACATGGAACATATTGCACTTTTACTATCTTCTCCAGCACTTTGTTTTTACATTATTTAAAACAAATAGAACACGTTTCATTATTTACTTGAGGCTAAATTGATTTTATTGATGTATTATATTAAGTTTAAAAAAGTGTTCATTCAGTATTGTTGTAATTGTCATTATTACAAATTAAAAAATTAAAAAATTGGCCGATTAATCGGTATCGGCATTTATGGTCCTCCAATAATCGGCATCGGCGTTGAAAAATCATAATCGGTCGACCTCTACAGGAGACATCCCGAAAATTGGTCTTCTCATGAAAACGTCTGCAGAGTCCAAAGGGTTTGGGTTAGATACTAAAATGAATGCACCATTTTTTCTTTGTCATGAAAGTGTTATTAAATGTGTTTTTATGGGCTAATAGCAGTAAGACCAAATTCTATGTAATAATTTTTACATATATTTTTTTTACCAACAGGGGTCCTAAAATTCTAAATCAAATAGCTAAATGCTACATGGTATGACCAAATTGGCTGAACACAATGCCGCTTCAGCTGAAGTGATACTCTAGAAGAGATATTTAACTTCAGACTTCTTTAACTGTAATCTAACTTTAACTTTAATAATTTTCAGATAAAACGTGAATGGAATTGTCCTTTTAATGGACATGTTTAATAGTTAACAATGTAGAAGATTAGAGCCCATATTACCAATGCAATTGATAATATTGGTATCAGCTGACTGTAAACACCATTGAAATGAGTAGTATAAAAAAGTATGAAAATTGATGTTTTCGAACCTGTAAGTCGCTCTGGATAAGAAAGTCTGCTAAATGACTGAAATGTAAATTGTCTGTAAATCAACCTCTCTGTGGTGATAATTCTTAGTGTGGATTCATTAAGAAGGCAATGAATGCACAGGACCCACTGATAATTGCTGGTGATTCCCTGAAGTTTCCTCTGTGCTTCATTTTCAGCATCAATGCATTATTTTCTAATTATCTTGCTTTGTGCTTGGTGGAGTATTTGGACAGGAGTTTGCCCTCAGGCTACACTGTTTCTCTTTCTTCATTTCTGCATGCATGGCTCCTCAAGAGATACCACTCCAAGTGAGACTATTGTGAATGATTCATGCTGTGGCTCTTTTGACATTACAGTGATTGCCAGGGCTGACCCTATAGCCTTTTGGGGTCCCTAAGCAAGATTTGATTGGGGGGTCCCTCCACCTCGTAGCAAAGTGCTACATTTTCATTTCCTGCAATTCTACACATCTTGCCATGGAGCAGAGAAACTTTAATTTATAACAAATATTTATACCACATTTGCCATGGGTTGGAGACATTTTTGCAGTTTTAAAGATAATTTCCTGAAATTCTACTCATTTTGCCATGACTTATGGCATGTTAATATTATATCTGAGTGAGAATGATGAACAAAATCAATTGGGGCCAGGGCCCCTTGAGACATACCCATTATCGTTACATGTTTAGATAGCTGGCAAGACTACCAATCAACCCTTTTGAAGATGACATGGCTAATTGAGTGCTGCTGATGCACAAACAAATTTAGAAAATGCACCTGGTGTATTCTTACTCTCAATAGTAAGTTTAGACCCAACTGAATTCCTAAACAATAAAAATAAAATACATATTATTTGGGCCGGGGGTCCCCTATCGGCTGGTGGCCCTAATGTCGACTCGCCCTGTTGCCGATTGCACTCAAGCTTTTGGTGGGTTAGATTTGTCTTCAAGCCATTAAAGCGAGTCAATCTTTAAACGCATCCCCTTGAAAATAGCTTACCCATGTGCTCACCCTTTTAAAATGACAAAGAATTTTAAAAAAATATCCTCCTTAGAGAGCATTTCATTGAAGAAAATGACATTCTGTATCTAAATAAACTTCAGAGGAGAGAGAAGTTTTAGGTTAGAAACAGCCTCTGGTCCTTAGAGTCCACACTTCACAGTGTCCCTGCTTTGGTTCAGCTTTAATGAGAGGGCTGTGAAACACTACTCTTTGGAGTACAGTTTACCATGTGCAGTAAAGGATTGGAAAAGTCCAAGGGAAAGGGAGACTAATCACCTAGCTCTTCTTGTTGTCTGGTTTTGAGGTTGGGAATCAAAACCATGCGCACTAGTGTTTTTCCACTCCATAGTCTTATCATTATTATATATCTAGTCGGGAACACAAACTATCCCTTGCATCATACGATTATTTCAGTAATCATGACAGCAGTCAACCATGCTTGCAACAAAGTTCATAATCGCTAGAAATATATTGTGCATAAATATGTGTCTGGTTCCTCTCTAGGTTTCTTCCTAGGTTCCTGCCTTTCTAGGAAGTTTTTCCTAGCCACTGTGCTTCTACATCTGCATTGCTTGCTGGTTGGGGGTTTATGTATAGCACTTTGTGACATCTGATGTAAAAAAGGGCTTTATAAATATATTTGATTGATTAAGTTTGCTGACGATGGTTGGTACAGCCTATAGGGAGGAGGCTGTGCCAACCAATGAAACAGCCTATAGGGAGGAGGTCAGTGACCTGACCGTGTGGTGCCAGGACAAAAACCTCTCCCACAACTTCAGCAAGACAATGGGAGCTGATAGTGGACTACAGGACACAGAGGGCCGAGCACGCCCCCATCCACATCGATGTGGCTGTAGTGGAAGTTCTTCGGAGTAGTGGTGGGTGGGTAAAAATCACTGAGGAAGTCAAGCCAAGCCAATCAAAAAGCCATATTACAACCAATGTTGGGATAATTGCATTGTTTGCTCTATGCTCGTTTACATCAGATGTCAAGCCCGACTAGCATCACCACCCTGGATGGTTCCGACCTAGAATATGTGGACATCTATAAGTACCTAGGTGTCTGGCTAGACTGTAAACTCTCCTTCCAGACTCATATCAAACATCTCCAATCCAAAATCAAATCTAGAACCAGCTTTCTATTTTGCAACAAAGCCTCCTTCACTCACGCCGCCAAACTTACCCTAGTAAAACTGACCATCCTACCGATCCTCGACTTCGGCGATGTCATCTACAAAATTGCTTCCAATAGTCTACTCAGCAAACTGGACGCAGTTTATCACAGTGCCATCCACTTTGTTACTAAAGCACCTTATACCACCCACCACTGCGACCTGTATGCTCTAGTCGGCTGGCCCTCGCTACATATTCGTTGCCAGACCCACTGGCTCCAGGTCATCTACAAGTCCATGCTAGGTAAAGCTCCGCCTTATCTCAGTTCACTGGTCACAATGGCAACACCCACCTGCAGCACGCGCTCCAGCAGGTGTATCTCACTGATCATCCCTAAAGCCAACACCTCATTCACCTCACCTCACCGCCTTTCCTTCCAGTTCTCTGCTGCCTGTGACTGGAACGAATTGCAAAAAAAAAAAATTCTGCTCTTTTGCACACCAGTATCTCTACCTGCACATGACCATCTGATCATTTATCACTCCAGTGTTAATCTGCTAAATTGTAATTATTCGCCTACCTCCTCATGCCTTTTGCACACAATGTATATAGACTCTTTAAAAAAAATTATACTGTGTTATTGACTTGTTTATTGTTTACTCCATGTGTAACTCTGTGTTGCTGTCTGTTGACACTGCTATGCTTTATCTTGGCCAGGTCGCAGTTGTAAATGAGAACTTGTTCTCAGCTAGCCTACCTGGTTAAATAAAGGTGTAATAAAAATAAATAACAAAAATGACCCATTCGTTCATACGCCATCGTGATATACAATAAAGCCGTGACAACAAAAATACAACATTCACACAGTAGCGGAATAAATTCACCTACACAAACACTTGTTTCATCACAAAACCAGAGAACAACATCTGTCTGGTGAAGTGCACCAGACAGATGCATGTAACAAACAGTTATATCACCTGCAGCATGTTCAAGCAAGTTAATGTTTTTTCGATATTTTACTAACCAACTACTGATTTAGAACCATGGAGTTACCGCAAGTAGCACAAAGACAACAGGAGCATTGCCTCCACTATTTCAGCACCATTTCAACTTATACATTAAATCCACAATATATATATATATTGTGTATATATATTATATATAATATATATATATATATATATATATATATATAATATATATATATATATTATATATATATATATAATATATGTATATACAATATATATAATATATATATATATTATTCTTAGTTTAATACACTGAAAACAAACTTAAAAGACACCAAAAACAATTTAGTCCAACTAATGTTGCTAAACATCATGTGGCTGTCCATGGTACTGGTACTGTGTGTATGTATGTGTGTGTGCATGCGCAAGTAACTCACCCTACTTGTAGACACCAATGACATCCTCCTCTCTTTCATGTTTGAAAAACGGTCCATGGTTATGTCATACAGTACACTTTTAGTTTTTGTCGTCATAGGCTATGGGCAACAATGAACCAGCTAAGTTAGCTAGCTAGTTAACATGAGCCTACTAGGCTACATCTAGGCTACATATTGAACTTCAATCGTCTCAGGCCAGTGGTACAACATATTAGTTGATGGTTAGATCAGAATCAACGTCATAATCATTGTCCTGTACAGAGAATTAAGTAAAAACAAATCCCCATCTCCATCCATGGCTTAGGAAATTTCCGATTTAGCAAGCTAGCTAATGCAAGACAAACTCAAGCAGACCAGAAATTTGTGTTTAGCTTAAGAAGTGATTTGATTGGTGCCAAGCCAAATAAAAACTGGCCTCCCTTGGGGGAAGTTTTCATGCACCAGGGCAACCCACAGTTGAGCTCAGCTTAACGCTGATTGGCTAATTATTTTATTTAAAACATTCATCAAGGTAAGCCAAATGCTTGCTGGCATCAATCAATGAAATGCTACGGCAGCAACATGTTATACATGGGCTACACATACTGAGACAGAGGGATGCTGCTGATTCAGCCACTTGCAAATTGAAGGAAAATTATGAAAACACAGAGGGATAAAGATAAATTATTTTATCATTTGTATATTTTTATTGGTCAAATATTTGGAGAAGCCTGGATTCCCTTGGCATCCACGAATACACAACACTGCTTCCTCGGTGTCCGCATCACTAAGGAATTATCATGGTCTATACACACCAACACAACAACACAACACCTCTTTGGGCTCCCGAGTGGTGCAGCTGTATAAGGCATCTCAGTGCAAGAGGTGTCACTGTAGTCCCTGGTTCAAATCCAGGCCGTATCACATCCAGGCCGTGATTTGGAGTCCCATAGGGCAGCACACAAATGGACCAGCGTTGGCCGGGGTAGGCCGTCATTATCAATAAGATTTTGTTCTTAACTAACTTGCCTAGTTAAATAAAAAATATTCAGCATAGGTCCTCAGATCCTCAAATAGTTATACAGCTGCAACATTGAGAGCATCTTGACTGGCTGCATCACCACTTGGTATAGAGGGTAATGCGTACGGCCCAGTACATCACTAGAATGGCATATTTTGAGTTGAATTATGTTATTAGTCTGTGCAGCCTATAGCTTTGATGCAACCAAGAGAGTTTTTACATTGTGCTGTTTGAAAAACGGTCTATGGCTCTGTCATACAGTACACTTGGAACCGTAAAGTGACATGTGTCCCTTGCTATTAAAAAAACGTGTTTAAAACCAGGTTTTATTCAGGTTGGTCCATTTCAGCTAGTACTATTGACTATTGCTTCTTCTACCTCTTAGTGGCTTAAAAAACAGAGTATCCGTAGAACGGGCACAGTGCTGCCACGATGGTTGCAAAAACAAACTAATTACAATCAATGTCAATGCTTGTAGGAAGATTGCACGCAACCATCACTGCCTCATGGCAAAATAGTAGGTTAGGAGACCTTGTGGGGGGCCCCGCAAAACTGTGGTACACCACTGGCAACCATACAATCATTCTATGTGACACACTGTCCCTAATAAGGCTTTTTTTCACTCAATGATTACATAAGCCAGTATACTCAGAAGGTATGTGGTTTTCCATTGCTTCTCGAAAAACAATGGATGCCATAGATTGCATATTAGAGGGCATTGCCAAGAAATACCCACTAAAATAAGTGCAGAGGAGAGCATTGAAGACCCTTGCACCGGGGAGGAATGTGTTTGCAGTTCTCCCTACGGGATTTGGCAAAGGGCTTATTTGGGACTGTATGAGGATTTAATGGATAAGAAACTGATTAACTTTTGAGAATTCCTTAATGTCAGGAATACATTTTTGTTTTACAATACTAATAAAGTAGACTACAGTTAAAAAATATGATTTATCCCTGTGTATATATTTTTTTAGATAATAATACTGTGTAATACTATACATTAAATACTTAATTTTTTAAATTTTAAAATCTGATTAGATCATGTAATTATAGCTTCATCCTTGACAAAACATTTTGTGATTGTCGTAAGTCCTGTGAAAGCACTGATGAAGAACCAGTGTCGGGGTTAGCGCTGCAGCTGTCAACAAAGATATGAGAAGGAAACAACAAAAAGTATGTTGGAGAAAAAACGGTTTATTTGTTACAATAATAAAATGTTAAACATTTGTTTTAGATTATGCCTCTGTCATACACACAAAGAGAGCAGAGCTCTGCTACACGACCCGAGCCTGACAGGCACTGACATCGGGTTTGGGCTGTGTAGGGCCTGTTTTGTCAACAATAACTATGGTATGGGCAGGGCTTGGGTATCCCTAAATCGATCACTAACATTTTAAAGCTGAGCCATTTGCACATGCTCTGCTGCGCAGGACAGTCATATCTGACTGAGAGCATAATATGGTGACTAAAGTGCTTCAACCTCATCAAAGAAGTCAAAGATTATTTCACCAGAAAATAATAATGTGCCTTGAGTTTTGTTGGAGTTTAGGGTGATGAAAAGTAGCTAACTGCTGTCTCATGTCTCTTCATTGAGAAGAGCAACTGCTATGGATATTCACAGACTCAGAGACCCACCATTTGCAGAGCAAGCTGCGTGCAGGGAGCAAGTGACAGCAGCTAATGGATTTCCGAACAGAATAAGTTATTTCTGATTTCGGGCTTTGGGCAGGGCTTGGCCTTACATTTAGCAGAAGCAATTGGTACTGGGTAGGGTAGGGTCTGAACATTGCGGGCAAGAGTAGGACTCAGGCTTAAAATTCATGCCAGCACAGGCCTCTAAAAGAGAGCAAGAGCGATATTGAGAGAGAGAGAGAATTAAATCTTCCATACATTTTATTTTATTTTCCTCCAGGTATCCTTGATGGAGAGGTCACTCTTCTTTACATGTACCCAGAAAGTCTGCTCCTGCCAAAAGGGTGGTCCTGGGGTTGATATGCCTTTTAGCAATGGTTGAAGTCCTATTGTATGGTATGTATGCCATGATTACAATTATTTATTTATTTTCACAAAACAATCAATGTTGCTACATCAAACCCTTACTCAGCCCTTTCAAACTATGTGTGATTCCTTACTACATCAAGTCAATATCATAAATCTCTCTGCAGCACACTAGTATTCAAGAAACACCAAAGTTATACAGCGTATTCGGAAAGTATTCCGACCCCTTCACTTTTTCCACATTTTTGTTATGTTACAGCCTTATTCTAAAATGGATTAAATAAAGCATATTCCTCATCAATCTACAGACAATACCCCATAATGACAAAGTGAAAACAGTTTCTTTGAATTTTTTGCAAATGTATTTATAATAATAAACAGAAATACCTTATTTACATAAGTATTCAGACCCTTTGCTATGAGACTCGAAATTGAGCTCAGGTGTATCCTGTTACCATTGATCATCCTTGAGCTGTTTCTTCAACTTGATTGGAGTCCACCTGTGGTAAATGCAATTGATTGGAAATTATTTGGAAAAGCACCTACCTGTCTATATAAGGAACCACAGTTGACATGTCAGAGCAAACACCAAGCCATGAATGAGGTCGAAGGAATTGTCTGTAGAGCTCCGAGACAGGATTGAGTCGAGGCAGAGATCTTTTTTTTATGCAGCATTGAGGTCACCAAGAACACAGTGACCTCCATCCTTTTTAAATGGAAGACGTTTGGAACCACTAAAACTCTTCCGAGAGCTGTCCGCCCGGCCAAACTGAATAATCAAGGGTGAAGGGACTTGGTCAGGGCGGTGACCAAGAACCCGATGGTCACTCTGACAGAGATCCAGAGTTCCTCTGTGGAGATGGGAGAACCTTACAGAAGGACAACCATCTCTGTTTTACTCCACCAATCAGGCCTTTATGGTAGAGTGTCCAGACCGAAACCACTCCTCAGTAAAAGGCACATGACAGCCTGCTTGGAGTTTTCCAAAGGGCAGCTAAAAGGACTCAGACCAAGAGAAACCAAGATTGTCTGGTCTGATGAAACAAAGATGGAACTCTTTGTCCTGAACGGTAACTTTTTGTCCCTACGGTAAAGCATGGTGGTGGCAGCATCTTGCTGTGGGGATATTTTTCAGCGGCAGGGACTGGGAGACTAGTCAGGGTCGAGGGAAAGATTAACGTAGCAAAGTACAGAGAGATCCTAGATGAAAATCTTCTCCAGAGTGCTCAAAAGCTCACTGGGGCGAAGGTTCACCTTCCAACAGGACAACGAAACTAAGTACACAGCAAAGACAATGCAGGAGTGGCTTTGGGACAAGTCTCCGAATGTCCATGAGTGACCCAGCCAGAGTCCGCACTTGAACCCGGTCTTACATCTCTGGAGAGACCTGAAAATAGCTGTGTAGTGACGCTCTCCATTCAACCGGACAGAGCTTGAGAGGATCTGCAGAATGGGAGAAACTCCCCAAATACAGGTGTGCCAAGTGTTTAGCTTCATACCCAAGAAGACTCTAGGCTGAAATCGCTGCAAAAGGTGCTTCAAAAATGTACTGAGTAAAGGGTCTGAATACTTATGGAAATGTCATATCAGTTTTTCATTTTGAATAAATCAGCAAACTTTTCTAAAAACCTGTTTTTGCTTCGTCATTTCGCAGTCCCTCCTGGATTTTGCGTCATTTTTGGGAGATTTCTGCGGCCTTGATTTTGCAGCAGTTTTTCTGAAATTCTGCGATACATTTAGCGTTTTTTTTTTCACATTAATTTCATATAAAGCAATAAAAACTCATGTGCTTAGTTTTATGACAATTTTAAGCAGAATACATAATACAAAACATCTAAAGTGTTCAATTGTGTTAATTTTCCTGAACAAACAGCTTTGTCATAATCCACTCACACTAACCTCTTCTCCATCAGGCTTGGGGCTTGCTATCAACATGAGATGCACCTCCCATTCCCACTTGCACGCTCTCTCAAAAAAAAGATTCAAAGCTGATCAATCGATTTCAATTTGAGGATCGATATTTCTTTATCATAAATTGTCTTAAAAATACGTGATTGTGATTTTTTTTCTGAAAGGGTCATAAGGGAGATTAAGAACAGAAAATGTAGAAATTGAGTATTGTGGTTGATATGTACTTTTAAAACAGTATGACCATTTCTAAAAAATCCTGAAAAATTGTGCTTTCGTGATTCGTATGAAGTTTTACAGAGAGTTTAAAAACAGCAAAACGGACAAATTGCACTCAGTGCTTTGAGCAGAGCTCTCCATAGACAGACAGGGGAGAGCAGCGTGCCGAACACCCTACTAAAGCCAAGGTTAGCGGCGTAAAACACCACTCACCTTGATTATTTCAGCGCTTGCCACAGTCTTCCCTGCTACCACTGACTGCTGTGGGAACTGTTGCTTTTCTGATTCGAATTGACTGTTTACCTTCTCTTGTTTCCAAAAGCATTTGGACATTTTTTTGCACGGTTTTTAGCTATTATTTTTGTTGGCAAATGAGATGGATTTCTGTTCATTGTACTGTATGTCAGCCATCAACAATCACCCATCTTCTTCACACGTGAATATTCTGACAGGCTAGGGGGGGAAAACTGTTGTCTCGTTGGAATGGGCCATGGATTGGGCTAGTAACAGCGCAGTAATTAGTCAAAATTGCGAGCTCTCGGATAAAATGTGCCAATTGGTTGATTTTGCATTGAATTATGTGATCGCAGAATCCTGGAGGGACTGATTTAGGGGGTATTGTGTGTAGATTGATTTAATCAATTTTAGAATAAGGCTGTGACCTAAAAAAAATGTGTAAAGGTCAAGTGGTCTGAGTACTCTCCGAATGCACTGTACATTGGTGTTTGCTGTGCTATTACACATGAACAGAAAAAAGCCCATCCTTTATTAACTTCTTATGGGCAGGTGGGATGGTAGTGTCCCACCTGGCCAACATCCGATGAAATTGCAGAGCACAAAATTCAAACTACAGAATTAAAAATATTTAACTTTCATAAAAGCATAAGTGTAATACATCAACATAAAGCTTCACTTCTTGTTAATCCAGCCAAGGTGTCAGATTTCAAAAAGGCTTTATGGCGAAAGCAAACCATGTGATTATCTGAGTAGAGCACCCCGCATACAAACGCATGAAAATCATATTTCAACCATCCAGGTGCAACACAAAAGTCAGATATAACGATATAATTCATGCCTTACCTTTGAAGATCTTCTTCTGTTGGCACTCCAAAATGTCCCAGAAACATCACAAATGGTCCTTTTGTTCGATAAATTCCTTCTTTATACCCACAAAATGTCAATTTATTTGGCGCGTTTGATTCAGAAAATTCACCGGTTCCAACTCGCCCAACATGACTACAAAGTATCTCATAAGTTACCTATAAACTTGGTCCAAACAACGTTCCTAATCCAAACTTAGGTATCGTAAAATGTAAATAATCAATACAATTTAAAACGGGATAAACTGTGTTCAATACTGGACAAAAACAAAGTGAAGAGCATTCCAGGTCGCTCACACCAAACGACTTGAGTCCACCTGGAGTGACACATGGAAAGAACAGGGCTACTTCTTCGTTTCTCAGAAGAAAAACATCAACCAATTTCTAAAGACTGTTGACAACTAGTGGAAGCCATAGGAACTGCAACAAGATTCCTCATAAATATAGTTTCCCATAGAAAATAATTGAAAACAGTGACCTCAACAACAACAAAAATTCCTGGATGGTTTGTAATCGGGTTTTTGCCTGCCAAATAAGTTCTGTTATACTCAGACATAATTTTAACAGTTTAGAAACTTCAGAGTGTTTTCTATCTAAATCCAATTATTTGCATATCCTAGCTTCTGGGCCTGAGAAACAGGCAGTTTTCTTTAGGCACGCTTTTCATCTGGAAGTGACAATACTGCCCCACATCCCAATGACGTTTTAAATAACTTTTTTTCTCAGTCATTTACACACAATACCCCATAATGACAAAGTGAAAACTTTTATAGAAATGTTTGAAAATGTTTTGAAAATAAAACACATACAGTTGAAGTCGGAGGTTTAAATATACTTAGGTTGGAGTCATTAAAACTCGTTTTTCTACCACTTGTTAAAACCTTGTTAATTAAAGGAAAGAATGAATGGGGCCATGTATCGTGAGATTGAGTGAAAACGTCCTTCCATCTGCAAGGGCATTGAAGATGAAATGTGGCTGGGTCTTTCAGCATGACAATGATCCCAAACACACTGCCCGGGCAACGAAGGAGTGGCTTCGTAAGAAGCATTTCAAGGTCCTGGAGTGGCCTAGCCAGTCTCCAGATCTCAACCCCATAGAAAATCTTTGGAGGGAGTTGAAAGTCCGTGTTGCCCAGCAACAGCCCCAAAACATCACTGCTCTAGAGGAGATCTGCATGGAGGAATGGGCCAAAATACAAGCAACAGTGTGTGAAAACCTATGAAGACTTACAGAAAACGTTTGACCTCTGTCATTGCCAACAAAGCGTATATAACAAAGTATTGAGATAAACTTTTGTTATTGACCAAATACTTATTGTCCACCCTAATTTGCAAATAAATTCATTAAAAATCCTACAATGTGATTTTTCTGGATTTTTTTTAATCGCATTTTGTCTGTCATAGTTGAAGTGTACCTATGATGAAAATTACAGGCCTCTCTCATCTTTTTAAGTGGGAGAACTTGCACAATTGGTGGCTGACTAAATACTTTTTTGCCCCACTGTATATGCATATTCTAGGATCTTGTCCTGAGAAATAGCCCGTTTACTTGGGGAACGTTATTTTGCCAAAAATGAAAATACTGCCCCCTAGTCTCAAGAGGTTAAACGGATCAGTCGTCCTGGTCCCTTTGCAGAAAAACAGCCCCAAAGCATGATGTTTCCACCCCCATGCTTCACAGTAGGTATGGTGTTCTTTGGATGCAACTCAGCATTCTTTGTCCTCCAAACACGACGAGTTGAGTTTTTACCAAAAAGTTATATTTTGGTTTCATCTGACCATATGACATTCTCCCAATCTTCTTCTGGATCATCCAAATGCTCTCTAGCAAACTTCAGATGGGCCTGGACATGTACTGGCTTAAGCAGGGGGACACGTCTGGCACTGCAGGATTTGAGTCCCTGGCGGCGTAGTGTGTTACTGATGGTAGGCTTTGTTACTTTGGTCCCAGCTCTCTGCAGGTCATTCACTAGGTCCCCCCGTGTGGTTCTGGGATTTTTGCTCACCGTTCTTGTGATCATTTTGACCCCACGGGGTGAGATCTTGCGTGGAGCCCCAGATCGAGGGAGATTATCAGTGGTCTTGTATGTCTTCCATTTCCTAATAATTGCTCCCACAGTTGATTTCTTCAACCAAGCTGCTTACCTATTGCAGATTCAGTCTTCCCAGCCTGGTGCAGGTCTACAATTTTGTTTCTGGTGTCCTGTGACAGCTCTTTGGTCTTGGCTATAGTGAAGTTTGGAGTGTGACTGATTGAGATTGTGGACAGGTGTCTTTTATACTGATAACAAGTTCAAACAGGTGCCATTAATACAGGTAACGAGTGGAGGACAGAGGAGCCTCTTAAAGAAGAAGTTACAGGTCTGTGAGAGCCAGAAATCTTGCTTGTTTGTAAGTGACCAAATACTTATTTTCCACCATAATTTGCAAATAAATTCATTAAAAATCCTACAATGTGATTTTCTGGATTTGTTTTATCGCATTTTGTCTGTCATAGTTGAAATGTACCTATGATGAAAATGACAGGCCTCTCATGTTCTTAAGTGGGAGAACTTGCACAATTGGTGGCTGACTAAATACTTTTTTGCCCACTGTAATTGACAGCTTAGGATAGAAAACTCTAAAGTTTCCAAAACTGTAAAAATATTGTATGTGAGTATAACTGAACTGATATTGCAGGCGAAAGCCTGAGAAAAATCCAATCAGGAAGTGACTCTTATTTCGAAACCTCTACATTCCTATGCCTCCCTATTGAGCATTGAAAGGGATATCAACCAGATTCCTTTTTCTATGGCTTCCCTAATGTGTCTACAGTCACAAGACATAGTTTCAGGCTTTTATTTAGAAAAATTAGAGTGAACGACAACATTGCATCAGTGGTCAGCTGGTGGCTCTGAGTGATTTGTGCATAATAGACAATGGCGGCCACTGCTCCTCTCGCTCCTACTAAGAAGCCAATTGTCCGGGTTGATATATTATCGAATCGATATTTGAAAAACACCTTGAGGGTTGATTATAAAAAACGTTTGCCATGTTTCTGTCGATATTATGGATCTAATTTCGATTTTTTTTTTGGGGGGGGGGTCATTGTCGTGACCGCAATTTCCGGTGTATTTCTCAACAAAACGTGAAGAACAAACAGAGGTATTTCGGCTATAAAAATAATCTTTATGGAACAAAATGAACATTTGCTGTCTAACTGTGTGTGTCGTGAGTGAAAACATCCAAATTTCATCAAAGGTAAACGATTTAATTTGATTGCTTTTCTGATTTTCGTGACCAAGCTGCCTGCTGCTAGCTGGACATAATGCTATGCTAGGCTATCGATAAACTTACACAAATGCTTGTTGTGCTTTGGCTGTAAAGCATAATTTCAAAATCTGAGATGACAGGGTGATTAACAAAAGGCTAAGCTGTGTTTCACTATATTTCACTTGTGATTTCATGAATATTAATATTTTCTCGTAAGATTTTTTGTCCGCTGCGTTATGCTAATTAGTGTAGTTGATGACAATTCTGCCAGATCCGGGAGAGGTAGTTCTAAGAAGTTCACCACCAGCGCTTGATGGTTTTTGCGACTGCACTTGAAGAAACGTTCAAAGTTCTTGAAATTATCTATATTGACTGACCTTCATGTCTTAAAGTAATGATGGACTGTCATTTTGTTTTGCTTATTTGAGCTGTTCTTGCTATAATATGGACTTGGTATTTTACCAAATAAGGCTATCTTCTGTATACCACCCTACCTTGTCACAACACAATTGATTGTCTCAAACGCATTAGGAACCAAACTACATAGTTACAAATTGGGTGTTTCATAATTAATATTTTTGGAAATATTGACCTCACAGTTATCCCTAATTGGTAATACTGTACTAACAATGTGTACTTACACTTGACTTACTCTACCTTCCTATTTACAGTATATATATATATATATATATATATATATATATATATATATATATATATATATATATATATATATATAGCATGTAAATGCACAGGTATTAGGGGCACTAATTGGAATGTGGAACCAGCACCCTTGTCATAATTTCAAAGATGGCAGGTCACATATGGTCTAAGATGTTTGTCCTGAATTCTAATTTAATTTCCAAGTCAATGTGTCTTGCCCATGACCTTAAAAGGATTACTTTGACAGATCCTTCACAGGCCATTACATTCATAAAAAATATAGGTGTAAGAATAGAACAGGCAAAATAATGTGTGAGGGTGACCTTTTACCGCAAAGTATCTAGCACTGTGTCATCTCTCTATCCCGTTTTCCATACATTTACCTAATCTTACATCATATTCTAGATGATTTTCCATAAAGTACTTTTCTATGTCACGTACTGAACTTCAAACCATGTCACAAGCACCTAACAACCAAGTCACACACACACACAAACGTTAGCATTGTACCTTGTATGAGTCCTCGCTATAACTCCTCATTTAGAACATATGGCTTTCGCCATGCATGTAGAAGACAAACCCTATCACAGCACATCTCATTACGTTTTCAAACTACGACCACTTCCATGCCTTTATCATTAGAGGCTCTGGCATGCCGAGCTCTCTGCTGCGTTAGCAGTGGGATGGAGCCGTGGTGGAGTGGATGGGAAAGTCACCATGTCAAGTTGGCACAGGGTATTGGCATTGGCAGTGCATGGTAGTGGCAGGGGAGATGACTAAGCAAGACTTGTGGGAGACAGGGAGATGGGCCAAAGTGCACATTACTCTTGGTGAGTGCTCCCTTCCCAGGAGTGAAAAATGTGACCCTTTTAAGGCCTTTGCAGACTGTACGATTTTAGCCATCTTATGCCACAACAACATTTTCAGATTGTGGTCAAATTCTTAGGTCATAAACGATTGTCGGACGTCTTGGCTAGTTCAGTGTGACAGGGTCTAGGTCTGCCAATTTATGTACCACTACGTGCAGTCGTAGGCTCCAACAAAGTTTAAGCAGCGTCATATTTTTGGGGCCTTTATCGTGTAGTGTGGCTGGTGTTGAGAGCCAATTCCGGTGTCTGACCAATAGGAACACGGATGGCACTGAGTATGCACTGTCACGCCCTGGTCGAAGTATTTTGTGTTTATCTTCATGTATTGGGTCAGGCCAGGGTGTGGCATGGGTTTTTGTATGTGGTGTGTATATATTGGGATTGTAGCTAGTGGGGTGATCTAGCAAAGTCTATGGCTGTCTAGAGTGGTTCTCAATCAGAGGCAGGTGTTTATCGTTGTCTCTGATTGGGAACCATATTTAGGCAGCCATATTCTTTGAGTTTGTCGTGGGTGATTGTCTTATGGGTTGTTGTTCCTGTCTCAGTGTTAGTTTACACAAGTATAGGCTGTTTCGGTTTTCGTTAAGCTCTTTGTTTTGTAGTGTTTGTTATTGATTCGTGTTTTACGTTCGTTCATTAAACATGGATCGCAATCTACACGCTGCATTTTGGTCCGATCCTTGCTACACCTCCTCGTCCGAGGAGGAGATAGAAAGCCGTTACATGCACAGAATAGTCAGATTAAAATAATAGTTAGATTTAAACGTTTAGCCTACATCCTGTGCAAGAAGAACGATTTCCTTAATCATCTGTTTACATGACACATCTGAAATCAGGCTGCCTGATGGGATTTTGTTAATGCACAAAATCGGCAAACGAAATAAACGTTCTACCACAGCGACCATGTTATTTTGGGGAAGCATATTTGAATCTGAGTTTGGACATATAAAGATTGTACTTTAAAACTATTTCAACAGCCAATACTTTCAGTTTTTCCAAACTCACTTCACTCCTGCATACAGAATAAAGTGAGGCTTGCGCTGCTGGTGCTGGTGCATGTACAGATCAAATACACCGCTGCAGTTGACGTAGCCTATGTCAGTTGATGTAGCTTCGCAAGCCAATCGTAGAATGTGATGACAGAATTGAAGCAAATCGTACAATCTCGTCAGGAGAATATCAAGATTTTAATTTGGTAACACTGCACAGTGTGACGGGATAAGCATAAAAGACTGAATCCTACGTATATTCTGAAAAGGCTTTTACACACTGAAACACAATAAACATCCTATATGTGGTTACAACCAGAGCCATAGCAGATTATATAATGTTGCATTGGGAATGGTAATGTATACCACGTTAGCATCAAACGTTCCATCATTCATTAAATGTAGGCTATATAGGCAACTTTGAAGAAGAGTATATCTATGGCGTTATTTAGTAAACCTCGGAGATCTGGTAAAATTCTCTTGGAACTACCTGTAGGTAATAAACATTGGCATTATACAGTTCAAAAGCTAGTATTGTGAGGATCGACACTGGAGACGAGAAGCAGGTACAGGAAGTGAACATTTAATAAAAAACGGACATGAAACAGAACAGAAACAGCATCTGGACCGAGGAGAAATAACGACATCAATGCTGACACAGAGAACAAACTGAGGAGCAGACAAATATAGAGGGGGTAATCAACAAAGTAATGGAGTCCAGGTGTGTCCAATATTGCACAGCTGCGTGTAATGATGGTGACAGGTGTGTGTGTAATGAAGGGCAGCCTGGCAACCTCGAGTGCCAGAGAGGGAGCAGGCGTGACAAGTAAATGGGCTATGAGCTGGATATGAGTACTTTTAGCCAGTCTTATACTCCATGTACAGTATGTGATAAAAGACATATGTAGGTCATTATTTATTTTATTTTATTTTACCTTTATTTAACCAGGTAGGCAAGTTGAGAACAAGTTCTCATTTACAATTGCGACCTGGCCAAGATAAAGCAAAGCAGTTCGACAGATACAACGACACAGAGTTACACATGGAGTAAAACAAACATACAGTCAATAATACAGTATAAACAAGTCTATATACAATGTCAGCAAATGAGGTGAGAAGGGAGGTAAAGGCAAAAAGGCCATGGTGGCAAAGTAAGTACAATATAGCAAGTAAAACACTGGAATGGTAGTTTTACAATGGAAGAATGTGCAAAGTAGAAATAAAAATAATGGGGTGCAAAGGAGCAAAATAAATTAATTAAATACAGTTGGGAAAGAGGTAGTTGTTTGGGCTAAATTATAGGTGGGCTATGTACAGGTGCAGTAATCTGTGAGCTGCTCTGACAGTTGGTGCTTAAAGCTAGTGAGGGAGATAAGTGTTTCCAGTTTCAGAGATTTTTGTAGTTCGTTCCAGTCATTGGCAGCAGAGAACTGGAAGGAGAGGCGGCCAAAGAAAGAATTGGTTTTGGGGGTGACTAGAGAGATATACCTGCTGGAGCGTGTGCTACAGGTGGGAGATGCTATGGTGACCAGCGAGCTGAGATAAGGGGGACTTTACCTAGCAGGGTCTTGTAGATGACATGGAGCCAGTGGGTTTGGCGACGAGTATGAAGCGAGGGCCAGCCAACGAGAGCGTACAGGTCGCAATGGTGGGTAGTATATGGGGCTTTGGTGACAAAACGGATTGCACTGTGATAGACTGCATCCAATTTGTTGAATAGGGTATTGGAGGCTATTTTGTAAATGACATCGCCAAAGTCGAGGATTGGTAGGATGGTCAGTTTTACAAGGGTATGTATGGCAGCATGAGTGAAGGATGCTTTGTTGCGAAATAGGAAGCCAATTCTAGATTTAACTTTGGATTGGAGATGTTTGATATTGGTCTGGAAGGAGAGTTTACAGTCTAACCAGACACCTAAGTATTTGTAGTTGTCCACGTATTCTAAGTCAGAGCCGTCCAGAGTAGTGATGTTGGACAGGCGGGTAGGTGCAGGTAGCGATCGGTTGAAGAGCATGCATTTAGTTTTACTTGTATTTAAGAGCAATTAGAGGCCACGGAAGGAGAGTTGTATGGCATTGAAGCTTGCCTGGAGGGTTGTTAACACAGTGTCTAAAGAAGGGCCGGAAGTATACAGAACGGTGTCGTCTGCGTAGAGGTGGATCAGAGACTCACCAGCAGCAAGAGCGACCTCATTATAAATGCATCACACATGGCAAAAACAAAAAAAGTCACAAACTATTTATTTTGACTGCAGGCTAGACATTCTTGACACCGCTAAAATAACTCCCTCACAGAAAATGTAATTCAGTATGTAAATAAGTTATTTTAGCGAGACAAAAGAGGCAAAAGTGAGTAAGTAGCCTCCAATAAAAGTGCCTATGGCTATTCGGCAGAAAGAAGCGCACAGTAGACCTTGCCAGTTGCTATGGCTACAGGCTGGATTCCAGTGAGTTCCGGAGGGAAGGTCTGGAAATAAGTGCTGTGGTCTCGTCCTACTCAGACAGCAAGCTGAACTTTAATTTAACCTAGCATGTTCAACAGGACAGATTGCCAAAATAGCCCTGGCTCCCAGTGGTCCATATGGCTCCTTACGGGAAGGCCAGCTGCTTGGGGCTTTTCAAGGCCATAATCTTTATTTCACACCCTCAGCAAGGCGTTTTAATTTCTGACGAGGGACTCATGGGGTGAACAGGAGGGGGTGGAGGGATGAAGGCTAACCACCTGTGCACAAGAATAAAACTTCCTCAATCTGTCAGAAAGGCCCTGGGTAATGCACTGGTTCTCTTGGACTTTGGCGATATAATGGTGTATGACATGGCCATTGTCTAGTCCAGGTTATGACCAGACATTGTATGTTTCCTTACCTTAAGCTTACTTGCATAACCTTGGTTCTCTGATAATATTTCACATTCATTTAACTAGGCAAGGCAAGTCAATGAAGAAAAAAATATTATTTACAATGTCGGCCTATCAAGTGGCAAAAGGCCTCTTGTGGGACTGGGGGCTGCCCCCCCCCCCAAAAAAGTAGGACAAAACACACATAAATACAAAACAGACACCACAACACTACCTATAGAGAGACCTAAGACAACAACAAAGCAGCATTGTAGCAACACAACATGGTACAAACATTGTTAGGCACAGACAACAGGATGAAGGACCTAAAGTTAGAGACAACAATACATCACGCTAAGTGTCAGTAAGAGTGAGTGAGATGTACCACAGGGGGTTCGCTACGGACCGCCTACTCTCGGAAGTACCTATCAAAAGTGTCTGTTGGAGACAGACAGGTAGAGTGCCTAGCAAAAGTATTCATCCCCCTTGGCATTTTTCCTATTTTTTTTGCATTTACAACCTGTAATTTAAATAGATTTTATTTGTATTTCATGTAATGGACATACACAAAATAGTCCAAATTGGTGAAATGAAATTATAAAAATAACTTATTTCAAAAAATTCAAAACAATAAAAAATGGAAAAGTGGTGCGTGCATACAGTGGGTCAAAAAAGTATTTAGTCAGCCACAAATTGTGCAAGTTCTCCCACTTAAAAAGATGAGAGAGGCCTGTAATGTACCTATGATGAAAATTACAGGCCTCTCTCATATTTTTAAGTGGGAGAACTTGCACAATTGGTGGCTGACAAAATACTGTTTTGCCCCACTGTATGTATTCCCCCCCTTCTCTATGAAGCCCCTAAATAAGATCTGGTGCAACCAATTACCTTCAGAAGTCACATTAGTTAAATAAAGTCCTCCTGTGTGCAATTTAAGTGTCATATGATCTGTCACATGATCTCAGTATTTCTACACCTGTTCTGAAAGGCCCCAGAGTCTGCAACACCACTAAGCAGGCACCACCGTGAAGAACAAGAAGCTCTCCAAACAGGTCAGGGACAAAGTTGTGGAGAAGTACAGATCAGGGTCGGGTTATAAAAAAAATATCTGAAACGTCGAACTTCCTACGGAGCAACATTAAATCCATTATAAAAAAATGGAAAGAATAAGGCACCACAACAAACCTGCCAAGAGAGGGCCACCCACCAAAACTCATGGACCAGGAAAGGAGGGCATTAATCAGAGAGGCAACAAAATACCAAAGATAACCCTGAGGAGCTGCAAAGCTCCACAGCGGAGATTGGAGTATCTGTCCATAAGACCACTTTAAGCCGTACACTCCACAGAGCTGAGCTTTATGGAAGAGTGGCCAGAAAAAAGCCATTGCTTGATGAAAAAAATAAGCAAACACGTTTGGTGTTTGCCAGAAGGCATATGTTGGAGACTCCCCAAACATATGGAAGAAGTTACTCTGGTCAGATGAGACTAAAATGTAGCTTTTTGACCACCAAGGAAAACGCTATGTCTGGCACAAACCAAGCACCTCCCATCACCCCAAGACACCATCCCCACAGTGAAGCAAGGTGGTGGCAGCATCATGCTCTGGGGCTGTTATTCATCGGCAGGGACTGGGAAACTGGTCAGAATTGAAGAAATTATTGATGGTGCTAAATACAGAGAAATTCTTGAGGGAAACCTGTTTCAGTCTTCCAGAGATTTGAGACTGGAACGGAGGTTCACCTTCCAGCAGGACAATAACCCTAAGCATACTGCTAAAGCAACACTCGAGTGGTTTAAGGGGAAACATTTAAATGTCTTGGAATGGCCTAGTCAAAGCCCAGACCTCAATCCAATTGAGAACCTGTGGTATGATTTAAAGATTGCTCTACACCAGCAGAACCCATCCAACTTGAAGGAGCTGAAACAGTTTTGCTTTGAAGAATGGGCAAAAATCCCAATGGCTAGATTAAGGAGACATACCCAAAGAGACTTGCAGTTGTAATTCCTGAAAAAGGTGGCTGAATAGTTATGCACGCTCAAGTTCCATTATTTTGTCTTGTTTCTTGTTTGTTTCACAAAAATGATTTTGCATCTTCAAAGTGCATGTTGTGTAAATCAAATTACACAAACCTTCAAAAAATCTATTTTAATTCCAGGTTGTAAGGCAACAAAATAGGAAAAATGCCAAGAGGGGTTAATACTTTCGCAAGTGGCGAATGAGGTGAGACCCTCTCTTACTTAAAAGGAGCCACTGGTTATTCTCAAGCAGGCTTCTCTTCCTCACTGTAACGGCTCTCGTTGGTGGTAGGAAGAGTGAACCAAAGCGCGGTAGATGCGAACCACAAGTACTGGACGACGGGGACACACTTCTAGGGAAGGCAACTGGCGAAATGCCATAGGCTCTAAGGTGTGACAATGGAAAAGAATCTACCTGGTTCAAAGATGGGATTAGGTACGTTAACTTGAAAAAACCCTGGGCAAACTGCAGGCGCGAACAGTGGCTGGTAGAGTACAGTCCACACATACGCTTAGGGACGCTAAGGGAAGTAGTAAAGCAAAATATATAATATTTCTCTATCTCTATGATTGGTTATTTGGAAAGGGCACAAGGGCTGTCATAGCTGCAACTTCACTCGGTGATGGTGGGAGTGGTCTTGCCGAATATAATCAATGGAGTTTGATCCTTGAACAAAATAAAAATATTGGAGTTGGCTATGAATATAATTTTGTAGGTTTTTGAGTGTCTACTTAAAATATTTACAGATGTTTTTAGACAAAGACAAGCAGAGCATCATATTGCTAAGTAGACACTCAAAAACCTACAAAATAATATTTATAGCCAACTCCAACTACAGACGGGTTATATAGATCGCTGAAAATGACTGTCCCATAATTTATTGTATTAGTCATACTTTCTTATATTAGTCATCCCAGGGATCCTACATGAAAACGTCACAGAGAAGCAATTTCCAGTTTTGCTAATCACTATGTAGTCAATAGACATCATAATAACAATACAAATGTTAAAAGTGGTGGAGTTGTCCTTTTAAAACGATTAACCTCGCTGTCCAAAAGATCCTGCAAGGAGCATAGGGCCATGAGAAAACAGAGAGTGTATGAAGGAACAATCTGTATAGTCACACCACTCATCCATGTAAAAACGCTCCAACTGTAAAACAGAGAGACTGCATAAGGAGCTGGCCTGTCTCTTTCCTTACTTCATTTGCCAGGGTATAAGGCCTGCATGACGATAGCTGCCAGGACTGGTCATAAGCAGGGTTGTAACTGCCGACCGGAAAATCACTGGTCATCGAGGGGCTCGAAGATGAGGAGGGAAACATATGGCATCACACACAGAGTAAATTGGCAGGTCTTAAAATCTCTGTGTTGAGGTAAAACATGTTATATCTGAGTGTTGCGTCAAGTGGGATTGAGACAAGTGGGATTGAAATTGACGCCACCTGCAGTGAATACATTTAGTGATATTTGAATCACAGTGGAATCAACACCACGTGGTGTTGTTACTCGACTGTATTGAGTTAATTTCTGTTAACTCTATGACTGAAAAATACATTGAAGGGGCAACATTATCATATCCCAGCATGCTTTGTCGCAGGTAGATTTTTAGAATAGTTTATTTTAATATCTATTTTTCTGCATGCAAATTGATCCATTAGTTTATCTAAGATAAATAACTAGAACATTTATAAACTATTACAATCTGTAAGTGGTTGGACGTGTTGCACCCATTGCTGTGGTAATGGGTTTAGGTAGTTTTGTTTGACAAGTTATTTACCTTTTCTGAATGCATATTGTGGGTAAGAAGAAAAGCCTCACTATAGCTAGATTCCAATAGGCATAACAAATGACTTCAAAAGCCAGCATACTGTGGACTTGCAGGTCTGATATGGCCCATGAGCCAGGATTTTCTGATCACAATTTTGGGTAAAAGCTAGGTCATAACTAAGGGCCTTATTAAATGTATAATGTATGGTCATAAAGGGTTTACTTTTAATTCACATTCACTCAGGAAGGCATTTGATGAATGCTTCAGGACTGAACATTTATGAATGCAACAACCATGTGTCTTTTACAAACATTCACTCGAAAGGCACCCTGAGAAATATGCAAAGAAGGCTTTACACCCTACAGTGTTAAAACAACACCCCCAAAAATACTGTAACACTACATGTGCTACTCATTAACATTGAGAAAGTGTAACAGCATCAGTTCTAATAAAGTGTAAATTTAAGTCAGAATTTGCAACACCCACGGTGTGGTTAGTTTAGCATAATTTCAGTGGGTCACATATCATTTCTAAGAAAATGTTCAATTTAATACTGGGTGTTAAAACTCTGATCTCAAATTTGCTGTGCAATTTTTCCTGTGTGTGTCAGCTCTTCCACCCCAAACGGTGGGATGGGGTCTCCCAGGACCTCATAGGTTCTTCGTTTCTACTAGGTTGCAGCAAGTCAGTCTGGATAGATGCGGGAAGAGGGCTCTCTCTGGACAGAGAGCCAGCTCTATGACGTAAGACGTCAGGCAATATAGGAAGAAATAAGTACCTAATCCTGGGCAGCAGGACAGCGACTCAACTGGTATGTATTGGCCGTGCTCCATGGAGGAGGGTTGTCAAGATCAAAGATACTTTTGTATATATAGTGTATGTGGAAACCCCTTCAAATTAGAGGATTAGGCTATTTCAGCCACACCCATTGCTGACAGGTTTATAAAATCGAGCACACAGCCAAGAGCTCAATGACTTTCAACGTGGCACCATCATAGGATGCCACCTTCCAACATGTCAGTTCATCACATTTCTGCCCTGCTAGACCTGCCCCGGTCAACTGTGCTGCTATTGTGAAGTGGAAACGTCTAGTAGCAACAACGTCTCAGCCGCGAAGGACACACAAGCTCACAGAACGGGACCGCCGAGTGCTGAAGCATGTGCTAAAAAGTGTCTGTCCTCGGTTGCATAACTCACTACCAAGTTCCAAACTGCTTCTGGAAGCAGAGTCAGCACGTGGGTAGATTCATGAAATGGGTTTCCATGGCCGAGCAGCCGCACACAAGCCTATGATCACCATGATCAATGCCAAGCGTGGTGTAAAGCTTACCGCCATTTGACTCTGGAGCAGTGGAAATGTGTTCTTTGGAGTGATGAATGATGCACAAGGAGAATTCTACCTGCCCCAACTGTAAAGTTTGGTGGAGGAGGAATAATGGTCTGAGGCTGTTTTTCATGGTTCGTGCTAGGCCCTTACTATACTGACTGATCTCTAGCTCAATGGAGAGTGTTCTCCATAACAGAGCCAAGTCGTCTTTGCCATTTATTGGCAAAAACGCAGTGAGCCCTGGAAACCTGTGCTCCCGTAAAACTGGGAAGCGGAATGATTAGGGTTACCCTGCCTTGTCATACAGAGTAAACAGCACCCTCTGGCGGTAAAACCAGAACTGGCTTGACTGTGATAGTTAGCACATTGCAGTCAGACGCAAAATGCCCTCCTTACTCCCCTACGCAAACTAAATACAAGAGCTAAACTAGCAAAACTAGAAATAGCCAGACTGGTTAGCTACTGTCGCTGGTGTTAGCCGTGATGACTAGTAGCATGGCCTAGGTTTAACACAGGCCGGTACTCAATTAAACCTTACAACACTTGCAAGACTCGTTAGAGAGCTGTATGAGCATGTTAGTTTTCCATTGCAGGGGCAATAATAACTCCGGGGAAGCATTGCTTAACCAGGTTATGCTTGGCTAGTCGATGCTTAGCCATGAGGCTTTTGGTGTTAGCTAGTTAGTACAACGTTGTCGAAGACAACCGTGTGAATAGCATTGTTTATTTGCTCTTGAGAGTCTTACTTGACCAGTAGTTGGTCAGTTTAGCCGTAAAATGAGTGAATGTTGGGTGTACTAAGCTGTACTATATGAGCAGGGGGATGGGGGGTGGGCTTTTCAGCATTGCTGCGAATTAGCCTTGACAGGAGTGAGCTAGCTCATTAGATGCCTCGTGGCTAAGGTATGTTGTAGATTGCATAGTGCTAGCTGAAGGGAACCGTGTGCGGGCAGTTCGACTTCAGGTTGTTATTCTCCCACGACCGCAGAGCTGTGAGGCTAGCCAGACGGTCTAGTTAACACTAAAACTGTTGGAGGCCAATGGCCACTGACCTTTTGATGTTGTGAATCTACCACCCCAAAATGTTCCTTCCCGATTTATATTTTACATTGCTCAGTTGACAGAATGTTTACAGCTATTACAAACTTAAGGGGCCAAGACAAATGTGCCATAGGGCATTGGCACCTAGGTGTTAATGAGTCACCCCCCTCACTGAATGAATGTGGTCAACGGATGAATGGGTGATAGAAACCAGATAGAAACTGATAATTGTGCATGTGACTTCACAATTGAATTTGAAAGAACTGAATGATGAGGATGTTTGGTTTTGAATGAACTGAATGATGAGGGTGAACAGGATGATTGAATTTAGAACAATATTGTAATGAGAGAGCAGGCCCTACAGCTCACGCAAAGAGACAAATTGCCAGTGCACTCAACAGTTTTCTTTGTTTAAGTGACATGCGGATGTGCTGCACATCAGTGATTGTACTGCCACTCAGGCACACAGACAACAAAACAGTATGTGGGACATGTCTATGGATGAACTCAAAGCATTTATTGCACTCTTGTATGTCCAAGGGGCATACGGTGGAAAGAGCATGGATGTGGAGTAATTTTGGTACACTCTTAAAAAATATGTAGAACCATACAGGGTTCTTCGGTTTGTTCCCATAGTGGAACCCTTTTTGGTGCTGGGTAGAACCATTTGCAGAGGGTTTTTATCTAGAACCCCCTATATAGGTGCAACATGCTGGATACAAAATCAGGTCTTTCATGGAATCAATCAACATCTTAGAACATTTGACCAAGTGGAAATTCCCTATTGTGCTGAGGGCAGACACTGGTTTTTGAAGTTCGCAGGCAGGGTTACCCAAAGGGGGAGGAGTTGCAGTCTACTGAAGAGATGGCCTGCAAAGTAATGTCATACTTTCCAGGTCCATACCCAAACAGTTCGAACTACTAATTTAAAAAATGACTCTCTCCAGAAATAAGTCTCTCACTGCTGCCGCCAGCTACCGACCCCCCTCAGCTCCCAGCTGTGCCCTGGACACCATTTTTGAATTGATCGCCCCCCATCTAGCTTCAGAGTTTGTTCTGTTAGGTGACCTAAACTGGAATATGCTTAACACCCCGGCAGTCCTACAATCTAAGCTAGATGCCCTCAATCTCACACAAATCATCAAGGAACCCACCAGGTACAACCCTAAATCTGTAAACAAGGGCACCCTCATAGACATCATCCTGACCAATTGGCCCTCCAAATACACCTCCGCTGTCTTCAACCAGGATCTCATTGTCTGTATCCGCTATGGATCCGCAGTCAAACGACCACCCCTCATCACTGTCAAACGCTCCCTAAAACACTTCTGCGAGCAGGCCTTTCTAATCGACCTGGCCCGGAAATCCTGGAAGGATATTGACCTCATCCCGTCATTCTTTAACAGTAACTTCCTCACCATTTTAGATAAGCATGCTCCGTTCAAAAAATGCAGAACTAAGAACAGATATAGCCCTTGTTTCACTCCAGACCTGACTGCCCTCGACCAGCACAAAAACATCCTGTGGCGGACTGCAATAGCATCGAAAAGTCCCCGCGATATGCAACTGTTCAGGGAAGTCAGAAACCAATACACGCAGTCAGGAAAGCAAAGGCCAGCTTCTTCAGGCAGAATTTGCATCCTGTAGCTCTAACTCCAAAAAGTTCTGGGACACTGTAAAGTCCATGGAGAACAAGAGCACCTCTCCTCCCAGCTGCCCACTGCACTGAGGCTAGGTAACACGGTCACCACCGATAAATCCATGATTATCGAAAACTTCAAAAAGCATTTCTCAACGGCTGGCTATGCCTTCCTCCTGGCTACTCCAACCTCGGCCAACAGTTCCGCCCCCCCGCAGCTACTCGCCCAAGCCTCTCCAGGTTCTCCTTTACCCAAATCCAGATAGCAGATGTTCTGAAAGAGCTGCAAAACCTGGACCCGTACAAATCAGCTGGGCTTGACATTCTGGACCCTCTATTTCTGAAACTATCCGCCGCCATTGTCGCAACCCCTATTACCAGCCTGTTCAACCTCTCTTTCATATCGTCTGAGATCCCCAAGGATTGGAAAGCTGCCGCAGTCATCCCTCACTTCAAAGGGGGAGACACCCTGAACCCAAACTGTTACAGACCTATATCCATCCTGCCCTGCCTATCTAAGGTCTTCGAAAGACAAGTCAACAAACAGGTCACTGACCATCTCGAATCCCACCGTACCTTCTCCGCTGTGCAATCTGGTTTCCGAGCCGGTCACGGGTGCACCTCAGCCACGCTCAAGGTACTAAACGATATCATAACCGCCATCGATAAAAGACAGTACTGTGCAGCCGTCTTCATCGACCTTGCCAAGGCTTTCGACTCTGTCAATCACCATATTCTTATCGGCAGACTCAGTAGCCTCGGTTTTTCTAATGACTGCCTTGCCTGGTTCACCAACTACTTTGCAGACAGAGTTCAGTGTGTCAAATCGGAGGGCCTGTTGTCCGGTCCTCTGGCAGTCTCTATGGGGGTGTCACAGAGTTCAATTCTCGGGCCGACTCTTTTCTCTGTATATATCAATGATGTTGCTCTTGCTGCGGGCGATTCCCTGATCCACCTCTACGCAGACGACACCATTCTGTATACTTCCGGCCCTTCCTTGGACACTGTGCTATCTAACCTCCAAACGAGCTTCAACGCCATACAACACTCCTTCCGTGGCCTCCAACTGCTCTTAAACGCTAGTAAAACCAAATGCATGCTTTTCAACCGTTCGCTGCCTGCACCCGCACATGTCTATACGTGGCCATCTCTAAAGTCCTTAATCAATCTATCTTAATCCTTACAATAATCCTAAATCACCACAGATGTCCTATATTCCTGTCAAATTTAATACTATTTAATACTATTTAATACTATTTAAAAGACCTCCTAATGGTTAACCAGAGCCTGAACAAATGCTAACCATATAGAAATCCTTACTACACTTTACAAGCTCTTTACTTCAGGGATCCGCAGTATTCTATCTGACAATAACATGGAATACCTTATCTACAGTAATTTATCACCCCTATTTATTCTCTATGATAAACAGAACTATTTTCTGTTGTAATATCAAATCCATAATAGCCAATTCAAAAACTTCACAGCTAATATTGTAACTCAGCTTCAGTGATTGAAACAATAATTCTAAACCCCAAACTAAACTCCATTATAACTAATTTACCTTAAAATTAGTAACCCAACTGACCACAATTCATTATACAAATGGCTCTCCCCCGGGGCTGATCAGACCCCAAAAGATAGCCTCGATAAGGTCAAAAGGTAATACCGTATTAGACATAAAGAACCCTTTATCCTTAAAATAAAAATAATCACCTGTGTAATTACAACCCATAAAATAAAAACTCATAAGGTTCCATATGTGAGCGTCCTCTTTAAAATACCTTTGCACTAAAACAAATAGATCGAACAATTGTTTTATGTGTATATATTTGCAGACCTTTTTCAATTTGGTCGTTTATGGCCGCTCTCTCCCCAAGATTATAATCCCAGGGGGCTTCTAAAAGTGAGACACAACACGCCTAACTAGCATTCACTATGCTACTTCGATTCAGAAACTCAATAAGTGAACTATGACTAAACCTAATGATAATTCCCCTTTGACTCAAATCATTAATCATGTTTTAAACATCGTCTACGTATATGTTTACTTAAATGAACATGCTACCCTTAGATACAATTAACCTGATAACATTATTATCCAATGTATTACTTTTTCCCTCTGCCGCAAATGTCGTACATTTCTCAGTGTAAGAAATCCGTAATTCAATCCCAGATATTTAATAAAAATGCATTCGCATTCTCCCATGGCTCCTTTAATTTACTTATTTTAGATAACTTCCATCTGTCCCGGAATGAAGAATCCTACTTAAACATGACAGAATACAATGTTTACCTAAATTAAATCAAACCCCAAAATTGACCATCACGTTTACATCTGCTAGTTCCTCAAGAAAAAAAAACCCTATTGCCCCTGTTACGGATGTCTACGTATCAGGGGCAAAGCTCGAATAGCCAAATTCAACCTAGCTAATTTCCCGAAACATATGCAGTTATGTTTTTCTATAGAGGTTGCTTTTCAAACTTTAAATATCCTAACATGGTTCCACACTTTGGAAACAGTGCTCAAATTCACTGGTGTTAAATAAACAATCAAACCTGGAATCGACAACCTTTAGAATCCATTGTCACGATGTTTTACGATTCCGACATCCAGTCTCCCTCTCTCATAGCCTAATTCAATCCAAATAAACGCCACAAATCTTATGATACCTATCTAACGTATCAGCTGCTAGTTTTTAGCATCTTTCCTGACTATCCTGGCGACTCTCAAATTACTTTTAAAAATGTATTTCGTAATTTTTATCAACTTCTGAAAAGTGACTTGAACCACTAATGCACACATTAACAGACAAACAATTTTCTCCGTTACCCCCATTCACAACGTAATTTCCGTGGCGACCAATAGTGCTTCGCTAGTGACGTCATCATCAAGCGCTCAACCTCAGCCCAATTCGTAACGACTTTCAATGAATTGTAAATAATTGTTGTTCGATAAACCAAACCTAATTTATCACATCTGTTCAGATCTTGAATTATAATTTACAACACCAACCAATATCTCTAAATTCGCTAATTTTATAAAACATTTCGATGGACATAAATCGTAATTGTCTTTTCGTTGTTTTGTTTTTTAACAGGGAAATCCCCTTAACCCAAACTTTTAATACAACAACGAAACCTAATAATTCTGATAATCCCTTCACATCATTTGTTTTAAATCTCTCGATGTTTCATGTAACTCATTCAGTCTATCTTCAAATTGTCGTCCCAAAATATTTTATACACTGCCATACACTCAAACCACTGTGATAGACGTGCACTGTCCCTTTAAGATAAGACATATACTTTTTCCCCGTAAAAAAAAATGGATAGTGTTTTTTAGGATGCGTTAACTACTAGTTTGAATTCCCTGGCGTTACCTAACCAAAAATCAATACTCGGAAAAACAATCACAACTTTTTACGATTAAACTATTACCTATTTTATAGTCCGAAGCGCTGCACTATATAGCCCATTGAGTGCCTAGCACTTGTGTTGCTAGCTGTAGCATCTTTTCAGACTATCTTTACGATACTTCTCCTTTTTAAAAGAAATGTATTTGGAACTTTTAGCCGCTTTTGAAAAGTAACTCTAAGCTATAATGCACGCATTTTCCCTCTAAATGCCACAACCCCTTTTCTCTGTTTAAATTTGAGGAACGATGTTGTTCAACGTGAAACGACACCACAAATCTGCCTGCCTCTGTAAAATATATATTCCCTATTCAGATTGCATTCAGTTTTAAATTCTATCTAAAACACATTTTAACGTTTCAGTTCATATTTTATACTAACACTGGCGACCGTATTTTTCAGGCAAAACATGCAAATAGGTGAATTACAATCTAAAATCTATTTTAGTCTATCGGTTTCAAAGCTGAAGTACGTACCTTGGTGTCCCGCTATTAAAATGATTGTGTTTCCCCGCCAATAATTATATTATTATAATTGTCCGTAGTCGCAAAACTTCGACACCGGGAATTCCCAGAAAATCGTCCTAATTTAAAACCCTTCCTGGCTATATTCGTAATATCAGCTTCCATTCAGGTTCTTTGTCTGAGTCAGATTTTGGACGCCTCCCTTCCATTCTCTTTGTTCTCCTATAACGGTAATCTCCCGCTAGTTTCCGACACTTCTTTTGAGGAATTTCTAAACATCCTTACCGTTACTTAGCTATGGAATTTAATCACTTATCTATGCCTTTCTTTATTTAATTTTACATTATATGTTCGTGTATTTCTATGAATCATCTGCAATTTACCGTTACTAAATCACTTTTGTTCCTTTTCTGTCTGACTATGTGTGTGTCTCTTTTATGGAAATCTTATCAATAGCTTTGACTTTTGAATCAGATATTAGGTCTTACCTTACAACTATAAGCCCAGGGTTTGTAAATCCCTAGTTAATATCTTATTTTCCGGTTGTGTCAGGGGGCTTTTCAAGAACGCTAATAATCGTTATCTAATAATCGTTATCTTAGACTTCCCTCTCGCATGGAACTTTCCTGTCTATAGATTTGGCTTTTATCCCATTCCTTTAGATTTAGGTTACCTCTCCTCCTTATTTGGATATTTCAGTAGTATTAGTTGAATCGGAATGATGATCAATACTGCCACAATTCATATAACCATTCCAGTTATCTTGACATTCCCTTCCTGTCTCCCCACGGCCAGTATTTGTACAAGATCACCGTCCTATCCCCCAGCACTCAATCAATATCCCGTCTTAATCTCGGGCGGGTGTGCCTCTCATGATTAAGTTTAGTTTATTTACGGTAGTGCACATTACCACAGGTTATTTTCGAACCTGCTTCAGTGTATATCGGTTATACAAAACCCAGTGTATGCTGGTCATACAAAACCCTGTGGGAATAGCAAAGCTCCCATTATTGATGAATTCTGAAAATTTTAGAACATCAATCAAAGAACTCAAATCCCCCCAGAATCGAGAATAAAGGCTACTGACCTGCTGCCGACTGGGAAAAGCATTGTTCGTTTGATCTAGTCACCTCCTGTTATCTGGGTTCACACACCGGGCCTGTTTTTAAACTTCAATTCAGAAGCCAGGTCATTTTAATTTTTTAATTAACGTGCACGGTTTTTTTTCCGGCGTACGACCTCCAGATGGCAGGGACGGATTTTTAGATCCGGCTCGAAGGAACAAATTGTTGAAGGAATTCTAAATTCCTCTGTTTTATTTCCCAATCAAAATCAAATACTCTGTCAATGCATTCGAAGGGTTTGTAAGACCCTATATATTTATAAGAATGGACAGAGCCCCGGTCTTAAAAGTCAGGTAACAGCGTTTAATTCAAGAGAGTACTGCTTCATACACATTTTGCCACAGGTTATAAACTGAAAATGACGTCAGCGTTTTCTAAATGTTTTCTAAATGTGTAAATCTCTTCTTGACACTGGTAGAGAGGCCCTATAGTTCTCGAGCCTTCCCTCCTCGCCTAAAGCCAAGGTCAGTCAGTGTAGATAGCATTCTAGACAGTCTGGAGATAGTCCGTCCCTGCCATCTGGAGATAGTTCATTCACTTGTACCAAGGCATTGTTCTAAACTCCTGACTATATTATATACAATTGGGAATGGGAGCAAGAGAGAAAATTCACACATGTACATAATACAGTACAGTACATAATAACATTTGGACTAGTCAGTCCTGATTGAAATGTATACATAATTAGTCATCATTGATAAAAATTCCCTTAACAATAGTCTATCGGCAAATAGCCCACCCAATTTACCTACCTTATCCCCATACTGTTTATTTATTTACTTTCCTGTTCTTTTGCACACCAGTATCTCTACCTGTAAACAACCATCTGATCATTTATCACTCCAGTGTTAATCTGCAAAATTGTAATTATTCCCCTACCTCCTCATGCCTTTTGCACACAATGTATATAGACTCTCTTTTTTGTCTCTTTTTTTCCTACTGTGTTATTGACTTGTTAATTGTTGTATGTATGTATGTATGTATGTATGTGTGTATATATATATATATATATATATATATATATATATATATATATATATATATATATATATATATGTATATGTATATATATATACACAACCATGGCCGGAGTTGAATAGAACAGCACTTCACCTTAGGGACTGTTCCCTCTGCTCTATACAATACATATCTGTTTATTTTATGTGATGATAAAAGGCTCATACAATAGAAATATTTTTTTATGTTTTCTTTCACAGTGAAAGCGACTCCGACTGGGAGGCCCCGGTGCCAAGCTACCCGCTCTACCTGTGCCCCCAGTGGTGTTCATATGCCACAGTTCATTACTGCAGGCATGACTGTGCCTCAGGGCCAAAAGGGCACAGCATGGAGGCGTCGTTGTGCTCTGTGTCGCATGAAATGCACCACTTGTTCAGTTTGCCTCTGCTTTACATCAGAAAGAGACTGCTATGGGACAGGGCACAGGCAGCAAAATACTGTGACGAGGATTTCCAAGGGGTGTACAGTTTTTTTTTTAAATATATTTATTTTCTAATATTTTTTTAAACATTTTTTTTTTGTGTGTGTGTGTGTGTGTGTGTGTGTGTGTGTGTTAGAATTGCTTTTTGATGTGTTGTATATAGTTATTTGCACTGCTGTATATATTTATAGGTAATTTCACCAATTCGGCCACTTGGGGACATTTGGGCAACTTGTGTGGGACACCTGAGTGACTTCATGCTAAATGTCATGTAGCTCACCCATTCCTGAAGTTATCAGTCTGAAACTCTGCACACCTACAGATGCCCTCTTGTGTTATCCATCACAATTATCTCCAGCATTCTATCTGACTGTGTGGCTATTCTAGTACATGTGAACGATGATACTACAACAATAAAAAACAGAAAACGTATGCTCTTTCTTTCTCTTTTCTTCCAACAGATCTACTGTGTTATATTCTCCTACATTCAATTAACATTTCCACAAACTTCAGAATGTTTCCATTCAAATGATACCAAGAATATGCATATTCTTGCCTCTGGGGCTGAGCTACAGGCAGTTAGATTTGGGTTTGTCTTCTGCCTCTGGGGCTGAGCTACAGGCAGTTAGATTTGGGTATGTCTTCTGCCTCTGGGGCTGAGCTACAGGCAGTTAGATTAGGGTATGTCTTCAGGTGGAAATTGAGAACAAAGGGATGCAGCCATAACAGGATATGGTTCTATGTAGAATCCTTCCTGCCTTCCAAAGAACACTTTCTTCCAAAAATGTTTTTTTTAGGATGTTAGTTCTAGGTAGAAGAACCCTTTGCCTCACAAAGAACCCTTGTCTTCCAAAAAGGGTTCTTCTTATCAAAATGATTCTTGGTAGAACCGTATCCCGCCACATGCTCTGCTCTCCCTGTTCCTGATGCACCACAGCTCCCACTCTGGAAAAAGAAGACACAGTGTCAATATGGCAAGGCCCATGAAAACTGTGTGCAGTGCAACCGATTTGTTCGTGGGGCTTGCTCACACAAAGCCCCAAAGCTGTGTGCTGACTGTGGACCTGAAATATGAAGAGAAGACGAGATTGATTTATTTGTAAAGGCACAGGTGTAAGGGAACAATACAGTGTACATACAATAAACAAATGACTGTCTTTATACCCTGTATAGATATATTTCCCCCAAAAATTCTATACAATTAATTCTTTACAATTGTTCATGCACTGGTACTTTTTTTAGGAATACGGCAAATAATTTCACCTGTGCAACTGGCTGGTTATATTATTATTTTATTTTTATATTATCTTTTTCGAAGCTGTAACTGGACTTTATTACTGGTCTCCAGAGTGGCGCAGTGGTTTAAGGCACTGCATCTCAGTGCAAGAGGTGTCACTACAGTCCCTGGTTTGAATCCAGGCTGTATCACATCCAGATGTGATTGTGAGACCCATTGGGCGGTGCACAATTGGCCCAGCGTTGTGCGGGATTGTCCTAGGTAGGTCATCATTGTAAATGAGAATTTGTTCTTTACTGACTTGCCTGGGAGGAGGTCAGAGACCTGGCCATGTGGTGCCAGGACAACAACCTTTCCCTCAACATGATCAAGACAAAGGAGATGATTGTGGACTACAGGAAAAAGAGGACTGACCATAGTAAAAAATGGATTTGTAAAAAAGAAAAGTACCAAATAATTAGAGAGCAGCAGTAAAATAACAATAGTGAGGCTATAAATGGGGTACTGGTCAATGTGGGGGGGAACTGTTTAATCAAAGTAATTGAGGTAATACTGTATGTACAGGTAGGTAGAGTTAAAGTGACTATGCATACACTAGCATTCAAAAGTTTGGGGTCACTTAGAAAATGTCCTTGTTTTTGAAAGAAAAGCACATTTCTTGTTCATTAACATAACATTAATCAGAAATACAGTGTAGACATTGTTGAAGTTGTAAATTACGATTGTAGCTGGAAACAGCAGATTGTTTATGGAATATCTACATAGATGTACAGATACCCATTATCAGCAACCATCACTCCTGTGTTCCAAAGGCATATTGTGTTAGCTAATCCAAGTTTATGATTTATCATTTGAAGGCTAATTGCTTCATTAAATAGTACCCGCAAAACACCTGTCTCAAAGTCAACAGTCAAGAGGCGACTCCGGGATGCTGGCCTTCTAGGCAGAGTTGCAAAGAAAAAGCCATATCTCAGACTGGCCAATAAAAATAAACGATTAAAATTGGCAAAAGAACACAGTGGACAGAGGAACTCAGCCTAGAAGGGCAGCATCCTGGAGTCGCCTCTTCACTGTTGACGTTGAAACTGGTGTTTTGAGGGTACTATTTAATGAAGCTGCCAGTTGAGGACTTGTGAGGCTTCTGTTTCTCAAACAGTACTCTAATGTACTTGTCCTCTTGCTCAATTGTGCACCGGGTCCTCCCACTCTTTCTATTCTGGTTAGAGCCAGTTTGCGCTGTTCTTTCAAGGGAGTTGTACACAGCATTGTTGGAGATCTTCAGTTTATTGGCAATTTATTGCATGGAATAACCTTCATTTCTCAGAACAAGAATAGACTGACGAGTTTCAGAATAAAGGTATTTGTTTCTGGCCATTTTGAGCCTGTAATCGAACCTACAAATGCTGATGCTCCAGATGCTCAACTAGTCTAAAGAAGGCCAGTTTTAAATCAAATAGCCTGGGTAGCCATTTGATTAGCTGTTCAAGAGTCTTATGGCTTGGGGATAGAAGCTGTTAAGAAGCATCTTGGACCTAGACTTGGCGCTCTGGTACAGCTTGCCGTGCTGTAGCTGAGAGAACAGTCTGTGACTAGGGTGTCTGGAGTCTGAGAATTTTTAGGGCCTTCCTCTGACACCACCTGGTATATAGGTCCTGGATGGCAGGAAGCTTGGCCCCAGAGATGTACTGGGCCGTACACACTACCCTCTGTCGTGCCTTGTGGGCGGAGGCCAAGCAGTTTACAGTACATTTGGGTCACACCCGACACAGCTTCGAGAGGCTACACAGAAATCTAACACGCAGCCAGGCCAGTGCATACCAAGGAACAGCCGGCGACCCAGACATCACCCGCCCCTCTGCGCTTCTCTGTCACTCTTCACATTCAACGAGAGGCAGACAACAACACAGTTGTACTGGGAAATGTTTGTTCCCTTGGACTGTCGGAGAGCAGCAGTGAAAACTATTTTGAATCTGCTGAGGACTTGCGTGCTATTAAATGTATAATCTGCAACATGTCCGCTGTTGTCACGGGGAAAGGACCGATGGCTTGTCACCTAAAACCCTCATAAACTTTTACAGATGCACAATTGAGAGCATCCTGTCGGGCTGTATCACCGCCTGGTATGGCAACTACACCTCCCACAACCACAGGGCTTTCCAGAGGGTGGTGATGTCTGCACAACTCATCACCAGGGGCAAACTATCTGCCCTCCAGGACACCTACAGCATCCGACATCACAAGAAGGCCAAAAAGATCAAGGACAACAACCACCTGAGCCACAGCCTGTTCAGCCCGCTATCATCCAGAAGGCGAAGTCAGTACAGGTGCATCAAAGCAGGGACCGATTGGCTAAAAAATAGCTTATATCACAAGGTCATCAGACTGTTAAATAGGCATCACTAGCACAGAGAGGCTGCTGCCTACATACACATACTTGAAATCATTGGCCACTTTAAAAAATGTAACACTAGTCACTTTAATAATGTCACTTTAATAACATTTACATACCTTGCATTACTCATCTCATATGTATATTCTATACTATCTTCTGTATCTTAGTCTATGCCACTCTGACATTGCTCGTCAATATATTTATATATTCTTAATTCCATTCCTACTTAGATTTGTGTGTATAGGGTAGATGTTGTGAAATTGTTAGTATTACTTGTTAGATATTGCTGCACTGCCAGAACTAGAAGCACAAGCATTTCGTTATACCCGCAATAACATCTGCTAAACATGTGTATGTGACCAATAACATTTGATTTGATTTGGATACCTTCATTTGTGAAAAATGTATTGAACTTGATGCAGCTAAAGAAGGGATTATTACTCTTCATGAAGAAATAAAACATTCGACCAAGCGCCTTGAACTGAATAAGGATTTTATCAGACTATTGATATCTTTAAATGCTTCCTATCAAAACATCCAACAGGATCATAATGGGACCTTCCTGGACTATGATCAAATTTCACCACTGCATCCCTCTACTAGCTTGAACCAGAAAATGTTTGCTCGACTCAAGGTGAGCAATGTCGGAACCAGAAAAAAGGAGAAGAATTGTTCTTAGCGCGTCTGCCTCTTTCACCCGCGTCCGGACTCAAGACTTTCAAATTGCTTTGAGCACATGTACCAGCTGTCTTCTGCCGAGGGCTTGGGTGTTCCCTCCATAGCTGTGGATGCCGCTCCAGCTACATCTCCCTGTTCTAGTCAATCAACTGCACAGCCTGGACAATTAGCAAATTTAGGCATGACATGCCAGCAACAAATGCTGACACTACACATCCAAGTATGTCTGACCAAATGATGAAAGACAAGCATTGTAATTTTGATTTCTGTAAAGTAAGTGTGGAAGAGGTGAACAAATTATTGTTGATAATCAACAATGACAAGCCCCCGGGGTCTGACAACTTGAATGGAAAATTACTGAGGATAATAGCGGCCAACAATGCCTCTCCTATTATCCATATCTTCAATTTAAGCCTACTAGAAAGTGTGTTCCCTCAGGCCTGGAGGGAAGGAAAAGCTTTTTACCTAACTAAGAATAGTAAAGCCCCATTATTAACTGTCTCAATAGCCAACCAATCAGCCTGTGTTTGACCAGATACATTGCTATTTTACAGTAGACAGACTTTCAGCATGCTTATAGGGAAGGACATTCAACAAGCACAGCACATACACAAATGATTAATGATTGGCTAAGAGATATTGATAATAAAATGATTTTGGAGGCTGTTTTGTTAGACTTCAGTGCAGCTTTTGACATTATTGATAACAGTCTGTTGCTGAAAGAATGTATGCGTTATGATTTTACACCCCCTGCTATATTGTGGATAAAGAGTTACCTGCCTAACAGAACACAGAGGGTGTTCTTTAATGAAAGTCTCTCCAACAACATCCAGGTAGAATCAGGAATACCCCAGGGCAGCTGTCTAGGCCCTCTTACTTTTTTCAATCTTAACTCATGGCAAAGCCCGTATGTCTATGTATGTGAATGACTCAACACTATACACGTCAGCTGCTACAGCTACTGAAATGACAGCAACACTTAACAAAGAACTGCAGTTAGTTTCAGAATGGATGGCAAGGAATAAGCATTGTATTTGGGACAAATCATTGACTAAACCCTAAACATCAACTAAAACTTGTAATTGGAGAAGTCTGTCTATAATAAAGCTCTGCTTTGCATTCTTAACCTCTCTGGCGCAGGCGTGCCGCTAGCAACCCACCTAGACAGCTGGTGAAATTGAAGAGCGCCAAATTCAAAATACAGAGAGTCATAATAAACATTCAGAAAATTACAAGTGTTATACATCGGTTATACATATACATACATTAAAGATGAACTTCTGGTTAATCCAGCCGCTTTATCAGATTATCTGAGGACAGCACCCCGCTTACATAAGCTTTGCGTTCCTAGGAAACTATGCAGTTTTTTGTTTTTTTACGTGTTATTTCTTACATTGGTACCCCAGGTCATCTTAGGTTTCATTACATACAGTCGAGAAGAACTACTGAATATAAGAGCAGCATCAACTCATCATCAGTACAACCAAGAATATGACTTTCGCGAAGCGGATCCTGTGTTCTGCCTTTCACCCAGGACAACGGAATGGATCCCAGCCGGCGACCCAAAAAAACGACTTCGTAAAAGAGGGAAACGAAGCGGTCTTCTGGTCAGACTCCGGAGACGGGCACATGGTGCACCACTCCCTAGCATACTTCTCGCCAATGCCCAGTCTCTTGACAACAAGGTTGATGAAATCCGAGGGTAGCATTCCAGAGGGACATCAGAGACTGTAACGTTCTTTGCTTCACGGAAACATGGCTCACTGGAGAGACGCTATCGGAGTTGGTGCAGCCAGCTGGTTTCTCCACGCATCGCGCCGACAGAAACAAACATCTTTCTGGTAAGAAGAGGGGCGGGGGCGTATGCTTTATGGTTAACGAGACGTGGTGTGGTCACAACAACATACAGGAACTCAAGTCCTTCTGTTCACCTGATTTAGAATTCCTCACTATCAAATGTCGACCGCATTATCTCTGAACAAACTTTATTTGACTCTTTGCAAACTGGAATCCACATATCCTGAGGCTGCATTCATTGTAGCTGGGGATTTTAATAAGGCTAATCTGAAAACAAGACTCCCTAAATTGTATCAGCATATCGATTGCGCAACCAGGGCTGGCAAAACCTTGGATCATTGCTATTCTAACTTCCGCGACGCATATAAGGCCCTCCCCCGCTCTCCTTTCGGAAAAGCTGACCACGACTCCATTTTGTTGCTCCCTGCCTACAGACAGAAACTAAAACAAGAAGCTCCCGCGCTGAGGTCTGTTCAACGCTGGTCCGACCAATCTGATTCCACACTCCAAGACTGCTTCCATCACGTGGACTGGGATATGTTTCGTATTGCGTCAAACAACAACATTGACGAATACGCTGATTCGGTAAGCGAGTTCATTAGAACGTGCGTTGAAGATGTCGTTCCCATAGCAACAATTAAAACATTCCCAAACCAGAAACCGTGGATTGATGGCAGCATTCGCGTGAAACTGAAAGCGCGAAGCCCTGCTTTTAATCAGGGCAAGGTGACCGGAAACATGACCGAATACAAACAAACAAGCTAAGCGTCAATATAGAGCTAAGCGTCAAAGTAGAATCGCAATTCAACGGCTCAGACACAAGGTATGTGGCAGGGTCTACAGTCAATCACGGATTACAAAAAGAAAACCAGCCCAGTCACGGACCAGGATGTCTTGCTCCCAGGCAGACTAAATCACTTTTTTGCCCGCTTTGAGGACAATACAGTGCCACTGACACGGCCCGTAACCAAAACATGCGGACTCTCCTTCACTGCAGCTGAGGTGAGGAAAACATTTAAACGTGTTAACCCTCGCAAGGCTGCAGGCCCAGACGGCATCCCCAGCAACGCCCTCAGAGCATGCGCAGACCAGCTGGCTGGTGTGTTTACGGACATATTCAATCAATCCCTATCTAAGTCTGCTGTTCCCACATGCTTCAAGAGGGCCACCATTGTTCCTGTTCCCAAGAAAGCTAAGGTAACTGAGCTGAACGACTACCGCCCCGTAGCACTCACTTCCGTCATCATGAAGTGCTTTGAGAGACTAGTCAAGGACCATATCACCTCCACCCTACCTGACACCCTAGACCCACTCCAATTTGCTTACCTCCCAAATAGGTCCACAGACGATGCAATCTCAACCACACTGCACACTGCCCTAACCCATCTGGACAAGAGGAATACCTATGTGAGAATGCTGTTCATCGACTACAGCTCAGCATTTAACACCATAGTACCCTCCAAACTCGTCATCAAGCTCGAGACCCTGGGTCTCGACCCCGCCCTGTGCAACTGGGTACTGGACTTCCTGACGGGCCGCCCCCAGGTGGTGAGGGTAGGTAACAACATCTCCACCCCGCTGATCCTCAACACTGGGGCCCCACAAGGGTGCGTTCTGTGCCCTCTCCTGTACTCCCTGTTCACCCACGACTGCGTGGCCACGCACGCCTCCAACTCAATCATCAAGTTTGCGGACGACACAACAGTGATAGGCTTGATTACCAACAACGACGAGACAGCCTACAGGGAGGAGGTGAGTGCCCTCGGACTGTGGTGTCAGGAAAATAACCTCACACTCAACGTCAACAAAACTAAGGAGATGATTGTGGACTTCAGGAAACAGCAGAGGGAGCAAATCAAATCAAATTTATTTGTATAGCCCTTCGTACATCAGCTGATATCTCAAAGTGCTGTACAGAAACCCAGCCTAAAACCCCAAACAGCAAGCAATGCAGGTGTAGAAGCACGGTGGCTAGGAAAAACTCCCTAGAAAGGCCAAAACCTAGGAAGAAACCTAGAGAGGAACCAGGCTATGTGGGGTGGCCAGTCCTCTTCTGGCTGTGCCGGGTGGAGATTATAATAGAACATGGCCAAGATGTTCAAATGTTCATAAATGACCAGCATGGTCGTATAATAATAAGGCAGAACAGTTGAAACTGGAGCAGCAGCACGGCCAGGTGGACTGGGGACAGCAAGGAGTCATCATGTCAGGTAGTCCTGGGGCATGGTCCTAGGGCTCAGGTCCTCAGAGAGAGAGAGAGAGAGAGAACGCACACTTAGATTCACACAGGACACCGAATAGGACAGGAGAGGTACTCCAGATATAACAAACTGACCCTAGCCCCCCGACACATTAACTACTGCAGCATAAATACTGGAGGATGAGACAGGAGGGGTCAGGAGACACTGTGGCCCCATCCGAGGACACCCCCAGACAGGGCCAAACAGGAAGGATATAACCCCACCCACTTTGCCAAAGCACAGCCCCCACACCACTAGAGGGATATCTTCAACCACCAACTTACCATCCTGAGACAAGACTGAGTATAGCCCACAAAGAACTCTGCCAAGGCACAACCCAAGGGGGGGCGCCATCCCAGACAGGATGACCACATCAGTGAATCAACCCACTCAGGTGACGCACCCCTTCCAGGGATGGCAAGAGAGAGCCCCAGTAAGCCAGTGACTCAGCCCCTGTAATAGGGTTAGAGGCAGAGAATCCCAGTGGGAAGAGGGGAACCGGCCAGGCAGAGACAGCAAGGGCGGTTCGTTGCTCCAGAGCCTTTCCGTTCACCTTCCCACTCCTGGGCCAGACTACACTCAATCATATGACCCACTGAAGAGATAAGTCTTCAGTAAGGACTTAAAGGTTGAGACCGAGTTTGCGTCTCTGACATGGGTAGGCAGACCGTTCCATAAAAATGGAGCTCTATAGGAGAAGGCCCTGCCTCCAGCTGTTTGCTTAGAAATTCTAGGGACAATTAGGAGGCCTGCGTCTTGTGACCGTAGCGTACGTGTAGGTATGTACGGCAGGACCAAATCAGAGAGATAGGTAGGAGCAAGCCCATGTAATGCTTTGTAGGTTAGCAGTAAAACCTTGAAATCAGCCCTTGCTTTGACAGGAAGCCAGTGTAGAGGCTAGCACTGGAGTAATATGATCTAATTTTTTGGTTCTAGTCAGAATTCGAGCAGCCGTATTTAGTACTAACTGAAATTTATTTAGTGCTTTATCTGGGTAGCCGGAAAGTAGAGCATTGCAGTAGTCTAACCTCGAAGTGACAAAAGCATGGATAAATTTTTCTGCATCATTTTTGGACAGAAAGTTTCTGATTTTTGCAATGTTACATAGATGGAAAAAAGCTGTCCTTGAAATGGTCTTGATATGTTCTTCAAAAGAGAGATCAGGGTCCAGAGTAACGCCGAGGTCCTTCACAGTTTTATTTGAGACGACTGTACAACCATTAAGATTAATTGTCAGATTCAACAGAAGATCTCTTTGTTTCTTGGGACCTAGAACAAGCATCTCTGTTTTGTCCGAGTTTAAAAGTAGAAAGTTTGCAGCCATCCACTTCCTTATGTCTGAAACACATGCTTCTAGCAAGGGCAATTTTGGGGCTTCACCATGTTTCATTGAAATGTACAGCTGTGTGTCATCCGCATAGCAGTGAAAGTTAACATTATGTTTTCGAATAACATCCCCAAGAGTTCAAATATATAGTGAAAACAGTAGTGGTCCTAAAACGGAACCTTGAGGAACACCGAAATTTACAGTTGATTTGTCAGAGGACAAACCATTCACAGAGACAAACTGATATCTTTCCGACAGATAAGATCTAAACCAGGCCAGAACTTGTCCGTGTAGACCAATTTGGGTTTCCAATCTCTCCAAAAGAATGTGGTGATCGATGGTATCAAAGGCAGCACTAAGGTCTAGGAGCACGAGGAGAGATGCAGAGCCTCGGTCCGATGCCATTAAAATGTAATTTACCACCTTCACAAGTGCCGTCTCAGTGCTATGATGGGGTCTAAAACCAGACTGAAGCATTTCGTATACATTGTTTGTCTTCAGGAAGGCAGTAAGTTGCTGCGCAACAGCCTTTTCTAAAATTTTTGAGAGGAATGGAAGATTCGATATAGGCCGATAGTTTTTTATATTTTCTGGGTCAAGGTTTGGCTTTTTCAAGAGAGGCTTTATTACTGCCACTTTTAGTGAGTTTGGTACACATCCGGTGGATAGAGAGCCGTTTATTATGTTCAACATAGGAGGGCCAAGCACAGGAAGCAGCTCTTTCAGTAGTTTAGTTGGAATAGGGCCCAGTATGCAGCTTGAAGGTTTAGAGGCCATGATTATTTTCATCATTGTGTCAAGAGATATAGTACTAAAACACTTGAGCGTCTCTCTTGATCCTAGGTCCTGGGAGAGTTGTGCAGACTCAGGACAACTGAGCTTTGAAGGAATACGCAGATTTAAAGAGGAGTCCGTAATTTGCTTTCTAATAATCATAATCTTTTCCTCAGTGAAAGTCATCCTCTCTTGGGGAATGCTGCTTTTTAGTTAGCTTTGCGACAGTATCAAAAAGGAATTTCGGATTGTTCTTATTTTCCTCAATTAAGTTAGAAAAATAGGATGATTGAGCAGCAGTAAGGGCTCTACGGTACTGCACGGTACTGTCTTTCCAAGCTAGTCGGAAGACTTCCAGTTTGGTGTGGCGCCATTTCCGTTCCAATTTTCTGGAAGCTTGCTTCAGAGCTCGGGTATTTTCTGTGTACCAGGGAGCTAGTTTCTTATGAGAAATGTTTTTAGTTTTTAGGGGTGCAACTGCATCTAGGGTATTGCGCAAGGTTAAATTGAGTTCCTCAGTTAGGTGGTTAACTGATTTTTGTCCTCTGGCGTCCTTGGGTAGACAGAGAGAATCTGGAAGGACATCAAGGAATCTTTGTGTTGTCTGCGAATTTATAGCATGACTTTTGATGTTCCTTGGTTGGGGTCTGAGCAGATTATTTGTTGCAATTGCAAACTTAATAAAATAGTGGTCCGATAGTCCAGGATTATGAGGAAAAACATTAAGATCCACAACATTTATTCCATGGGACAAAACTAGGTCCAGCGTATGACTGTGACAGTGAGTGGGTCCAGAGACATGTTGGACAAAACCCACTGAGTCGATGATGGCTCCGAAAGCCTTTTGGAGTGGGTCTGTGGACTTTTCCATGTGAATATTAAAGTCACCAAAGATTAGAATATTATCTGCTATGACTACAAGGTCTGATAGGAATTCAGGGAACTCAGTGAGGAATGCTGTATATGGCCCAGGAGGCCTGTAAACAGTAGCTATAAAAAGGGATTGAGTAGGCTGCATAGATTTCATGACTAGAAGCTCAAAAGACGAAAATGTCTTCTTTTTTTTTGTAAATTGAAATTTGCTATCGTAAATGTTAGCAACACCTCCGCCTTTGCGGGATGCACGGGGGATATGTTCACTAGTGTAGCCAGGAGGTGAGGCCTCATTTAACACAGTAAATTCATCAGGCTTAAGCCATGTTTCAGTCAGGCCAATCACATCAAGATTATGGTCAGTGATTAGTTCATTGACTATAATTGCCTTTGAAGTAAGGGATCTAACATTAAGTAGCCCTATTTTGAGATGTGAGGTATCATGATCTCTTTCAATAATGACAGGAATGGAGGTGGTCTTTATCCTAGTGAGATTGCTAAGGCGAACACCGCCATGTTTAGTTTTGACCAACCTAGGTCAAGGCACAGACACGGTCTCAATGGTGATAGCTGAGCTGACTACACTGACTGTGCTAGTGGCAGACTCCACTATGCTAGCAGGCTGGCTAACAGCCTGCTGCCTGGCCTGCACCCTATTTCATTGTGGAGCTAGAGGAGTTAGAGCCCTGTCTATGTTGGTAGATAAGATGAGAGCACCCCTCCAGCTAGGATGGAGTCCGTCACTCCTCAGCAGGTCAGGCTTGGTCCTGTTTGTGGGTGAGTCCCAGAAAGAGGGCCAATTATCTACAAATTCTAACTTTTGGGAGGGGCAGAAAACAGTTTTCAACCAGCGATTGAGTTGTGAGACTCTGCTGTAGAGCTCATCACTCCCCCTAACTGGGAGGGGGCCAGAGACAATTACTCGATGCCGACACATCTTTCTAGCTGATTTACACGCAGAAGCTATGTTGCGCTTGGTGATCTCTGACTGTTTCATCCTAACATCGTTGGTGCCGACGTGGATAACAATATCTCTATACTCTCTACACTCGCCAGTTTTAGCTTTAGCCGGCACCATCTTCAGATTAGCCTTAACGTCGGTAGCCCTGCCCCCTGGTAAACAGTGTATGATCGCTGGATGATTCGTTTTAAGTCTAATACTGCGGGTAATGGACCCCCCTATCCACATCGATGGGACAGTAGTGGAGAGGGTAGTAAGTTTTAAGTTCCTCTGCGTACACATCACAGACAAACTGAATTGGTCCACCCACACAGACAGCATCGTGAAGAAGGTGCAGCAGCGCCTCTTCAACCTCAGGAGGCTGAAGAAATTCGGCTTGTCACCAAAAGCACCCACAAACTTCTACAGATGCACAATCGAGAGCATCCTGTCGGGCTGTATCACCGCCTGGTACGGCAACTGCTCCGCCCACAACCGTAAGGCTCTCCAGAGGGTAGTGAGGTCTGCACAATGCATCACCGGGGGCAAACTACCTGCCCTCCAGGACACCTACACCACCCGATGTCACAGGAAGGTCATAAAGATCATCAAGGACAACAACCACCCGAGCCACTGCCTGTTCACCCCGCTATCATCCAGAAGGCGAGGTCAGTACAGGTGCATCAAAGCTGGGACCGAGAGACTGAAAAACAGCTTCTATCTCAAGGCCATCAGACTGTTAAACAGCCACCACTAACATTGAGTGGCTGCTGCCAACACACTGACTCAACTCCAGCCACTTTAATAATGGGAATTGATGTAAAATATATCACTAGCCACTTTAAACAATGCTACTTAATATAATGTTTACATACCCTACATTATTCATCTCATATGTATATACTGTACTCTATATCATGTACTGCATCTTTATGTAATACATGTATTTTATTTAACCAGGCAAGTCAGTTAAGAACAAATTCTTATTTTCAATGACAGCCTAGGAACAGTGGGTTAACTGCCTGTTCAGGGGCAGAACAACAGATTTGCAACAGTTTGAACTCGCAACCTTCCGGTTACTAGTCACACGCTCTAACCACTAGGCTACCCTGCCGCTTTGAACTATGCCACTTTGTTGTATATGTATATACTGTACTCGATACCATCTACTGCATCTTGCCTATGCTGCTCTGTACCATCACTCATTCATATATCTTTATGTACATATTCTTTATTACATATTCTGGGGGCAGTACTGAGTTGCTTGGATAATAAGGTGCCCAGAGTAAACTGCCTGCTACTCAGGCCCAAAAGCTAGAATATGCATATGATTAGTAGATTTGGATAGGAAACACTCTGAAGTTTCTAAAACTGTTTGAATGATGTCTGTGAGTATAACAGAACACGTATGGCAGGCAAAAACCTGAGAAACAATCCAACCAGGAAGTGGGAAATCTGAGGTTTGTAGTTTTTCAAGTCATTGCCTATCGAATATAAAGTGTCTATGGGGTCATATTGCACTTCCTAAGGCTTCCACTAGATGTCAACAATCTTTAGAACCTTGTTTGAGGCTTCTACTGTGAAGGGAGAGTGAATGAGAGCTGTTTGACTAAGGGATCTGGCAGAGTGCCATGAACTCAGTCTCGCGCGCGCCCGTGACAAAGGACAAAAACATCCTAAAGATTGATTCTATACATCGTTTGACATGTTTCGACGAACTGTAATATAACTTTTCATCTGAAATTTCGCCTGGACTTGCCCACGCCTTGTGAGTTTGGATTTGTGAACACACATTTATTGTGTAAGGTTAGTGATTAATTGAATCGCTATTTCTGACTTTTGTGAGAGCTCTCCTTGGCTGGAAAATGGATTTATGGTTTTCTGTGACTAGGTGCTGATCTAACATCATTTGGTGTGCTTTCGCTGTAAAGCCTATTTGAAATCGGTACTGTGGCTGGATTTACAATAAATGTATCTTTAAAATAGTGGACAATACCTGTATGTTTGAGGGATTTTAATTATGGGATTTCTGTTGTTTTGAATTTGGCGCCCTGCAAATTCACTGGCTGTTGGCAAGGTGGGACGCTACTGTCCCACATATCCCAGAGACGTTTTAAGTACTTTGTTGTTCTTGTAATTAATTATTTACAGTCATGTTGTTTTTCTTTTTCATCATATTTTAAATAACTTGCAGAAAATACACTTCATGACACTGCCATGAAGCATTATGACCACACTGTATCACTTTAGTTGGACTAAGAAAATGCACTTTATTTACACTGTCAAGAAGAATTATTGCCCTCCTCTGTCACTTTACTTGGATTAAGAAAATACACTTTATGACACCGTCAAGAAGCCTTATGACCTTTAGAATCATATAAGCCAAATAGGCAAATCTTGTGATGTCAAGATATGATATATTATGACATGGTTATGACTGTCATAACATGTTATGACACTGGGTGTCAAGTTAAGTGTGAAAGGAAATTGTGTGTCCCGAGCTATACTTACTAACGACACCATTATAGATGATACACCCACCTCTCTATCCATCCTGAGCCAATATCCCCCCTCTCCTAATGGACTGTCACACACAAACACACAAAGGCCTGTGTGCATCTCTTATTAGTGACAGGTCTCTGCTTTTCAGTGGGGAATGTTGTTTCACTGTCAAGATATCCCTCTTTTCCTGGCTTACATTTGTGAAGACAGCTCCAATTAAATGGAACAGCCAATGACACATATCAAAACCATACGATCTTTCATTTCTGCCTGTTATGTGAAAAAAGTGCAGATATCCTAGCAGTTGAAAGAGACAAAAACTCATGAGCTAAGCTGTATTATTTGTATACATCTGGAAATGATACCAGGTACAGTTGAAGTCGGAAGTTTACATACACTTAGGTTAGTCATTAAAACTAGTTTTTCAACCACTCCACACATTTCTTGTTAACACACTATAGTTTTGGCAAGTTGGTTAGGACATCTACTTTGTGCACGACACAAGTAACAACAATTGTAAACAGACAGATTATTTCACTATTAATAAACTGTATCACAATTCCAGTGGGTCAGAAGTGTACATACACTAAGTTGACTGTGCCTTTTAAACAGCTTGGGAAATGCCAGAAAAGGATGTCATGGCTTTAGAAGCTTCTGATAGGCTATTTGACATCATTTGAGTCAATTGGAGGTGTACCTGTGGATGTATTTCAAGGTCTACCTTCAAACTCAGTGCATCTTTGCTTGTCATCATGGGAAAAGAAATCAGCCAAGACCTCAGAATTTTTTTTGTAGACCTCTACAAGTCTGGTTCATCATTGGGAGCAATTTCCAAATGCCTGAAGGTATCACGTTCATCTGTACAACCAATAGTACGCAAGTATAAAACACCATGGGACCACGCAGCCATCATACTGCTCAGGAAGAAGATATATTCTGTCTCCTAAAGATGAACAAACTTTGGTGTGAAAAGTGCAAATCAATCCCAGAACAACAGCAAAGGACCTTGTGAAGATGCTGGAGGAAACAGGTACAAACATATCTATATCCACAGTAAAAGAAGTCCTATATCAACATAACCTGAAAGGCCGCTCAGCAAGGAAGAAGCCACTGCTCCAAAACCGCCATAAAAAGGCCAGACTATGGCTTGCAACTGCACATGGGAACATAGACTGTACTTTTTACAGAAATGTCTGATGAAACAAAACTAGAAATGTTTGGCCATAATGACCATCGTTATGTTTGGAGGAAAAAGGGGGAAGCTTGCAAACCGAAGAACACCATCCCAACCATGAAGCAGCATCATGTTGTGGGGATGCTTTGCTGCAGGAGGTACTGGTGCACTTCACAAAATAGGTGGCTTCACGAGGAGGGAAAATTATGTGGATATATTGGAGCAACATCTCAAGACATCAGTCAGGAAGTTAAAGCTTGGTTGCAAATTGGTCTTCCAAATGGACAATGACCCCAAGCATACTTCCAAAGTTGTTGCAAAATGGCTTAAGGACAACAAAGTCAAGGCATTGGAGTGGCCATCACAAAGCCCTGACCTCAATCCTAAGGAAACTTGTGGGCAGAACTGAAAAAGGCTGTGCGAGCAAGGAGGCTTACAAACCTGACTCAGTTACACCCGCCTTGTCAGGAGGAATGGGCCAAAATTCACCCAACTTATTTTGGGAAGCTTGTGAAAGGCTACCGGAAACATTTGACCCAAGACAAGCAATTTAAAGGCAATGCTATTAAATACTAACAGAGTGTATGCAAACTTCTGACCCACTGGGAATGCGATGAAAGGTATTAAAGCTGAAATAAATCATTCTCTCTACTATCATTCTGACATTTCACATTCTTAAAATGAGTGGTGATTCTAACTGACCTAAGACGGAATTTGTACTAGGATTAAATGTCTGGAATTGAGAAACTGAGTTTTTGGCTAAGGTGTATGTAAACTTCGACTTCAACTGTGTGGTGGGGCATAGATTTAATGCATAGACTTTAATTACATACAAAATGCATATGAATTCATTGATCAAGCATGCTGAAATTGACTCTTGTTTGGTGGCTCTAGAATACATCGCTAGTAGCCAATATTAGAATATTATGTTAATGTCTTATGTTGCTCTGCACATTGTATTTCATCACATCAATACACATTCAAACCCACCTGTTTCCACCAATCAACAGTAAATACATATTTGACTGCAAGCTTTTCAGTTTCAGTTCTCAGTTCAGTTAAATGAATAACTCCCTCAGGGCAACACAATAAGGGAGTAATTGAAACAGGAAACAAGAAAGGAAACAAACAAAAAAATCACAATATGAAAATCCAATCCATTTTTTAATCAAAACCAAATTATTAATGCAAGGAGAGTAATTGGAGCATGCACTTTGAACACTAGGGGTGGCTGGGTGGATCAAAACCCTGATCACTTATGAAATACCTCCTAATAAATCTCCTAGCCTGGCTCCTTGTGGGAAAGAGAGGAGCTGGGGCATAAATGTGTAATTTGCCTGCAAACTGATTTGCAATTCATGGAAAAATAAAATGCCTCTCCCAAGATATGCATAATGAAAGCTTAGAAATTTAGCAGCCCTGCATTCTTGGAAGAAATCAAACATGGTATATGCCTTCTATGGGCTTCTTGGAAACACAGGCCACTGCAGACAGGCAAGGTCTAGTAAACATAGTAAAACTTCACTCAAAGTAGCTTCAGTTTGTTAAAAAGAAAAATGCTATTGCTACCTCTTTGCAATAAGGAATGGAGACCAAAAGGTCAAGAGAAGTTTAAAGTGTTTAATACCAAGGATACAGTCAGCTGAGTTCATACATTTAGAAAGCTCACAACACATTTTATACTCTTCCCTTGTAGGCGTCACTTCCCCAGCTATACATTTTATGACCCCAATGAGTTTCCCCTGTGGAATGTCCATGGTCCTCTCTTTGTTTAGCCTGACCCTGCTCTCTGATCCTAGGCAATTTCCTCTTATCTGATTAGTCTAACCTTTCTAAATTAGCATACACAGAGTTTCATGGCCTAAACTCCATTAACACACACATTCATCATTCACTAAACAGGATGCAAACACACTACAGTTTAATTTGAAACATGTTACATTTTGACAGATTCCAAGTTATAGCATGAAATACCATAAAGGAGCCACGAGCTAGTATTTATAGCATGTTATCACCTGTATGTAATGCTTACAAATGCATCTGTAGCCTTAAGAATTCATAAGACACCGTTACAATGATACATGAGCTGTAATGAATTCTTATAACAAGTTGTATGCACTGTGGGTTGATGGTTCTGCTGTAGTGTATTCATAATACATAAACAGGTGGCTCATAAAAGGTAACCCATTTTTTCTGATTATACTTCATCTGTTGAACTAAGGTGCAAAGAACTCAGAGTGGGTACTATGACTTTTAGCAGGTACTACAGTCTATTCTTAATGTGTTTGACAATCAGTGAAACGTAACCACCCAGACAGAAATAATATTCTGCGCTTATATGGGCTTTGACTTGTTAATTTACTCACAAACAGCGCAGAAGAGAAAGGCTAAAAATAATATGAGTGGAGGTTATGCAAATAATTCTGCAGATATTCAGGTCTGAATAATGCATTTCATAATTGGAAATAGAACAGAAACACTGGCAGGGCCTATTGTGTTTATTCATTTGACTGATGGATTTATCCAAAGGCAATGGTGGAGTGCATCAAATCTACAGCCATTAGGCATTGCTAATACACAGTATACCCTGCCACCCTAATGTTATTTCCATATGGTAAATAATGTTATGCCACAGATTATGATTCATGCTATACAATATTCTAGGGTCACACAAGTCACATGTAGCAACAATATAATGAGATGTATTGCTTTTTGGTTCCTTTATAAAACATACACCCCGGAAAAATACAGTAAAAATAACATTATGAGACCAAAGTATAATGTTGTTCATTTTGCTTGTCACTGTAAGTACAGCACATAAGAAGTGGTGCTAATTCATTGTAAATGTAGATAGTACAGTAGATAGTATAGGATTAACATTGGGACAGATGACACAATAATCTGACACAATGACAACGCATTCGGAAATAACATAATACATAAATTATCAAAAAGCTTTTTAGTTGCCATCAACAGGGTACACAGATCTGTTCATACTGGATCAAGTGGAGGCAGCACTAAGAGATTGCTTTTGCTGCACTGGGAAAAATAAATATGATGCCCTATTTGTCTGTAAACAGTGATAGCAGATTGAAATGTATTGTATAAGGCATATCAGCATTTACCCAAATAATTTATGGCTGTCTGTCTGTGCACAAAATGATAGCACCGGTCATTTCGTTGGAAATACAGAGACTGGCAAACCTTGACACCATTTGCAATAAGATAAGGTGAATAGAAACTGACATTGATGATTGATTTACTCATAATAGGAGGTCCCTGTGTGTGGTCCAACTATAGTTGGATGAGAAAACAGCATATGAAAATGTGCAGCTGCAGAAACCACATGGCTCAATAAACTGGGGGAGTAGTGGTGGAATAGATTGGTGGTTGCTTTGCCAATAGGGCCTTTGGGTTTATTGGAGTTGTATATTGACTGTGGTGAGGTATTGTGCAGGTTAACTCTACAACTTCCCTCATAGGTATATGGCTGTATGTACAGTGGGGAGAAAAAGTATTTGATACACTGCCAACTTTGCAGGTTTTCCTACTTACAAAGCATGTAGAGGTCTGTAATTTTTATCATAGGTACACTTCAAGTGTGAGAGACGGAATCTAAAACAAAAATCCAGAAAATATACAATTGTATGATTTTTAAGTCATTAATATGCATTTTATTGCATGACATAAGTATTTGATCACCTACCAACCAGTAAGAATTCCGGCTCTCACAGACCTGTTAGTTTTTCTTTAAGAAGCCCTCCTGTTCTCCACTCATTACCTGTATTAGCTGCACCTGTTTGAACTCGTTACCTGTATAAAAGACACCTGCCCACACATTCAATCAAACAGACTCCAACCTCTCCACAATGGCCAAGACCAGAGAGGGTGTAAGGACATCAGGGATAAAATTGTAGACCTGCACAAGGATGGGATAGGCTACAGGACAATAGGCAAGCAGCTTGGTGAGAAGGCAACAACTGTTGGCGCAATTATTAGAAAATGGAAGAAGTTCAAGATGACAGTCAATCACCCTCGGTCCGGGGCTCCCATGCAAGATCTCACCTCGTGGGGCATCAATGATCATGAGGAAGGTGAGGGATCAGCCCAGAACTACACGGCAGGACCTGGTCAGTGACCTGAAGACAGCTGGGACCACAGACTCAAAGAAAACCATTAGTAACACACTACGCCGTCATGGATTAAAATCATACAGCGCACGCAATGTCCCCCTGCTCAAGCCAGCACATGTCCAGGCCCGTCTGAAGTTAGCCAATGACCATCTGGATGATCCAGAGGATGAATGGGAGAAGGTCATGTGGTCTGATGAGACAAAAATAGAGCTTTTTGGTCTAAACTCCACTCGCCGTGTTTGGAGGAAGAAGAAGGATGAGTACAACCCCAAGAACACCATCCCAACCATGAAGCATGGAGGTGGAAACATCATTCTTTGGGGATGCTTTTCTGCAAAGGGGACAGGACGACTGCACCGTATTGAGGGGAGGATGGATGGGGCCATGTATCGCGAGATCTTGGCCAACAACCTCCTTCCCTCAGTAAGAGCATTGAAGATGGGTCGTGGCTGGGTCTTCCAACATGACAACGACCCGAAACACACAGCCAGGGCAATTAAGGAGTGGCTCCGTAAGAAGCATCTCAAGGTCCTGGAGGGGCCTAGCCAGTCCCCAGACCTGAACCCAATAGAAAATCTTTGGAGGGAGCTGAAAGTCCGTATTGCCCAGCGACAGCCCCGAAACCTGAAGGATCTGGAGAAGGTCTGTATGGAGGAGTGGGCTAAAATCCCTGCTGCAGTGTGTGCAAACCTGGTCAAGAACTACAGGAAACATATGATCTCTGTAATTGCAAACAAAGGTTTCTGTACCAAATATTAAGTACCGCTTTTCTGATGTATCAAATACTTATGTCATGCAATAAAATGCAAATTAATTACAATGTGATTTTCTGGATTTTTGTTTTAGATTCTGTCTCTCACAGTTGAAGTGTACCTATGATAAAAAAAATTACAGACCTCTACATGCTTTGTAAGTAGGGAAAATCGGCAGTGTATCAAATACTTGTTCTCCCCACTGTACAGTATATAGATCTGAAGACCCAATGGTTCAACTCTACTCTGAATAGTCCCTAGTCAAACTGTAATCTTAAATTTAAACATACTCAAGGGCAGCTGCACTGCTTATTATGTCTGCCAAATTAGGTGTAAACTTTATGACCTACTAATACAATTAACTTTTACAAATGTAATACTTTTGTGGCCCTCATGGATTGGGAACTGTGTAGCATATGATTTGACCCCTAGACCTTTCTGCATAAAAGCAAGCCGTATAGAGACAGTAAGGCCAGATAAAATTGATTCACTGTCTGTCGCTTATACTCCCTCTCCGGCCTCTAGGTCATCAGGCTGCTGATTATCCCGCACACCTGTCACCATCGCCTCGCGCAGCTGCACATCATGACACTCACCTGGACTCCATCACCTCCTTGATTATCTTCCTTATATCTGTCACTCCCCTTGGTTCTTTCCTCATGTGTTATTGGCTCTGTTTTCATGTCGGTGCGTTGTTTGAGTTTCATGTTCAGTGTTTCTTTTATTTATTAAAACACTCACTCACTGAACTTGATTCACGACTCTCAGCCCACTCATTACAGTTGAACAGATTTTCCCCCCAGAAAAGTGAGGCAAGTGAGCGAGGAAAAAAAAATACATATATATATAATACATTACGTAGATAAGGAATAACAGTACATTGCCACTTGTGCAGGCTCTAGGCCTAATGTGAGCTTCAAGAGTTATATTATTCCATGCAAAAACCTACACAATATTTCTTTAAAAATAATGCAGATGTTGTTATAACCATGAGAAATGAAACACAATGGGAAGACTTGTGACAGTTTCTTTATTCCTGATTTAAGAAACAATTATCTGATAAAATCAAGAACAGCTTCAGAAGACACCATAGCTAAAGTTGGCCATGTGCAGTTGATCACCTACTGGGTGTCAACAAACAATGGCGATTCAACATCGTCTGGAAATGAAAATGACGGACAATGTTTTGTGGTCAGAGGCAATAGCACAATAACCTGCTGCTTTTTGCTGTTCAACAGCATGGTCTGTTTTGTCCTTTATTCTGGTCTCTAGGCTCATTTCTTTTTCAGATTTATACGAGCTATCATAATGATCTGCTTTCCTTCTTGCTTACACACTGGGCACATTGGCCTGACATGTTATTTGAGCCTCACCACCTCTTCCCCCTCAAGACATCCACAATGGACACGCACATTTGGGAATGACTCTGTGATTGCTGAGTAATACTGCGTGTCCACTTGCATTCCATAGGTTAGCCCCTTGAAAGAAACTATCTGCTCTGACCCACATGTAAAAATGTTCTCATCCCGAATGCGTTGGACTACTTTCTGTTCTTCTTTAGACAGCTTCCTTTTGGCATACAAGCACCTTGGTTTCTTACATTCAACACAGTTGATGGTCGCTCTCACCTTTGCACTGACCATGGCAGCACTCTATATTTGGTATCAGAGAAGGCCTATCCTTTCAGTGGTGTCCAAGCTGTACAGATTATCACATTTCTGGTACTCATGTCAGTCTGATGACAATGTTGGATCAGGCACAAAACTTAATTTCTTAAATTGTTCTTCTGGCAAGCGTGAAGGATTCATTAAGCAGTACCAGCATGGATCAAAGTGAGAGAGTAGGCTATTCTGGATAGGGCAGGTACTTTTGTGTAGTTCCTGTCCCTAGAAGTGAGGACTGAGACAATAGAAACATAATATTCAGTGCGGTGTAACTTGACTATAATGAAGTCTGTTTCTTGAGGTGTTCTGTCCTCCGATAAAGAGAGCTATGGAAGCCTGTCTACATGTGAAGAGGTCCAAATGAAGAGCAGTGGTTCTCAGTCCTGGTCCTGAACATTTTTGTTTTTGCCTTAGCACTGCACAGCTGATTCAAACGATAAACTCATCATCAAGCTTCGAGTGGTATTTATGTATTAATTTGTGATGCTATCCTTGATATGATGCTGTTATTGTCATATGCTACATATGCACATATGTGTGTCCATGCATCTATCAATTCAATGTTATCATGATTTGTTATCAGGGATATTATACTTTAGTTATCCACAATGACCTGGTGATGTGAAAGTCTAATAATTAAATTGCTTTCCATATTCCTACAAATACCTTGTAACTGGAGATTCCTTCAAAACAATTGCCTACAGTTAACATGTAGGGCACTACAAGGTTAGGTGACCAGGGCCATCTGGGACTGTCTCCTGGAGGAATTCAGGTGTGTGAAGGCTACCTGTGTCCTGCATAATTTCATGAGGATTGGACACGAGGACCAGGAGGGGATCTGCAGCTCGCCCCCATGTGCCAGAGGAGAAGCTTGCTGCTCTGCAGGATGTTTCAAGGATGGGGTACAACAAAGCAGCAAGAGAGGCAATCCATGTGCACATCTTTACCTCCCAGGAGATCTTTACCTCCAACTTCTTCGAAGAGGGTGCTGTTCCCTGGCAACACCATATACTACCATGTGCACAACCAAAGGCTCTTTTCAGAGCCATTCACATTTTGGATTTTATTATTATTTTATTTACATTTCAACTTTATTAAACCAGGTAGGCTAGTTGAGAACAAGTTCTCATTTACAACTGCGACCTGGCCAAGATAAAGCATAGCAGTGTGAACAGACAACAACACAGAGTTACACATGGAGTAAATAATAAACAAGTCAATAAAAAAAAGAGTATTTACATTGTGTGCAAAAGTTATGAGGAGGTAGGCGAATAATTACAATTCAGCAGATTAACACTGGAGTGATAAATGATCAGATGGTCATGTGCAGGTAGAGATACTGGTGTGCAAAAGAGCAGAAAAGTAAATAAATAAAAACAGTATGGGGATGAGGTAGGTATATTGGGTGGGCTATTTACTTATGGACTATGTACAGCTGCAGCGATCGGTTAGCTGCTCAGATAGCATATGTTTAATTTTGGTGAGGGAGATAAAAGTCTCCAACTTCAACGATTTTTGCAATTTGTTCCAGTCACAGGCAGCAGAGAACTGGATGGAAAGGCGGCCAAATGAGGTATTGGCTTTAGGGATGATCAATGAGATACACCTGCTGGTTATTATTATTGCACCTACATTGCAATAAGAGTATTCTTCCATTTACTTAGCTATATCAACTGCTTTTATTCAATTCAGTTTCTCATTTGATTTCTACTCCTCTGGTAAGGGTGCTTAGATAAGGGTGTGATGTCTGTACAAAAACAAAACAGGCTATTTTAAATCACCTATAACCCACACCTACACACTCATGTATCAGTTTGATTGATGGATTGTGTTGTGCAGTAAGCAGGCTCAGGTGCATAACTGTGGCTCCTCCCACCTTCAAAGACTAGGCAAGAGAGCCAACCATGGAGAATAGTGGGACACTTCATTATTTCTATAACTATGCTATATTGTTTGTCCTCGTGTGTCTGTTTATGTTTTCAGCATAAAGTACTCTGCAGGCACTTGTGGTGTGTGGTGTGGACACCAGGTGAGGTCACACACCCAGATTCTTGTTGAACACTGTCTCTTTAACTTATTTGGGACTGGGGGGCAGTATTGAGTAGCTTGGATGAATAAGGTTCCCAGAGTAAACTGCCTGCTACTCAGGCCCAGTTGCTAATATATGCATATTATTAGTAGATTAGTAGATTTGGATAGAAAACATTCTGAAGTTTCTAAAAACTGTTTGAATGATGTCTGTGAGTATAACATAACTCATATGGCAGGCAAAAACATGAGAAACAATCCAACCAGGAGGTGGGTTTGTAGTTTTTCAAATCATTGCCTATCGAATATACAGTGTCTATGGGGTCATATTGCACTTCCTAAGGCTTCCTCTAGAGGTCAACAGTATTTAGAACCTTGTTTGAGGCTTCTACTGTGAAGTGGGGGCGAATGAGAGCTGAATGAGTCAGATGTCTGGCAGAGTAGCATGAGCTGATCACGCGCGCTCACGTGAGAGTTAGCTGCGGTCCATCGCATTTCTACAGACAAAGGAATTCTCCGGTTGAAACATTATTGTATGATACAAACATCCTAAAGATTGATTTTATACATCGTTTGACATGTTTCTACAAACTGTAAGTTTGGATATTGTACTAAACGCGTGAACAAAAAGGAGGTATTTGGACATAAATGATGGACTTTATCGAACAAAACAAACATTTATTGTGGAACTGGGATTCCTGGGAGTGCATTCTGATGAAGATCATCAAAGGTAAGTGAATATTTATAATACTATTTCTGACTTCGGTTGACTCCACAACATGGCGGATACCTGTATGGCTTGTTTTGTTGTCTGAGCGCTGTACTCATACTATTGCATGTTGTGTCACTCCCTGACCTTAGAGAGCCTTTTTATGTCTCTATTTTGGTTTGGTCAGGGTGTGATTTGGGGGGCTTTCTTTGTTTCTGGTCGAGTTTGGTTCCCAATCAGAGGCAGCTATCTATCGTTGACTCTGATTGGGGATCATACTTAGGCAGCCCTTTTCCCTCCTCCTGTGTGGGATCTTGTCTTTGTTCATGTGCATGTAGTTTGCACGACGAAGCTGTTCGGTCGTTGAATTGTTTATTGTTTTTGGTGTACACTGAAAATGAAAAAGAAATGGTCTCCTTCCGACGACATTCGTTACATGGTGTGCTTTTTCCGTAAAGTTTTAAAAAAATCTGACACAGCGGTTGCATTAATTAAAACCTCTTACATCTCCCCCCCTACTTTGTGCAATTTCTGCCTGAAGACATACCCATGTGAATTGAATGTAGGAGAATATAACACAATAGATCTGGTTTAGATAAAACAATGAAAAAAATCATACAATTTTTATTTTTATATCATCATCTTTAAAATGAACAAGATAAAACAAAGATTCAGATAGGATGATGGGGCCAATTTCAGTGAAAAATATAAGAGGGCAACAGTACAGCAAAGTTTCAGAATGATAACTTCCAAAATGAGTGTGCTGCATGACATTTATCATGAAGTCACCCAGGTGTCCCACACAAGTAGCAAAAATGTACCTTAGTGGCCAAATTGGTGAAGGTATACATTTTGAAACAAATACCTATATACAAAATACTAAAATGGTGTTCTATGAATGGGGGAAAAAAATAATTATTGATTAAATAAAATATATATATACATTTACAAAATAACATGGGTAACTATTTACACACTTTCAATATTTGGAAGGCCCTCAGTCCTCTATCAAATCAAATCTATTTATTATAGCCCCAGCCTAAAACCCCAAACAGCAAGCAATGCAGGTGTAGAAGCACGGTGGCTAGGAAAAACTCCCTAGAAAGGCAAAAATCTAGCAAGAAACCTAGAGAGGAACCAGCCTATGAGGGGTGGCCAGTCCTCTTCTGGCTGTGCCGGGTGGAGATCACAGTGGTTGTAGAGGGTGCAACAGGACAGCACCTCAAGAGTAAAAATGAACAGTTTAGGGTTCCATAGCCACAGGCAGAACAGTTGAAACTGAAATAGCGGCAAGGCCAGGTGGACTGGGGACAGCAAGGAGTCATCATGCCAGGTAGTCCTGACGAATGGTCCTAGGGCTCAGGTCCTCCAAGAGAGAGAAAGAGAGAATTAGAGAGAGCATACTTAAATTCACACAGGACACCGGATAAGACTCCCATTCGGAGTCCGTTTTCACTGTGAAAGAAAATGTTCAGTTAGAATAGTTTCACATATGAGCCCTGTATCAACAGGTATAATAAACAGCTATATATAGAGAGAGTACAGGGAACATAAGGTTAAATACATTATTATGACCTGCTAGATCTACTGTCTCTTTTATATTATGACATTTCAGCTAGATCTACTGTCTCTATTATATTATGACAGACCAGCTGTATCTACTGTCTGTATTATATTACAACAGACCAGCTGTATCTACTGTCTCCATTTCACTTTGGCCATTGATGTGGTCCTGCCCTCTCCTCAACAGCCTCAAATAGGCTATTTCATGTGGGTTTGGGTGGGGCGGCAGACACATGCATCTCACATTTCATGACATTACATGTTTATTTATTGCTTCTAAAATTAAAAAAAATCACAGATAATATTTTATATTATTCATTTCAAACAAGGGCATTAGCATGATAAGAACATACCAGTCCAAAATGATGTCCTCTCCCATTCAAAAAATACTCCTCCACAATCGCTAAATGAATCGTTCTACAACAATCTCTGTCTCACCTTCCCAATCAATTTATTCTAAAATTGTGTGTACATCTGTATATCTAGACTTAGATTTAGCTTTCCCTGACTTAGTTGCCATAATGATTGATATATAAACAGCTGAATCTGCGTGTTCACCAAACAATGCAGTGCGTAATATGTGCTTCTTCTTCCGGTATGAAACTTCAATAGCGAATGACTCTCGTTACGCTGGAGCTTACTACATGGGTTGGTCTTGCAACACATAAACATGGCGTATTGCCGTTTACCTCAGCTCATTGGCTATCTACCCAGCTAGATTTCAAGACGATCAGTGGTCATTGGGTGAAAAGACAGTCAATCAACGAAACAGTGGTCATATCATTGGTGCACAGTGATGTCATGACTTGTTGTCTTCAAATCGGTTTCTTTCAGTCAATATGTCCCGCGAAATGGCCCATCAGGTTTGGTTGTGTTACAAACAAACCAGTTGATTGCAATGAAACCAAACATGACTGGGAAAGTCACGTTTTGTGTGGGTTATTTACCTGGAATGTGTCGTGGAAAATGGAATGAGACGGAATTTACGACCCAAGCGGTTCACAAAATGTTTCGTGTTAGGCTATAAAAACTTATTTTATCAAACAACAGATCATTCATTGTGTAACAATGAGCATTGGGATTGCAAACAGACGAAGATCGTCAAAGGTAAACAATTTATTTTAATGCAGTATGTGATTTTTTTTACGCCTGTGCTGGTTGAAATTGTTGTTTTTTATGGGGCTCTATACTCGTATTGTATTCTTTTGCAATAAATCCTTTTTTAAATCTGACAACTCAGTTGGATTAGCAAGATTCTAGGCTTTTGATACATGTGAGACACTTGCATTTTCATGAATGTTTAATATGACTATTTATGTAGCGATCACCGTATGTTGTGGAATTTCAGCCCGCTACCGGGTTCCGTGCTCAGAGGTTAAACAGAAGGCGCTGTGAATTTTGGGCCTATTCTGAAATATGTGATAGTTGGCTTCTAAACGTCTTGGACAAAGTGTGTTTGTTGTCAGTTTGTATCAGTTTGGTGTCAATGATATCTTATTGACTGATGGAGGCTGACTTGCTGGCTGACTTTTGTACATCTGCAAGAATTTTAACAGTGATAAAACCTCACCGAATTGACATGCAGAAATGAACACAACGAGCTATGGAGAGGAAATGGCAGAACTGAAAAAGCATGTGCGAGCAAGGAGGCCTACAAACCTGACTCAGTTACACCAGCTCTGTCAGGAGGAATGGGCCAAAATTCACCCAATTTATTGTGGGAAGGATACCCAATACGTTTGACCCGAGTTAAACAAGTTAAAGGCAATACTACCAAATACAAATTGAGTGTATGTAAACTTCTGACCCCACTGGGAATGTGATGAAAGAAATGATAGCTGAAATAAATCACTCTCCACTATAATTCTGACATTTCACATTCTTAAAATAAAGTGGTGATCCTAACAGACCTAAGACATGGAATTTCGACTAGGATTAAATGTCAGGAAATGTGAAAAAATGAGTTTAAATGTATTTGGCCAAGGTGTATGTAATCTTCCGACTTCAACTGTACCTTTTGGAATGTGAACTTTTATGTGCCTTATATTAAACAAACTTGTAAGCCCTTTGTAAATATAAATAAAATAGTTAAATCACGAGCCTAGTTGGTTTAGCCACAGAGAAGGTCAGGAACCTTCCCCCTGGCCATGATTGGCTGAGACAATGGCTGGGCTGTACATGCCGAGAGATTCATTCGGATTGGTTTGCCATGCTTTTGTCTATAACATGAGCTGCTCAGTATTTTTAGATAATCCTTGCTACCGCTGCATTTTTGAAAGATATAGTAGCCATGGAGAACTGCAAAGGTGTTGCTACTGCTCTCAACAACATTGCTGCCCTGAATTTAGCTGTGCTATCGACAAAGATCAGTGAGATGCTGACTCGGAAAACGAATTAGACGATGAAGGAATCCCTGACATTTTCATTGAACCAGACATTGTGGAGTCCAGTTTAGGGGCGGCAGGTGGTTAAAGCATTGGGCCAATAACCAAACGGTTTCTAGATTGAATCCCTGAGCTGACAAGATGAAAAATCTTCCATCCTGCCCATGAACAAGGCAGTTAACCCACTGTTCCGAGGCCGTCATCGTAAATAAGAATTTGTTCTTAACTAACTTGCCTTTTAATATTTATATATTTTTTAAATAGTCTTCTGTTGACGGTGATGGCGAAGAAATGGCAATCAACAGTTTAGTTGTCACGGAAGAAGATGACTGAGTTTTAAAATCAGTGGACTGGCCGGTGGAGGCAGAGTATGAGAAGGAGGTGGGGGACATTCTGGCATTTGATTGCAGCCGTGACAGAAAGGGAGATAGAGCTGATGATTGCTATAGAACATGATTAGTGAGTCGGTAATTTTGTCACAAAGTCGTTTTCATTGCAAGTTAACTTCTTATGGCTGGGGGGCAGTATTGGGTAGCTTGGAGGAATTAGGTGCCCAGAGTAAATTGCCTGCTACTCAGGCCCAGAGGCTAAGATATGCATATTATTAGTATATTTGGATAGAACACACTCTGGAGTGTCTAAAACTGTTTGAATGATGTCTGTGAGTATAACAGAAACGTAATGGCAGGCAACAACCTGTGAAAAAATCCAAACAGGAAGTGGGAAATCTGAGGTTTGTAGGTTTTCAAGTCTTTGCTATTTGTTTCAGAGTGGGTGGCAAGGAATTTTTGTATTTATTTTATTTTTTATTTTATCTTTATTTAACTAGGCAAGTCAGTTAAGAACAAATTCTTATTTTCAATAATGGCCTAGGAACAGTTCAGGGACAGAAGAATAGAGTTGTACTTTGTCAGCTCTGGGATTCGAGCTTGCAACATTTCAGTTACTAGTCAAAAACAAAAGACAAATAAATACCCCACAAGACATGCCACAAGAGGTCTCTTCACAGTCCCAAAGTCCAGAACAGACTATGGAAGGCACACAGTGCTACATAGAGCCATGACTACATGGAAATCTATTCCACATCAAGTAACTGACACAAGAAGTAAAATTAGATTTGAAAAAAAAACGTATGGAACAGCGGAGACTGTGAAGCAACACAAACATTGGCACAGACACATGCATACACACACATACGATAACATACACACTATATATACACAGATTTAGTACTGTAGATATGTGGTAGTGGTGGAGTAGGGGCCTGAGGGCACATAGTGTGTTGTGAAATCTGTGAATGTATTGTAATGTTTTAAAATTGTATAAACTGCCTTAATTTTGCTGGACCCCATGAAGAGTAGCTGCTGCTTTGGCAGCATGGGGTTTTGTGTGAAGAAAAATAGTATTTAATCCATTTTAGAATAAGGCTGTAAATTAACAAAATGTGGAAAAAGTCAAGGGGTTTGAACTTTCTGAAGGCATTAATATATAAGTGTGTACGTGTGTCAGGTAATACATTCAATGCAGTATTAGCCTGCAATATGCATACGCTTCTAAAGTATGGCCTTTGTTCTCTTGCACATTACGCACCGCTCTGCGCTAGCCGTTCACCATCTTAGCTCTTGAATCCCAGGAAAAACTAGACTGTAGCATGTTGGACATTTTTGTGAGCATTTCTTATACTATAGAAAATTCTAAGAAAATTGCAAGCTTGCTCTTGTTTGCTGAATGTACAGCAGACGAAAAAACTCGGGAGGAGTTTGAAAAAAGACAGAACGCATGATGGTGGTAGGCTATACCAGATATTTATTCAGACCCATAACCATTCAATCCTAGTGAAGAGAAGTGAAAGCCGTCTGTATCTTATGCTAGTCCTATATTACTCAAGAATGTCATTAAAATGATTACGATAAGGACAGCAAAACATATTTAATTTAACTGTTGAGCTCAAGGAAAGATCGAAGCAATAGAGAAAGAGATACAATGTCTACTAATACTAATGTCTACTAATTATAAAAACGTAAAATAGGCACTATTATATTTCAAAAATCATATCAAATTCGCTATCTTATAATTGTGTAGGCCGCATGTCATAGTTTGAAGTTGGGTGCGTAACGATGTGCGTAGTTCTAGTCCAAATAATCCTAATAAGCCTATAATACAATACTGTACAGCATGTGTTTAGAACAGGCATGAGAATGTTGTAGGTGGTAATTGGCTACACCCATCATTAAGTCCTGATACAGGTTCTTACTCAAAGCCATGGTTAAAGTGGAGTGTTTGTTGGTCAGAAGGGGAGATGTAACTAGTAGTGAAGTTTGCACATTTGTTTGCTTCTGGTTTTATACTTGTATCCTCTTTTACTCCTTGTATCATCTGTCTCTTTAAATGATTCTCTTTAAATGACATTGGATAAAAGGTACAGAAAATGGTTTATCATACACTGCAGTTGAAGAACAATGGGATAGATATTCTGCTTTGAAAGTTGATCAACTTGTATCCTCACTTTTGAGAATGGCCCTTGAATGTTTTGATACACCTAATGGAGAGCTCTTCTTTGTCTACTCCCATTCAGCTCGTTCACACCCTCTTAAAAACTTCTTAGGGATCAAATCCCCCTAACGGGACCGATTTGACAACATCCAGTGTACTGGCAGAGCGCCAAATTCAAATTAAATTACTATAAATATTCAACTTTCAAGAAATCACACATGCACACCAAATTAAAGCTACACTTGTTGTTAATCCAGCCAACATGTCAGATTTGAAAAAGGCTTTACGGCGAAAGCAAACCATGCTATTATCTGAGGATCGCCCCCCATAAAACAAACACAGACAATCATAATTCAACCCGCCAGGCACGACACGAAACTCAGAAATAACTATATAATTCATGCCTTACCTTTGACCAGATTCTTCTGTTGGCACTCCAATATGTCCCATAAACATCACAAAAGGTCATTTCGTTCGATTAAAATGTCCATTTATTTGGCGCGTTTGACCCAGAAAAACACCGGTTCCAACTCGCTCAACATGACTACAAAAAATCTAATAAATTACCTGTAATCTTTGTCCAAACATTTCAAACAAATTTCCTGATACCACTTTCGGTATTTTTTAACATAATCGATCAAATTTAAGACAGGATAAACTGCGTTCAATAGCGGATAAAAACAAAGTGGAGAGAGCTTTTAGGTCACGCGCCTCTAACAAACAGTACACTTCACTCGACCCTCGGTCTGAACTGCCCTACTTCTTCATTACACAAAGGAAAAACATCAACCAATTTCTAAAGACTGTTGACATCCAGTGGAAGCGAGCAAGTGAACATCCAAGGAACTGCAAGCAAGTGCCTTAGAAATCTAGATCCCCATAGAAAGCCCATTGAAAAGAGTGACGGGAATATTTGTCCTTGGGTTTTCGCCTACCAAATAAGTTCTGTTATATTCACAGACATCATTCAAACGGTTTTAGAAGCTTCAGAGTGTTTTCTATCCAAATCTACTAATAATATGCATAGCTTCTGGGCCTGAGTAGCAGGCAATTTACTTTGGGCACGCTAGCCTAGAGAGGTTAAGTCCCACCCATCTCTTTAAGGATTCACTTGTGAGGCCATGTGCTAAACAGAGTGAGTAAGGTAGTGAAGTACACTTGTTAATTAAATAAAATAGATGGCTGTAAACACCCCAAAACACACCTGGCTAACTTGATGGGTCATGTTTTCTGGCGAAGTGGAGTCTTGTTTAGTCATGTAGCTAGCTAAACAATGAACCCTAATCCCAAAACATACAGTAATAGTACTAGAAATACAAATGGATTGTCCTAGCCATTCACCATGTCTGAAATGCTGTAGTATGAATCTGCAGGTAGCTAAAGCTAACCAACTAGGTTCAATGTTAGTTAGCTAGCTAACATTAGGCTATAACTAGCAATGCAAATGGCATTCTGAGATAGCTACGAAAAATATAACTACATGTAATATTAACTTGTTATGGCTGTAATCCCAATACCGGGATCGATATGACAACTACCAGTGAAAATAGAGGGCGCCAAATTCAAACCACAGAAATCTCATAATTACAATTCCTAAAACATACATGTGTTTTATATCATTTTAATGGTAATCTGGTTGTTAATCCCACCCAAGTGTCCGATTTCAAATAGGCTTTTCGGCGAAAGCATTACAAACAATTATGTTAAGTCCCCACCAAACCACAATAAGCACAGCCATTTTCCAGCGAAATATAGCATTCACAAAAAGCAAACAGAAAAAAATATCAAATTGATCACTAAACTTGAATTATCTTCATCAGATGACACTAATAGGACTTCATGTTACACAATACATGCATGTTTTGGTTGATAAAGTTCATGTTTATATAAACAAATCTGAGTTTACATTGGCTTATTAGATTCAATAGTTCCAAAAACATCAAGTAATTTTGAATAGCCACATGGTTTAAACAGAAATACTCATCATACATGTAGATGATGATACAAGTTATACACATGGAATTATAGATATACCTCTGTCAGATTTTTTAAAAAGTTTACGGAAAAAGCAACACATGCAATAATCTGAGACGCCGCTCAGAACAGAAGGCAAATTAGCCGCCATGTTGGAGTCAACAGAAACCAGAAAATACATGATAAATGTTTCCTTACCATTGATGAACTTCCTCGGAATGCAGTCCTAGGAATCCCAGGTCCACAATAAATGCTTGATTTGTTTGAAAATGTCCGTTATTTATGTCCAATTAGCTACTTTGGTTAGCGTGTTTGGTAAACAATTCTGAAGTCACAAGGCGCGTCCACTAGAACGTGACGAAATTTCCAAAAGTTTCATAACAGTCAGTAGAAACATGTCAAACGATGTACTGAATCAATCTTTAGAATGTTGTTTACATATATCTTGAATAACGTTCCAACCGGAGAATGAGAATGACTTCAGATGACCGGTGGAACGCAGGTCCTTCCCCTGTGAACGCGCATGGTGAAAGCATGGTCAACTCGTGGCAGTGGTGACTATTTCCTGTCTCATTTGACCCCCCTTCACATTAGTCATCAGACAAAGTTCTATTGACTGTTGACATATAGTGGAAGGCGTAGGAAGTGAAAACTCATCCATGTCCCGCTGTAATTTCAATGAGAGCTTGGTTGAAGATCTGCCACCCCCAGAAAAAAAACAGGAAATGAAATTTCTCAGGTTTTTGCCTGCTATATGTGTTCTGTTATACTCACAGACATAATTTAAACACGTTTAAAGACTTCAGAGTGTTTTCTATCCAATACTAATACACAAAAATTAGCAACTATGACTGAGGAGCTGGCCATTTACAATGGGCACCTTTTCATCCAAGCTACTCAATACTGCCACTGCAGCCATAAAAAGTTAACTATCGAGCCAGCCATCTAATGTTAGCTACCTAGCTAACAGTACGCATTAAGGTGACCCAAAGCTTTTTATTATCATTCTTTATATAATTTATCTTTTGTTCATAGTGAGGTTTATTTTTATTTAGTTTAGTCACATGATTTCTTAATTTGCATTACGTTTGCCAATCAGTTGGGCTGTCAGTTAATTTCCGTACCTTTTTCCTCATCCCTCTCAACCATACAATTTTTAAATTCCTAAAAAATCCAAGGTGATTTAACAGTTTTTACAGTAATTTTCTTAATGGGTGCATGCTTATTAGTAACTGGATTAAGTACTTTCATAAATGCGTCAAGTGCAGCGTCTGGTTGCTCCTCATTACAAACCACAGACCAGCAAATATTCTTAACAAATATCATCGCCATATGAATCACTACAAAACTGCTTCTATGACTCTTATACACTATATTAGGTCCAGGCTTTGGAACTTTGGTTTTCCTAGATATGGATATTCTGTTGTGATCACTACATCCTATTGATTACATTACTGCTTTACCTTCTTTGGGATAGGTGGTAGCGTTCCACCTGGCCAACATCGCAGAGCGCCAAATTCAAATTAAATTACTATAAATATTAAACTTTCATGAAATCACAAGTGCAATACATCAAAATAAAGCTTAACTTGTTGTTAATCCAGCCAAGGTATCAGATTTCAAAAAGGCTTTACGGCTAAAGCAAACCATGCGATTATCTGAGGACAGCGTCCAGCACACAAATGCATGACAAATCATTTTCAACCATGGAGTTGCGGCACGAAAGTCAGAAATAGCAATATAATATATGCCTTACCTTCTTCTGTTGGTACTCCAAAAGGTCTGTCACATTACAAATGGTCCTTTTGTTCAATAAATTTCTTCTTTATATCCATAAAAACTCAGTTTAGCTGGCACGCTTCTGTCAATAATCCACTCGGTTTCCATCGGTCAAAATGCATACAAAATGAATCCCAAACGTTACCAATAATCTTATCCAAAGAAGTCAATCAATGTTTATAATCAATCCTTAGGTACCCTAATACGCAAATAAACAATCAAATTTAAGACGGAGAATCGTTAGTCTTTACCGAGATAAACAACAAGAACGCACTCTCAGCCATGTGCATGGAAACACTACAGCCAAAATGGGAGCCCTTAGAAAAACTAGTTCTTCTCCCTCATTTTTCAAAAAACCAGCGTGAAACTATTTCTAAAGATTGTTGACATCTAGTGGAAGCCCTAGGAACTGCAATCGGACACGATTTTGCCCTATTATAAAAGTGCTAGCCATTGAAATCAGTGGTAGGATGATATATATTTTTTTGGGGGGGGTTTGTCCTTGGGTTTTTGCCTGCCGTTTCAGTTCTGTTATACCGTCAGACATTATTTTAACAGTTTTAGAAACTGTAGAGTGTTGTTTATCCAAATCTACCAATTATATGCATATCCTAGCTTCTGGGCCTCAGTAGCAGGCAGTTTACTTTGTCAAAATACCGCCCCCTATCCCAAAGAAGTTTTAATGTCCTGTTGGTAGAACATTCATGATCGTAGCTCGTCTATTTTGTTATCCAATGATTTGGGGTTGGCTAAAAGGACTAATGGTAAAAGCATATTATCCACTCGCTGTCGGATCCTTACAAGGCACCCTGACCTACGTCCTCGATATCTCTATCTTTCTCATGCGAATGACTGGGATTTGGGCCTTGTCGGGTGTCTGAAGTAAATCCTTTGCGTCCGACTCTTTTAAGTAAAAATAATTTGCCCAGTACAAGGTGAGTAATCGCTGTCCTGATATCCAGAAGCTATTTTTGATTATAAGAGACAGTGGCAGAAACATTATATACAAATAATGCCAAAAAACACTCATAATAGCACAAATGTTTAGGAGGCCGTAAAACGGAAGACATCTCCACCGGCTCCTGTCTGGCGCTCGCATTGCCTACATTGTTTTTCCTATACAAATAATAATTTCAGATGTGTGTGTTCCTATCAAAGTAAGTGCCTTATTTTCTGTGTATCATGTTGTCGTTTCTTCTGTAATATACAGTATGTACAGTGCATTCGGAAAGTCTTCAGACCCCTTCACTTTCAACATTTTTTTATGTTACAGCCTTGTTTTAAAATGTATTAAATAGTTTTGTTTCCAATCAATCTACACACAATACCCCATGACAAAACACACACAGGTTTAGACATTTCATTAAAAAAAATATAAACTGATATGACATTTACATAAGAATTCAGACCCTTTGCTACGAGACTCAAAATTTAGCTCAGGTGCATCCTGTTTCCATTGATCATCTTTGAGATGTTTCTACAACTTCAAAATTCTATTGATTGGACATGATTTGGAAAAGCACAGACCTGTCTATATAAGGTCCCACAGTTGACTGTGCACATCAGAGCAAAAACCAAGCCATGAGGTCGAAGGAATTGTCCATAAAGCACAGAGACAGATCTGGGGAAGGGTACCAAAAATGTTTTTACATGTAACCCTTTTCTGTATGCTAAATAGATTTGTATATGATCTTTATCCCCAGGAGATAGACATAGTCATGACATTCCAGTCCCCACATCACCACACTCTGACCCTCCTGTGGCCTTGGCCATCACTGAGCAAGAAGCACATTATGCAACAGCTGTATAAATGTAAATACTATTCATACAGACAATGTTTTTTTTCTTGTAACTTTATTTTCAAAAAACAACCAGTGGACTTCTGAAATAACAAATAAATTCACACAAAACACAAATGTCAACATTGAATTTTCATAAGAAATCAAGACTTCTATAAAGCTATGGCTGCAGTTGTAACGTAGATGCTGGGAGTCAAGAAGCCGGTACAGGTGGTACGTTTAATATAACAACGAACGATACAACGTGGGCGTAGTCTTGACATGAAACACAGAAACAATACAGCCTGAGGAAACAACCTAAGGGAGTACCAGATAAAGGGGAGGTAATGAGTGAGGTAATGGAATCCAGGTGTGTCTCATGATGCGCATAATGATGGTTGCCAGGACCGATGGTAGGTAAACTGGAGAGGTCTAATGCTGGAGGGGAGGAGCGGCAGTAGACGTGACAGCAGAAATCTGTCATAACTTTGTAATGTCCAAGATGAAAATGAGTTATACACATTTTTTAAAGCCAATCTTATATGATTATGGCCTATTCTCTATGAGAACACACACATATGATTCTCATATGATCCGAATGTTTTTGTGCTGGTCAGGTCTGGAATGAACCAAGGGTTATATCTGTTCTTAGTTCTACATTTGAACCTAGGGGCATGCTTATTTAACTTCTTGGATATAGGGGGCGCTCTTTTAATTTATGGATAAAAAAACGTGCCCGTTTTAAGCGCAATATTTTGTCACGAAAAGATGCTCGACTATGCATATAATTGGCAGCTTTGGAAAGAAAACACTAAGGTTTCCAAAACTGCAAAGATATTATCTGTGAGTGCCACAGAACTCATGCTACAGGCGAAACCAAGATGAAACTTCAACCAGGAAATGGGCAGAATTTTTGAAGCTCTGTTTCCCATTGTCTCCTTATATGGCTGTGAATGCGCCGGGAATGAGCCTGCCCTTTCTATCGTTTCTCCAAGGTGTCTGCAGCATTGTGACGTATTTGTAGGCATATCATTGGAAGATTGGCCATAAGAGACTACATTTACCAGGGGTCCGCCCGGTGTCCTTTGTCTAAATTGGTGCGTGATCTACAAGCTGCACGCAGTCATCCAGTGATTGAGAGGAGAGACGAGGCTTTCAACGAACGATATATCATGAGGAGATATGTGAAAAACACCTTGAGGATTGATTCTAAACAACGTTTACCATGTTTCAGTCGATATTATGGAGTTAATTTGGAAAAAAGTTTGGCGTTTTGAAGACGGAATTTTTTATTTTTTTTTGGTAGCCAAATGTGACGCACCAAACGGAGCAATTTCTCCTAAACAAATAATCTTTCAGGAAAAACTGAGCATTTGCTATCTAACTGAGAGTCTCCTCATTGAAAACATCTGAAGTTCTTCAAAGGTAAATGATTTTATTTGAATGATTTTCTGGTTTTTGTGAAAATGTTGCCTGCTGATGCTAACGCTAAATGCTACGCTAAATGCTACGCTAGCTGCGCTAGCTGTTACACAAATGCTTGTTTTGCTATGGTTGAGAAGCATATTTTGAAAATCTGAGATGACAGTGTTGTTAACAAAAGGCTAAGCTTGAGAGCTAGCATATTAATTTTATTTCATTTGTGATTTTCATGAATAATTAACGTTGCGTTATGGTAATGAGCTTGAGGCTGTATTCACGATCCCGGATCCGGGATGGCTCGACGCAAGAAGTTAAGATGGTGAGTAAATTATTTTTAAAGATCAACCAGGCATCCTCTACTGACGGGATGAGGTCAAAATCCTTCCAGGATACCCGGGCCAGGTCGATTAGAAAGGCCCTCTCGCAGAAGTGTTTTAGAAAGCATTTGACAGAGATGAGTGGTGGTCGTTTGACCCATAGCGGATGCCGGCAATGAGGCAGTGATCGCTGAGATCCTAATTGAAAACAGCAGAGTTGTATTTGGAGGGCAAGTTGGTCAGGATAATATCTATGAGGGTGCCCATGTTTACGGATATAGGGTTGTACCTGATGGGTTCCTTGATAATTTGTCTGAGATTGAGGGCATCTAGCTTAGATTGTTGGACTGCCGGGGTGCAATAAGGCTGATAATCTGGTCAACACTCCCAAGGCCGCGGTGCCGGACCACCATCATTCCTGTTCCCAAGAACTCCACGGCTACCTCTCACAATGACTACAGCTCTGTAGCACTCACATCTGTAATCATGAAGTGCTTTGAAAGGCTGGTCATGGCACACATCAACTCCATTATCCCATCACCATAGACCCACTCCAATTTTCATACCCCCTCAACAAATCTACAAATGACACAATCTCAATTGCGCTCCACACTGCCCTCTCCCACCTGGACAAGAGGAATTCCTACGTGAGAATGCTGTTCATCGACCACAGCTCAGTGTTCAACACCATAGTTCCCTCCAAGCTCGTCACCTAGCTCAGGACCCTAGGACTCAACACCTCACTCTGCAACTGGATCCTGAACTTCCTGATGGGCCGACCCCAGGTGGTGAGTGTAAGTAACAGCACCTCCGCCACACTGACCCTCAACACAGGGGACCCCAGGTGCTTAGCCCCCTCCTGTACTCCTTGCTTACCCACGGTCATGTGGCCACGCATGACTCTAACGCCATCAAGTTTGCTGACGACACAACGGTGGTTGGCCTGTTCACCAACGGTGATGGGGTGGGGTGCAATCGACAGAGCCGCAGTGGAGAGGGTCAAGAGCTTCAAGTTCCCCTGTGTCCACATCACTGATGACTTAACATGGTCCTTTCATACCAGCACAGTCATGAAGAAGGCATGGCAGTGCCTTTTCTCCCTAAGGAGACTAGGTGAAAAATCTGCTTTGTATCGGAGAATGTCAGGCCATCTGTTTGTGAGTTGAAGCTGAAGCACAGCTGAGTCATGCAGCAAGACAACGATCCAAAACACCCAATCAATTCTATGTGAAAACGGCAACAAATTTTACGTTTTGGAATGGCCTAGTCAAAGTTCAGACCTTATTTCAATTGTGAAATTGTGCCAGGAGTTGAAAATAGCAGTTCATGCTTGAAAACCCACAAATGCTTCTGAGTTAAAACAGTTTTGCATGCAAGAGTGGGCCAAAATTCATCCACAGCGATGTGAGAGACTGATCAACAACTACAAGAAGCATTTGGTTGCAGTTATTGCAGCTAAAGGTGGCCCAACCAGTTGTTGAGAGTAAGGGGGCAATTACTTTTTCACATAAGGGCATTGGGTATTGCTTAACTTTGGTAATTAAATAAATAAAATACTGTAAGTATATATCTTTTTTGGTATTTGTAAACCCGGGTTCCCTTTATCTAATGAAAGGTTTTGGTTGAAGCTCTGATAACATTCAGGATCAAAAGTAGAGAAAATAAGAAAGGGGGCAAATACTTTTTCATGGCACTGTCTGTAAGGTATATTCATGTTTTATTTTTCATTAAACTTAACATTTTTTTATTCCACTTTGACATTACAGAGTATTTTGATATGGACTGTAAGTCAAAAATAAAGTTCTGTATTATGCTTGTGTATGAATTTGGCATACTTCATATAAGACACTTATGTTAGTTCCATGTTTCAGGAGTACCCATATAAGAATACTTCATATAGAGACCCCCAGGGTAGGCTATTGTGCTGGAAAACATTTCATAGGCTACTGGAATGATTTTGCATATTGTTTATTCATGCTATCACTGCATTACAGTAGGAAAGAGTTATGTTTACAAGTTATGCATTTTATAATAAATGAGTAGACCTATGAAATATCCCATTGACATGTTGCGTTGCTGAGGTAGATTGCAAATTCACCTCATACTGTGTCATGATCTGCTCCTGCATCTAGGGTCCTCGGCCCTAGATCATCTACTCCAACCCTGGCTGTTTGACTTCACCCCTGGGCAGCTCGAGCCTGGCCCCAAGGAGCACCCTGCACAGCCCCATAAATTGTATGTCAATAGACGGGTTGGTCGTTTAGCAACAAAACCGATGATTGCGCAACTATGGGGAGAATCAGACAGGGTTGTTAGATTGTTGATATATGAATCAAAACAAAATTGTCACCAATGTTTATTGAAAATACATACAGTTGCATAATTAGCACGTCTCTCAAATACATCGTTACACTTGTAGGTTAGCCATATTAGCATAGACGTGACATCAGTCAAAACATCTCAAAACAAGACATGGTATCAAGAACAAGATCAAATGAGCTGAAACTAGCCACTTACAATTTACCTCATGGCTGTATCTTGTCATTGTTTCTAGCTATCTGGCCATCCAGAACTACAATAAAACACAGCCTTATAGCCCCTTTGAAATGCACGCATGTTTTTTATGATGTTGTCAGCTAACCCTTCTATATGGGAAGCTACTAATATTTAAATGATAAGTAACAAAGAGTAATTATAGAAGTTACGAACGACACTGCTAATCCTGTAGCTTTATCAGTAGAATATTTGCATTAGCTACATATCTACTCTGTGGACTATTTTTCTTTTTTGATTAATCTAATATGATAAGCTAGCTGTTATAGGTAGCTACAGCCAGAGCCATGTAGCTGTCTCCCGTCAATGAAGATTCAGGTGCATCTTCCTAGCTGTCACTCAAATGGCGAGGTGCTGAAGCTCTTTGGCTGGAACTCAAATTACTAGGGGATTGGGCCATGTGGGACAAGTTTGCAGTATGTCACCAAATTATGTGGAGACTTCCTCAGTAGGCAAAATGGCGGCACACAGGTAAAAAAAAGAAAGTCTGCTTCAAACTAGGGCTTTTGTGGCTAATTGAGGTAAAACAGTAATTCTGTTCATAGATTATGCATGCATGAACTACAAATTGACACATCCAGCCCAAATCAAGAGGTCCCTGGGAGCATGCCTTTAAGTGAAAATGTGAGGATGCACCTACAAACCTTAAGAGGTTTTCTGCAGGCTGCACAGACGCAATACAGGACACTCACTGCTGCCTTGACTTATATATTATTTTTTTCTTTAGCTCCACCGAATTTAAGATTTTTTTCTTGGCTTTGCTTTCATCTTGCTTTTCCATTTAGTTTTCAGTGAAAGGGGCTGCATCTAGAAAGAAATGAACGTCCCCTTTCTTCATTTGAGGTTAATGGCATTTCACGGAGGCTGCTTCTTGCAGGGGCAAAAATAACATGGATTGTAGATTGCAGCACAGTGTATAGTATAGAGGTTACTCAGCCAACATCATATTATTGATAAGCATTCATCTTGTTCGATTTTGCAAAGGACATGATGCTTAAGTGGATACATTGCATTCAATGGCAGGAGGTTAGCTTCACACTATTGATTAGGGTTGGGCGGTATCCATATTTGCATATCGTCATACCATTCTTCTTTCATCCAGAGTTTATGGTTTAGTAAACAAGAGGCGCCGAAAAAATAAATAAATAAATAAATTAGCACAAGTAACAGGGAATTTCCATAGAGGCTGCTAGGTAAATATGCTAACGAGTGCAAACAAATTACAGGCAATCCAGCTCATAAAATGAAGCATATATAGGTAGGAGCTACCAAATTACATTTTTGTGAGTTTGGACACTTTCAAGTGAATGTGAATGATAGACATTGTGCAAATTAACAAATGTTTTGATGCATGCTTGTCTAAACAAATAACATTACTGGCTCTGGAGCAGCATGTGTGCTGTACATGCTGTGTCTGTGTGGAATCTGGAGTCGCTAGGGCAACAGGACTGCCTAATCTGCCTCGAGAAAAGGGGAGAGGATAAGACGAGCCGAGAATGGAGAGGAGAAAAAATGCAAGGAAATAAGGAAAGCAGTGGCAGCTGTACAACTAACTCAGGGCTTTGACTTCTCAAACATGGCAGAAGCTAAAACAATATGATGCCCTGTCAGCTTATTAATTCACCCACTAACTTAAATAACTAGCAAGTTAAACTTAGGGGTTGCGTTAACTCAGAATTCTGTGTTTTTCACGCAGAAAAAAAATTAAATGCATAGGAAAATCTTGCAGTGTTATGGAGAGGGTGATTAGAGATGGAGAGAGAGAGGAGAAAGAGAGAGGGGAGGGGTGAAAGAAGGGGGAGGTAGAGAGAAGAGAAGGAGGGGGAAGAAGTAGAGGTATACTGAGAGAAACAGATGGAGGCAAAGAGGAGGATGGGATGAAGGAGGTAGACCAAGAAGACAGGAGGCAAAGAGAGAGGATTAGAGAATACAGTGCATTTGAAAAGTATTCAGACCCTTTGACTTTTCCACATTTTGTTACGTTACAGCCTTATTCTAAAATTGATTAAAGAGTTTTTTCTCCGTCATCAATATACACACAATACCCCACAATTACAAATTAAAAAATGGTTTAAAGACATTTATGCAAATGTATATAAAATAAATAACTGAAATATGACATTTACATTAGTCATTAGACCCTTTAATAGTACTGTCTTGAACCATCTTTGGCAGCGATTACAGCCTCAATTTTTCTTGGGTGTGACGTTACAAGCTTGGCACACTTGTATTTCGAGAGTTTCTCCCATTTATTTTCTGCAGATCCTCTCATGCTCTGTCAGGTTGGATGGGGTGCATCAAAGCACAACTATTTTCAGGTCTCTCCAGAGTTGTTTGATTGGGTTAAAGTCCGGACTCTGGCTGGGCCACTCAAAGACAAAGACATTCAGAGACTTGTCCAGAAGCAACTCCTGCATTGTCTTAGAGTTGTTGTCCTGTTGGAAGGTTATCCTTTGCCCCAGTCTGAGGTATTGAGCACTCTGCAGCAGGTTTTCATCAAGGATCTCTCTGTACTTTCCTTCATACATCTTACCCTCAATAGGGATGGTGCAGATTTCCTCCAGATGTGACACTTGGCATTCAGGCCAAAGAGTTCAATCTTGGTTTCATATATGACCAGAGAATCTTGTTTCTCATGGCCTGAGAGTCCTTTAGGTGCCATATGGCAAACTCCAAGCAGGCTGTCATGTGCCTTTTATGGAGAAGTGGCTTCCGTCTGGCCACTCAACCATAAAGGCCTGATTGGTGGAGTAATGCAGAGATGGTTGTCCTTCTGGAAGGTTTTCCCATCTCCACAGAGGAACTCTGGAGCTCTGTAAGAGTGACAATCAGGTTCCTGGTCACCTCCCTGTCCAAGGCCCTTATCCCCCGATTGCTCAGTTTGGCCGGCCGGTCAGCCCTAGGAAGAGTCTTGGTTGGTTCCAAACTTCTTCCATTTAAGAATTATTCAGGCCACTGTGTTCGTGAGGCTCTTCAGTGCTGCAGAATTGTTTTGGTACCCTTCCCCAGATCTGTGCCTTGACACAATCCTGTCTCGGAGCTCTGCGGACAATTCCTTCGACCTCATGGCTTGGATTTTGCTCTGTCAAGTGTGGGACCTTATATAGACAGGTGTGTGCTTTTGCAAATCTAGTCCAATTAATTGAATTTACCACAGGTAGACTTCAATCAAGTTGTATAAACATCTCAAGGATGATCATTAGAAACAGGATAGATATTTTTTAATAATTTGCTAACATTTCCAAAAACCTATTTTTGCTTTGTGATTATGGGATACCGTGTGTAGATTGATGAGGGAAAAATGTGTTTAATCAATTTTAGAATAAGGCTGTAACGTAACAAAATGTGGAAAATGTTGAGGGGTCTGAATATTTTCTGAATGCACTGTACACACACTGAGTATACCAAACATTAGGAACACCTTCCTAATATTGAGTTGCACCCCCCCCCCCTCCTTCAAAGCTGCCTCAATTTGTCGGGGCATGGACTCTACAAGGTGTCAAAAGACCTCCACAGGGATGCGGGCCGATGTTAACCCCAATGCTTCCCATAATTGTGTCAACTTGGCTGGATATCCTTTGGGTGGTGGACCATTCTTGAAACAAACAGGAAAATGTTGAGCGTGAAAAACCCAGCAGGGTTGCAGATCATGACACAAACTGGTGAACCTGGCACCTACTACCATACCCCGTTCAAAGGCACTTACATATTTTGTCTTGCCCATTCACATTCTGAATGGCACACATACAGTAAACAATTGATGTCTCATTTGTATCAAGGCTTAAAAATCTTTAACCTGTCTCCTCCCCTTCATCTACACTGATTTGAAGTGGATTCAATAACTGATCATAGCGTTCACCTGATTCACCTGGTTAGTCTATGTCATGAAAAGAGCAGGTGTTCTTAATGTTTTCTTTACTCAGTATATATATATATATATATATATATATATATATATATATATATATATATATATATATATATATATATATATATATATATATATATATATATATATATATATACACTGCTCAAAAAAATTAAGGGAACACTAAAATAACACATCCTAGATCTGAATGAATGAAATATTCTTATTAAATACTTTTTTCTTTACATAGTTGAATGTGCTGAAAACAAAATCACACAAAAATGATCAATGGAAATCAAATTTATCAACCCATGGAGGACTGGATTTGGAGTCACACTCAAAATTAAAGTGGAAAACCACACTACAGGCTGATCCAACTTTGATGTAATGTCCTTAAAACAAGTCACAATGAGGCTCATTAGTGTGTGTGGCCTCCACGTGTCTGTATGACCTCCCTACAACGCCTGGGCATGCTCCTGATGAGGTGGCGGATGGTCTCCTGAAGGATCTCCTCCCAGTCCTGGACTAAAGCATCCGCCAACTCCTGGACAGTCTGTGGTGCAACGTGGCGTTGGTGGATGGAGCGAGACATGATGTCCCAGATGTGTTCAATTGGATTCAGGTCTGGGGAACGGGCGGACCAGTCCATAGCATCAATGCCTTCCTCTTGCAGGAACTGCTGACACACTCCAGCCACATGAGGTCTAGCATTGTCTTGCATTAGGAGGAACCCAGGGCCAACCACACCAGCATATGGTCTCACAAGGGGTCTGAGGATCTCATCTCGGTACCTAATGGCAGTCAGGCTACCTCTGGCGAGCACATGGAGGGCTGTGCGGCCCCCCACAGAAATGCCACCCCACACCATGACTGACCCACCGCCAAACCGGTCATGCTGGAGGATGTTGCAGGCAGCAGAACGTTCTCCATGGCGTCTCCAGACTCTGTCCTTCTTTCATCTATGAAGAGCACAGGGCACCAGTGGCGAATTTGCCAATCTTGGTGTTCTCTGGCAAATGCCAAACATCCTGCACGGTGTTGGGCTGTAAGCACAACCCCCACATGTGGACGTCGGGCCCTCATACCGTCCTCATTGAGTCTGTTTCTGACCGTTTGAGCAGACACATGCACATTCGTGGCCTGCTGGAGGTCATTTTGCAGGGCTCTGGCAGTGCTCCTCCTGCTCCTCCTTGCACAAAGGCGGAGGTAGCGGTCCTGCTGCTGGGTTGTTGCCCTCCTACGGCCTCCTCCACGTCTGCTGATGTACTGGCCTGTCTCCTGGTAGCGCCTCCATGCTGAGTGAAAGCCTCCATGAGTGAAAGCACCGTCAGCATTCAAAAGTGACCAAAACATCAGCCAGGAAGCATAGGAACTGAGAAGTGGTCTGTGGTCACCACCTGCAGAACCACTCCTTTATTGGGGGTGTCTTGCTAATTGCCTATAATTTCCACCTGTTGTCTATTCCATTTGCACAACAGCATGTGAAATTTATTGTCAATCAGTGTTGCTTCCTAAGTGGACAGTTTGATTTCACAGAAGTGTGATTGACTAGGAGTTACCCCTAGATCTCTCCTCCTCTGTTGGGGTTGAGAGATAATCTGTAGGGTTGTGGTCTCCTGTGACCTGACCTGATCAAGACAGTTATCTTGACATTGCCCTCTTTGGCTCTCTGCTCCTACAACCGGACTGCTGTGGTCAGAGGTCGTAAATTCCTGAGAAGACCTCATGGACACAGTGTTAGAGAGAGGGTAAACTTTCACAGAGGACAAAGGAAATCCTTCCACCTCACAGAACTTGAGGTACGAACAAATTTCATGTTCCAGAGAAAGTGTAAAAGAACGGTGAAGAATCCAGCTACGAACTGGTGCATTTGTCACAACTTGGGAAGCTCAAGAGAGACGGTGTGGCCACATTACCATAACGCTGTTTATATAATAGCCTCAGATATGAGGTTTACATCTAATTGTTGTATAAGATGAATGAGTGAAGATGATACTGTTGATACACAAGCATTTCGCTACACTCGCATTAACATCTGCTAACCATGTGTATGTGACAAATAAAATTTGATTTGATTTGATTACTGTTTGTATAATGGTGTAATATGATTGTGGACTGTAGTTATGCATTAGAGGGCGCTATTAAAATTTTTGGATGAAAAACGTTCCCGTTTTAAACAAGATATTTTGTCACGAAAAGATGCTTGACTATGCATATAATTGACAGCTTTGGAAAGCAAACACTCTGACGTTTCCAAAACTGCAAAGATATTATCTGTTCGTGCCACAGAACTGATGCTACAGGTGAAACCAAGATGAAATTTCAAACAGGAAATGCCCCAGATTTTGGAGGCGCTGTGTTCCAATGTCTCCTTATATGGCTGTGAATGCGCAAGGAATGAGCCTACACTTTCTGTCGTTTCCTCAAGGTGTCTGCAGCATTGTGACGTATTTGTAGGCACATCATTGGAAGATTGACCATAAGAGACTACATTTACCAGGTGTCCGCTTGGTGTCCCCTGTCGAAATTATTGCATAATCTCCAGCTGCATGCATTTTTCGATGTGGTTCAGAGGAGAAACCAAACTTCCACAAATGATATATCATCGAATAGATATGTGAACAACACCTTGAGGATTGATTCTAAACAACGTTTGCCATGTTTCTGTCGATATTATGGAGTTAACTTGGAAAAAAGTTTGGCGTTGTAATGACTGAATTTTCGGGGTTTTTTCTTAGCCAAACGTGATGAACAAAATGAAGCGATTTCTCCTACACAAATAATATTTTTGGAAAAACTGAAGATTTGCTATCTAACTGAGAGTCTCCTCATTGAAAACATCCGAAGTTCTTCAAAGGTAAATTATTTTATTTGAATGCTTTTCTTGTTTTTGTGAAAATGTTGCCTGCTGAATGCTAGTCTTAATGCTATGCTAGCTATCAATACTCTTACACAAATGCTTGTTTAGCTATGGTTGAAAAGCATATTTTGAAAATCTGAGATGACAGTGTTGTTAACAAAAGGCTAAGCTTGAGAGCCAATATATTTATTTCATTTCATTTGCGATTTTCATGAATAGTTAACGTTATGTTGCGTTATGGTAATGAGCTTGAGGCTATAATTACGATCCCGGGTACGGGATTGCTCGTTTTAGAGGTTTTAATGAAGAAAAATACAATTCCCTTTTGATTTGAACTAAATCAGAGGACCACCCCTGAGCCCAGTTAGGGTCAGACATCCTGGGACAGCCCTCTTCTGCCATTCTGAATAAAACCCAACTTTGAGAAATTATCACCAGACCAAGCTTACCTCAATTACGAGAGGGCTAAAGGTGTAGACCATTGCTGAATCTTTTTAACCATACCACGTGGTTAAACTCTTAGACTATCGATACCGACAGAATGAGAACAAGTCTTTGATACCAATTACTAGTCTGCAGCTAGGAATTCGGCATCATTGAACGCGAAGAACGACAACCGCCGAAACAGCCACTCTATAACAAATGTCACTTTGAACTATCCCCTCTAACCAAGACAGAGAGAGAGAGAGGGCGAGAGACGGACAATTCTACAAAAGAAAGACTTTTCACTAGCGATCAAGACGACACACTGAGCGTAAATATATATATTGATAGCAATTGTTCCCGAATGAGTGAGCTTTCAAATGTAAGGGATTAGCATTTTAATTGTTATAATTAACTCTGTAGTGACTTCTTAGACGACCCCCACTTCCCTTTTGTCAAACAAGCCGCCATTCCGGTTCAGCCCACTAGGGCACATTCTATCATTTCATCATTCATCATTTCATCATTTCAACCATATTTACTGTTTGTTTATGCATTTCTGTGAATTACTTAGTTAGTAATAAATACATGAACCTCTTAAGCCTACCCCCTACTTTTTCGAACATTCTGTTAAAAATCGCGCAACATTTTGGCGTCCTGTGTGTATAGAAAACACTCTAACGTTTCTAAAACTGGTTAAATCACGGCTGTGACTATAACAGAACGTCTGTTTCATCGAAAAGCGCAGGAAAATCTGATCACTGAAAGTGGAAAAAAATATCCATGCGCCACTTCAACCCATTGTTAAAGGTGAACCGTATTAAATGAGGCCGAGGTTGCAGTACCTACAGCTTCCACAGGATGTATAGAGTCTTCTCATTTGATTCTTGGTAGAACCGACCAAAGGGAACCGATTCCCTCCGACCTCCAACTTGATGTATTGGCCCGGTGTTTTTCCGGACATTTTTTCCAGACGACCAGCTATCGAATTTACATCGCCTCCTGATGATTTTTATCGCTTATTAACGTGTACTAATACCTAAAGTTGCATTAGAAAAGTATTTCGAAGTGTTTTGTGAAAGTTTATCGTCGACTTTTTAACTTTTAAAAAATGACGTTACGTTATGAAACGCTATTTTTTCCCGTTTATCACACAGTCTTCATAGATCGATATCTAGGCTATATATGGACCGATTTAATCGAAAAAAAGACCCAGTATTGATTATGGGACATCAAGGAGTGCCAACAAAGAAGATGGTCAAAGGTAATGAATGTTTTATATTTTATTGTGCGGTTTGTGTAGCGCCGACTATGCTAATTCTTTTGTTTACATCCCCTACGGGTCTTTTGGGGTGTTACATGCTATCAGATAATAGCTTCTCATGCTTTCGCCGAAAAGCATTTTAAAAATCTGACTTGGTGCCTGGATTCACAACGAGTGTAGCTTTAATTCAATACCAAGCATGTGTATTTTAATGAACGTTTGCGTTTTAACTAATACTATTAGCGTTTAGCGTAGCGCATTTGCATTTCCAGAGCTCTAGTTGGGACGTCTGCGTATGGATGTATGGATGACTCATAGTGAAGACTGGGTTCGTGCAGAATCCAACAATTTACGACGTTTGGAATGAGACTAAGGTGAGGTAAAGTAAATAAATCATTAATCAGAAGACTATTGATCAGATATGAATATCTGAAAGGTTATATTGGGAAATTATAACTTTGTAATCTGAATACTTTCCTTGGTGCCCCAACTTCCTAGTTAATTACAGTTACTTAATTATTCAGTTTAATCGAGTAACTAATTACAGAGAATCTTTGATAAAAACGAAGTCTTCAGTTTAATGACAGTAAAGACACGACACAGTCATGACAATATATATATGCACACACACACACATATACCTACATAGACTGAACAAAATTATAAACGCAACAATTCCAAATATTTGACTTAGTTACAGTTCATATAAGGAAATCCTTCAATTGAAATAAATTAATTATGCACTAATCTATGGGTTTCACATGACTAGGAATACAGATATGCATCTGTTGGTCACAGATACCTTAAAAAAAGGTAGGGGCGTGGATCAGAAAACCAGTAAGTATCTGATGTGACCACCATTTTTAAAGGGGCTTTCTAATGATCAATTAGCCTTTTAAAATTATAAACTTGGATTAGGTAACACAACGTGCCATTGGAACAAAGGAGTGATGGTTGCTGATAATGGGCCTCTGTACAAAAGTATTCATCCCCCTTGGCGTTTTTCCTATTTTGTTGCATAACAACCTGTAATTTAACTAGATTTTTATTTGGATTTCATGTATTGGACGCACACAAAATAGTCCACATTGGTGAAATGAAATTTAAAAAATAAATAATAATAATTCTAAACTGAAAAGTGGTGCGTGCAAATGTATTCACCCCATTTGCTATGAAGCCCCTAAATAAGATCTGGTGCAACCTTTGTCACATGATCTCAGTAAAAACAGCTGTTCTGATAGGCCCCAGAGTCTAACACCACTAAGCAAGGGGCACCACCAAGCAAGCAGCACCATGAAGACCAAGGAGCTCACCAAAAAAGGTCAGGGACAACGTTGTGGAGAAGTACAGATCAGGATTGGGTTATAAATAAATATCCGAAACTTTGAACATCCCATGGAGCAAAATTAAATCCATTATTAAAAAATTGAAAGAATATGGCACCACAACAAACCTGCCTAGAGAGGGCCACCCACCAAAACTCACAGACCAGGCAAGGAGGGCATTAATCAGAGAGGCAACAAAGAGACCAAAGATAACCCTGAAGAAGCTGCAAAGCTCCACAGCGGAGAATGGAGTATCTGTCCATTGGACAGCTTTAAGCTGTACACTCCACAGAGCTGGGCTTTACGGAAGAGTGGCCAGAAAAAAGCCATTGCTTTAAGAAAAGATTAAGCAAACACAATTGGTGTTTGCCAGAAGGCATTTGGGAGACTCCCCAAACATATGGAAGAAGGTACTCTGGTCAGATGAGTCTAAAAGTGAGCTTTATGGCCATCAAGGAAAGCTCATACCCGACACCTCATCAACCCGAGAACCCTATCCCCACAGTGAAGCACAGTGGTGGCATCATCATGCTGTGGGGATGTTTTTCATCAGCAGGGACTGGAAACTGGTCAGAATTGAAGGAATGAAGGATGGCACTAAATATAGAGAAATTCTTGAGGGAAATCTATTTCAGTCTTCCAAAGATTTGAGACTGGGACAGAGGTTCACCTTCCAGCAGGACAATGACCCTAAGCATACTGCTAAATCAACACTCGAGTGGTTTAACTTGTTATGGCTGCAATCCCGCTAACGGGATCGAGATGACAACTACCAGTGAAAATAGAGGGTGCCAAATTCAAACCACAGAAATCTCATAATTACAATTCCTAAAACATACATGTGTCTTATATCATTTTAAAGTTAATCCTTTTGTTAATCCCACCAAAGTGTCCGATTTCAAATAAGCTTTTCAGCAAAAGCACTACAAATGATTATGTTAGGTCTCCACCAAACCACAATAAGCACAGCCATTTTCCATGGAAATATAGCATTCACAAAAAGCATAAATAGAGATAAAATGAATCACTAACCTTGAATTACCTTCATCAGATGACACTCATAGGACTTCATGTTACACAATACATGCATGATTTGTTTGATAAAGTTCATATTTATATTTACATTGGCGTATTAGATTCACTAGTTCCAAAAACATCAGGTGATTTTGCATAGCCACATCGTTTCAACAGAAATACTCATCATAAAAGTAGATGATAATACAAGTTATACACATGGAATTATAGATGTACCTCTCCTTAATGCAACCGCTGTGTCAGATTTCAAAAATAAGTTTACGGAAAAAGCAACCCATGCAATAATCTGAGACGGAGCTCAGAACAGTAGCCAATTTAGCCGCCATGTTGTAGTCAACAGAAACCAGAAAATACATGATAAATATTTCCTTACCTTTAATGAACTTCATCAGAATGCAGTCCTAGGAATTCCAGGTCCACAATAAATGCATGATTTGTTTGAAAATGTCCGTTATTTATATCCAATTAGCTACTTTGGTTAGCGCGTTTGGTAAACAATTCCAAAGTCACAAAGCGTGTCCACTATAATGTGGCGAAATGTCCAAAAGTTCCGTAACAGTCAGTAGAAACATGTCAAACGATGTACTGAATCAATCTTTAGAACGTTGCTAACATATATCTTGAATAATGTTCCAACTGGAGAATTAGAATGACTTCAGATGACCGGTGGAATGCAGGTCCTTCCCCTGTGAACGCGCATGGTGAAAGCATGGTCAACTCGTGGCAGTGGTGACTATTTCCTGTCTCATTTGACCCCCCTTCACATTAGAGTCATCAGACAAAGTTCTATTGACTGTTGACATCTAGTGGAAGGCGTAGAAAGTGAAAACTCATCCATAGGTTTTTGCCTGAAATTTCAGTTCTGTTATACTCACAGACATAATTCAAACATTTTTAGAAACTTCAGAGTGTTTTCTATCCAATACTAATAATAATATGCATATATTAGCAACTGAGACTGAGGAGTTGGCCGTTTACAATAGGCACCTTTTCATCCAAGTTACTCAATATTGCCCCTGCAGCCATACAAAGTTAAGGGGAAACATTTAAATGTCTTGGAATGGCCTAGTCAAAGCCCAGACCTCAATCCAATTGAGAATCTGTGGTATGACTTAAAGATTGCTGTACACCAGCGGAACGCATCCAACTTGAAGGAACTGGTGCATTTTTGCCTTGAAGAATGGGCAAAAATCCCAGTGGATGCCACATTTGAAAGAGACATACCCCAAGAGACTTGCAGCTGTAACTCCTGCAAAAGATGGCTTTAACAAAGTATTGACTTTGGGCGGGTGAATAGTTACGCACACACAGGTTTTGTGTTTTTTTCTTATTTCTTGTATGTTCCAAAATAAAAATATTTTGCATTTTCAAAGTGGTAGACATGTTGTGTAAATCAAATGATACAAACCTCCAAAAAAATCTATTTTAATTCCAGGTTGTAAGGCAACAAATTAGGAAAAATGCCAAGGGGGTGAATACTTTCGCCAGCCACTGTACGGCTATGTAGATATTCCATAAAAATCTGCCGTTTCCAGCTACAGTAGTCATTTACAACATTAACAATGTCTACACTGTATTTCTGATAAATTTGAGGTTATTTTAATAGACAAAAAAAGTGCTTCTCTATAGATAAATAATACATATAGAGAGAGACATATCTACGTCTTCACACATATCTATGCTTCAAACTAATGTAATGTGTTCACTTAAGCTTCAGAGACACGATGCCTATCTCTGGACATCGATATTATAACACCAATCTTCCCCCCATTGAATGCAATGTATTCACTTCGGCATCATGTTCTTTGACACCTGTTTCTAGGCATTAATAGCGTGAAGCTAGTCTCCCAAAATTGAATGCAAATTATTCATCATAACCATCATGTTTCTTGATTCCTCAATTTTAGATAAATCGTACCAGATTTACACTTACCTGCTGATACCAGGCTGACTCAGAGACGTTGCTGATTTTGCAGTTTCGTAAATATCGAATTTCTGAGCACTTTGGACTGTATATGAAATCTGCCACTGGTGCATGACCATTAATGTTACAGCATGCTGTCCCATGCCATCATGCACATGTAGCATACTCAACTGATAGTCAGAGACTCTCTAAGTTCACTAGTATTCCATTCGAGTTGCAATTCGGTTTCAGCAAGTAGGTGCCAAACCAGGGGAGACAGAGATCATGTGTGAGAAAACACCCTAGTGTATGCTGCAAGAAACTCACATTTTTCTCATCAAAGGGGATTTGTCAGTGCTTTAGTTTACAATATATCTTCTATGGTAGGCAGGATTTAAAAAAAAGGGAAGTAGAGGAAAATGTATTGATCACGATGACGATGATGATGTTGGCCCAAGAACAAAACTTAAACAAAAAAACAGCATGCGACCATTTAATATATATCCCTTCTCTTTTCATAATGACAAAAGTAATGTATTAGCCCAAAGTACATGTTTAAACTCTTACCCAGACCAAAAATGGTAATGAATTCATGAGGAATGTACTTTACATCACACCAGATATGCAGGGCCCGACTTCCCATTTAAGATAATTAAACTGGCGCCAAGAAATTACTTTCAGGAAACTACAGTGAAAGGTCTGATTGCTTAGGTGCCATATAATACAAGTTTATTTCAAAACTAATCTGTGTCAGGTAAATGCATTTACCTTGAACACTGGATCACATAAAAACTGTTACATTCTATAATCAATTATACCTGTCAAAAGCAACAAAAACCCTAAAATTAAAGCCCCTGAAAAAGGAGAATTATATCCACAGTTATACATGTTATTGTGTCGAATACAAATGGCTTTCACAAGCCATATACAGATGGACAGAAAAAAATACTTTCACCCACAGCAGATGTCTATAAAATTTGAAATATAAAGGATATATAGACATATAAGACAGATTAAAAAAACGAATGTTGGACAATGCAGCGAGCTATCCCCACAAATGAGGCTTTTTATTAAAGTACTGTTTAAAGGGGCAATCTGTCACACTCTGACCATTATTTGAGTAGTTTGTTTCTATGTTTTGTTTGGTCAGGGTGTGATATGAGTGGGCATTCTATGTTGCATGTCTAGGTAGGCCTGATATGGTTCTCAATCAGAGGCAGGTGTTTGTCGTTGTCTCTGATTGGGAACCATATTTAGGTAGCCTGTTTTGTATGGTGGTTCGTGGGTTATTGTCTATGTCTAGTTGCATGTTAGCACTATGTTTCATTAGCAGTCACGTTAGTTTGTTCAGTTTACTTCGTGTTTTTCGTCTTCATTAAAATATATTATGCATTCACACCACACTGCGCTTTGGTCCGCTTCTTACAACGATCATGACACAATCTGCGATTTGTACATACATTTTTGGCCTTTAATAATATATACCCATTGATTCATGAAAAATATAATGTATAAACAACCAATGAGCTTAGTTCAACTGCCATACCTCATCAGAACCCAAAATAAAGCTTGTTTTTACTCCAATGTTTGTTAACAATGTTAGCGTAAACAATAACATATAGCCTCAAAACATCGTTAAAACTATGGCCTGGATTCAATCCGATCATGTTTTGTGAGCTTTGCGCCTTTTAAAGGCAATGTTAAGACATTGTGAAGACCACATTCATGGTGGCTGCATATGTCGGCTCAATCAGAAATTACCTTTAATGTCAGGCACGTTATAACTCAGATCTACCGCTGATCGGATTGGATCCCAGCCTATGTTTCTGAATTTGAGTAGTTACATTTCTCCAGCCCCTTCCCTTAGCTTTTTAGTAAACAGTCGCAGAGTAAAGGCTTTGTTATTGTTTGAACTACAGATTGCCCCTTTAATATGATCATAAATAATAGCGTTCTCATCAACATTTTGAAAAAAGGTATATTATACCTTTAGTTTCTCTTTTTGATAGCATCTGTTAGCAAAAACTAAATATAGAAATGTGGGAGTTGAAGTTGTTTGAAAGATCAAATTATGTGAACACTTGATAAACTTTTACATGTGTAAATATAAAGTATTTTCAAATTCTTTTTTAAATGGTCTCTCCTTTAAGTTAGAGGCGTAGTTAGTAATAAAAAACTGCTTACCTCACTGTTTCCCACAATTTGCATTGCAAGATCAGTCTTCATGGCCTCCAGATATATTGTGATGTTGAGAGAGCATAAAGTGGAGGTGGGAAATTATGGGTACCTAGCCAGCTGTACTCACCTTCTTACACCTCCTAACATGAAAACTTTAAGCCATTGTTTACATTTCCTACATCTATCCCATGCCAGGGCTCATCTGGTTTCAGGTAAAGAACCATCTCATCGGGACACAAAACTATTTGCATCCAAATGTATTGGAAATGTTTCCCCTGAAGCTAACTAAAAGATACAGGCTTTCCTTTGAAGTTTGAGGAGAGGTCTGCGCTGGACTTAATTCTTAAGCCACTCCAGCCCGCACTGCAGATTTTCATACTGTACCCTCCTGCTCCCTCTGGCTTCTGTCCTGAACCCCACCCGCTCGCGCAAGAACTTGCCCCAAAACAAACCTCAGTCATGCAATGTTATTTTAGGCATATGTGATGCTGCTCACTTGCCAGCCATGGTCCCTGCAATTTTGCTCCCTATACGCAATATCAATATTTGCAAAAATAACTTAATAAATAGGTTCAATTACCAGAGACTTTCACATGGCCGATTGTATTAGGCTATCTATATTACTGGGCTATATTACTGGCCTCCCTTCCAGCGTTGGGTAACATCCCGCACACCCTGTCTATTTCTATGGGCACAAGCACTGTTCATGACAAACTGTTCATCCGCCCTTGTTGGTGGAAAGAAAATCTTGCCGCTTTTAAGGTTATTTCCTATGGCCTCCTGAGTGGTGCAGCGTCCTAAGGCACTGCATCGCAGTGATTGAGACATCACTACAGACCAGGGTTCAATCCCAGGCTGTGTCACAGCTGAGACCCGTGAGGCGTCGCACAATGGCCCAGGGTTTGGCCGGCCTTGATTTCCTTGTCCCATCGTGCTCTAGCGACTCCATGTGGCGGCCCGGGAGCCTGCAAGCTGATTTCGGTCATCAGCTGGACGGCGTTTCCTCCAACACATTGGTGTGGCTGGCTTGCGGGTTAAGCGAGCAGTGTGCCAAGAAGCAGTGCGGCTTGGCAGGGTTGTGTTTCGGAGGATGCATTGCTCTCGACCTTCACCTCTCCTGAGACCGTAGAGGAGTTGCAGTGATGGGACAAGACTGTAACTACCAATTGGATATCACGAAAAAGGTATCAAATGAAAATAAGCATATGACATTGTTGCCGCCCTTGGCATTGAATGCAAAGGAAGCCAGCAAGCATTGATAAAGAAGGTATAAAATAATAGCCCATCAGCATTGAGCTAAACTTATTGAAGTCAACTGTGAATGGTCATGGTGCATCAAAAAAAAAAGAGTCAAAGAAAGCCAGTATGGATTTGGCTTCACTCCTATCACATCAAAAGAAATATGTCCATCACAGAACTTGAATTGTTGCATCTCGTTGTCTTTTTGTCCTCCAGTGTTTAGCTAGCTAGCTAAAATTGTCCCTTTCCTAAATTAGCCATGGATGGAGATAAGGATTTGGACTTCTGGTTTTACTTAATTCTCCCTACTGGCCAATGATTATAATGGCAGATCTGATCCAACCATAATTTCATACATTGTGCCCCTGGACAGAGAGTATGGACGTTCAATATGTGCTGTAGCTAGATGTAGAAGGCTTATGTTAACTAGCTAACGTTGCTCATGAAAGAAAGTTAGGCTAGCGAGCAAGCATTTTAGTGAGGTAGCCTGGGACAACAAAGAATTAAAGCGTGCACTATAATACAGAGTAATAGACTGTTTTGTCAACATGAAAGAGAGGAGAAAGGCATTGCCGTTTCTCTACAAGTAGGGTATGTCAACATGCTTTTTCAACTTGCACACACACACACACACACACACACATTAGATCCATGGACAGCCACATGATATTTCGCTTATGTTGATAGGACTCAACTGTTTTTGGTATCTTTTAGTTGTCACTGTATAAGACTAAGCAAAGGTAATTTGATGATGTTGAAGTTGAAATGGTGCTGGAATAGTGGAGGCAGCTCCTGATTTCTTTGCGACTTGCGGTAACTCTCCATGGTTCTAAATCAATAAGTGTTTCCGACATTTTCGGACTACCAAACAACAACTTGCTTGACCATGCTGTAGGTCATGTAACTGTTTGTTACATGCAATATGCTTATAGGACTTCACCGGACAGAGGTTGCTCTCTAGTTTTGTGATGAAACAAAGGTGTGGTTGAATGTACAGTATTCTGTGTCTTCTTAATGTCTCTGCCATAGGCCTATTTTTCACAGTTGCAAGGCATATGAACTAACAGGTTATAGAGCAAACAACGCAATTATCACAACACATAGGTTGTACTATGGCTTTTTTCTGTCTTGGCTTCCCCAGTGATTTTACCCACACACCGCTACTGGCAATGACTGACATGAAAACTGATGATACACTACCCAATATCAAAATTGCACCTTGTGCATTCTACTATTACAACTTGCAGGCGCCACATGATTCTCCGCCCATGCATTCTACTCTATTTAATTGAGGCGAAACATATAGGAGCACTTGATCTTGCTCGCCCAACTAGGAGAGGAGAGGTAGCGGTGAATGCTGAGAGTGTGTGACTAATGCGGCAAAAAGGTGACCTTTTCCAAATAATCAGTGGGACAAGACAATATTATCATCCCAAAGTTGTCTGTGTGTGACCCCAGGCTCCCGCCTGCAGCATGAAAAATGCCAACCACACCACAATGATCTATGTCGGGGCCCGAAGGTCCCACAGGATGCAACCTTCTAGTTTGAGGGCCTCTGGTGTAAAATGCAAGTCGGTCTGAAACATCTGGTGATTCTATGTTGCTATGTCTGCTCGTCATCAAGTAGGAAACATATGAAAGGGTATGTTCGTTATGTTTCCAAAACCGTACCATGAGCGATGTGTTTTAACATTCAGAATAAGCGCCGGTGCTCTTAACAAAACACCCACTGCCAGAAGATACTATCGTCAATAGTCTCTAAAGGTATTTACAGAATATGAATGGGTTAGTCATGCAAACATAAAAAATATATTTTGACAACTGCGAATCATTCACCAACTGAACTGTTATGATTTTAATATCGCATTGCACTAGCTGCTGCACTCATAGTAAATGATCAAAATATGATGTCTGATTTAGCTAGCTAGTTAACATTAGCTGGGTAACTTGCATGTTGGTTAAGATTTTAATGCACAGCTGCCTCTATCCAGCTGTTGCAGTGCCTGGCTGCCAAGACAGGGTGAGAGCAAGCTGCTGCAGAGATAAAGAGATGAGATCTCTCACACTCTACATTGGTCAAATGGCAATTAACTATAATTGCAACATACAGTGGGGCAAAAAAGTATTTAGTCAGCCACCAATTGTGCAAGTTCTCCCACTTAAAAATATGAGAGAGGCCTGTAATTTTCATCATAGGTACACTTCAACTATGACAGACAAAATTAGAAAAAAAATCAGAAAATCACATTGTAGGATTTTTAATTTATTTGCAAATTATGGTGGAAAATAAGTATTTGGTCACCTACAAACAAGCAAGATTTCTGGCTCTCACAGACCTGTAACTTCTTCTTTAAGAGGCTCCTCTGTTCTCCACTCGTTACCTGTATTAATGGCACCTGTTTGAACTTGTTATCAGTATAAAATACACCTGTCCACAACCTCAAACAGTCATACCCCAAACTCCACTATGGCCAAGACCAAAGAGCTGTCAAAGGACACCAGAAAAAAAAATTGTAGACCTGCACCCGCCTGGGAAGATTGAATCTGCAATAGGTAAGCAGCTTGGTTTGAAGAAATTTACTGTGGGAGCAATTATTTGGAAATGGAAGACATACAAGACCACTGATAATCTCCCTCGATCTGGGGCTCCACGCAAGATCTCACTGCTTTAGCCAGTACATGTCCAGGCTGGTCTGAAGTTTGCTAGAGAGCATTTGGATGATCCAGAAGAAGATTGGGAGAATGTCATATGGTCAGATGAAACCAAAATAGAACTTTTTGGTAAAAACTCAACTCGTCGTGTTTGGAGGACAAAGAATGCTGAGTTGCATCCAAAGAACACCATACCTACTGAGAAGTATGGGGGTGGAAACATCATGCTTTGGGGCTGTTTTTCTGCAAAGGGACCAGGACGACTGATCCGTGTAAAGGAAAGAATGAGATTTTGAGTGAAAACCTCCTTCCATCAGCAAGGGCATTGAAGATAAAATGTGGCTGGGTCTTTCAGCATGACAATGATCCCAAACACACCGCCCGGGCAACGAGTTAGTGTTTATGTGTCAATACCAATGATATACGTAGTTAAGTTAACAACGACGCTACCCATCCCTTAAGCGGGATAATTGTCATCAGCAACCGCTGATTTAGAAGATCTGCTGGTCATCTATGAACATTTAAACATCTTGGCCATGTTCTGTTATAATCTCCACCCAGCACAGCCAGAAGAGGACTGGCCACCCCTCATAGCCTGGTTCCTCTCTAGGTTTCTTCCTAGATTTTGGCCTTTCTATTGAGTTTTTCCTAGCCACCGTGCATCTACACCTGCATTGCTTGGTGTTTGGGGTTTTAGGCTGGGTTTGTGTACAGCACTTTGTTACTTCAGCTGACATAATAAGGGCTTTAAAAATAC